>NC_138655.1:131573722-131888061 GCF_964273445.1 Streptopelia decaocto | reverse complement strand
CAGGTGTGACTGACAGAATTTACATTCCATGTAGACCTGCATTATCTCATAAAATTTTGGCTGGCCTATTGTACAAATAGAAGAATATAATGACACAAGTTTAACATGTTCCCTTAGGTTCCTTTCGTGATGAACTGCCATATTAAGCTTTTCAAAAGAGTACTGTTATGTCACACCCCATCATACTGTGTTTTAGATTAAACACAACTCTCATCTCATGGGGGATGAAGGGTTTGAGAGCAGCCCAGCCAAGAAGGACTTGGGGTACTGGTGGATGAGAGATGGGACATGAGCCAACAATGTGTGCTTGCAGTTCAGAAGGCAAATTGTATCTTGGGCTGCATCAAAAAGAGCATGGCCAGCAGGTCGAGGGAGCTGGTTCTGCCCCTCTGCTCTGGTGAGGCCCCATCTTGAGTTCTGTGTCCAGCTCTGGAGTCCTCAGTACAGGAAAGACATGGACCTGTTGGAGAGAGTCCAAAGGATGGCCACAAAAACTATCAGAGGGATGAAACACCTCTCCTATGAGGACAGGCTGAGAGAGTTGGGGTTGTTCAGCCTGGAGAAGAGAAGGCTCCAGTGAGACCTTATTGTGGCTTCTCAGTACTGAAAAGGAACCTATAAGAAAGATTGGGACAGACTTTTTAGTAGGGCCTGTTGTGATAGAACAAGGGGTAATGGTTTTAAATTAAAAGAGGGGAGATTCATGCTAGACATGAGGAAGACATTTTTTTTACAATGAGGGTGGTAAAATGTTAGACCAGGTTGCCCAGAGAGGTGGTAGATGCCCCGTCCCTGGAAATGTTCAAGGCCAGTCTGGACATGGCTCTAAGCCTAGTTGAAAATGTACCTTCTCATTGTGGGAAAGTAGGACTGGATGAACTTTGAAGGTCCCTTTCAACCCAAACTATCCTATGATTCTGTATCATTTGTCACAATAAATTAAGGAAAAAACTAAAAAGGTCTGTGAGGTTCAGTGAATGAAACCATTTTAGTATTAATTAGGGTGGATGTATAGCTGTTATTAGTATCCAAATTAACTAATTAGTATTGCATAAGTATAATATTGGTTGTCACTCTTTCTCCCAGAGAGAAGCCTGATGCACCTTGTAGACCTCTTTCCTATATTAACATAAAATATCTTTGGGAGGAAAGAGAAAGAAGCAAAAGGAAGGTGCATAAGAGATAAGAGAGATCAGACAGTTGTACTCAACACAAGGTCTTCTCAGCCTCAAGCAGCAATGAGACATACTAGCAGCTCTCATCTTTCTTACATTAAAAATATTATATATATTTTTAAACTATCCTGTGTTATTGCATATTGGGCTTTCCAGTGAAAGAGTTGTATTATTTTGTGGGATTTTCTGATACTAGTTTGAAAATTATTGTTGCTACTCATGGATTGAAAGGCACTGAACCCTGTCAGTGCTTATCTGATAGCTGTATACTTAGCTCTTTTCCAAGCTGCCACACTAATACTTCTCTCCATTCCCTGCCATGTTATAATAATCATATTGAAGTCTCATTGCAATCTTCTGTGCTCAGTATGTGTTCAAAAGATTTATTTGCATTTCTATCCTGAATAAATTAAAATAATTTTGTTGAAAATGGCTTTAGAGGGCTTGAATTTCCATATCTTTTCAAATCCTGCATACTTATATTCTAATATACTGGAAAAGATAATTTAAAGGTAAAAGAAATGCAAATACTTTTTATACATGCATTTGGCATGTCTCTTGGATGCTTGAAGAGATAAAACTACTTATTACATTCAAAGAAGTTTACTAATGTTCCTCATCAAACCTCAAAATTCTGGATTTTTGTTCACTATCATGGTTTATTTTTATTGATAAAATATTTCTTTGCCAAAAAATGCAAGACTTGAAGGAGTTAACAGTATTGATCAGGGTTATATAACAATAGGCTGAATATGGCCATAGAAAAAGCTAGTTTTCTTGAAGGTGGAAAACGAAGTCTGTTTTGTGATGTAGAAATATGCACTTAAAATGAAGATAATAACATTTTACCTAATAAACACATAATTTGAACTCCTAGTACTTTTTTGTGTATCAGGCTATATTTCTTGTATCTGCTGAATAGTTGGTGTTTGACAAATTCTTGGGTTATTTCAATGTGGATGTAGGATTGTGAGAAAGATGCTTTCCTTAACAAGCAATAATAATTTCCTGAAGCATTTCTTTTAAATTACATACTCTTTTGAAATATATGCAAGAAATGTAAGGTACACTGGGTTTAGGGTTTTCTTTGTAAACTGCAATAGGTACAATCACAATAATGTGTGGCACGGGAATTGAACAGCACATACTGTAGACAGGTAACTGTATAAGGCTCTCATCTGAAGAATGGTTCCTTTTCATAATGGTTCGAAGTTTAAGTAAACTCAGGGAGTCTGAAGTGGTATTTTTTTATTATTATTATTTTGTTTGGTTTTGTTTGT
This sequence comes from Streptopelia decaocto, assembly GCF_964273445.1. Taxonomy (NCBI): domain Eukaryota; kingdom Metazoa; phylum Chordata; class Aves; order Columbiformes; family Columbidae; genus Streptopelia; species Streptopelia decaocto. The sequence goes on along the minus strand of NC_138655.1, from coordinate 131,885,606 downwards.
TTGTCTGTGTTTTTTGTTTGTTTGATTTCTTTTTTTATAAGAATCCACAAGTTTTTCTGTAATTTCAGAATTTTAAAGATCCAGCAGAACTGGACAACAAATTCACTGGGAATTGGCTCAATAAAACCAGGAGAGCAGAGTCACAGACTTTTGAGTTGAATAATGATTCAAATATTCTAGTACAGGTTTTTATTTGATAGTTCAAATGCATGGAGTTAGTTAGCTCTGGAGGTGTATTGCACTATGGTGTGGGCCAAATGAATGTTTCAGGTGCCAGACGTCAGGGTTTGCGACTGGCATGTGTAAGCGTAGCCGTGTTGTTTGCCAGTTCTGGTGGGTTGGCCCTGGCTGGCTGCAGTTGCGCAGGGTTTTTTTGCCCCTTCTTAACTATGTTATCACAGAGGTTCTACCACTGTTGCTCATGGTCTCAGCCTTGGCCATTGGTGGGTCTGTCTTGGGGCTGGCTGGCATTGGTTCTGTTGGACTTGGGAGGAGCTTCTAGCAGTTTCTCTGGGTCTAAAAGGAGTCTGGACAAGTTCAAGTAATGCACGAAGGTTTATTAGTATACAGCAATTATATCTGCCTCAGAAAGTTCCTTGAGTGGAAAGGGTTTGGAATCTGGAAGAGTATTCAGGGAAGTATCGTATATGTTCTATTCTTTTCTCTGGACATCTGCTTGCAAATATTGATAAAAGCACAATACTGGTCCTATCTTATATTTCATCTACCATTCAGCTGAAGTTGTTGCATGTTATCTTTGTTGACTTCTGAATTCTTAAATTACAAGATTTTGTAGTTCATTCCAGTTTAAAAAGAAAAAAGAAAAAAAGTAACCTGAGCTCAGTTCATCCTCACTTAATGGAGAGAAAACAACAAATTATTATCAAGAAATTTGAAGACTTTCTTCTATGGGGATAACTTCGTAAGAGAGAGTGGATTTCTGGTGACTAAACCAGCATGGCTGTTTGACTTTTTGCCTTTGTTCTGCTAGTTTTAAGTAAGCAGAGTAATTTACTTACCAGCAGCACGTGGAATACAGTAGAGTATGGAAAAGTGAAAACAAAAGGTCAGTACGTTACTGATGTCCCCTCTGTGCCTCTCAGTGTACAGCCTTGATTTCCTACTTAGATCTTTTTGCATCCTGCTCAGTTGTGTAACGTGGAACAGTCCTTAGCAGGAGCTGTGTCACAAATATGGCAAACTCTGCAAAAACAGCTTGCAGAATAGTTAATATTGGTAGGGCAATAGCAACAGAAATATATTCATAAAAGAATAGTATAATTTCTGTTGGCAAATGTGGGGCTAACACCCTGAACAGGTCACATCCCCTCTTTTGGTTCTGCCTGGAGGGGTTGAAGTTGTTTTCCCCTTCTCAATTCTTTCAGTGCTCTCACCTGGAGGTTGCTCCCCTCCCAACTCATTTTTGTCCTGGCAGTTTTATTTACGATCACAAACAGCTTAGGATAATTTTTCATAGGGTAATAATTGTCAGATCTGAAGGACTGCAGCAAAAAAATAGATTAGAAAACACTGAAATTAAAAAAAAAAAAATTAAGATGCACTTAAGGGAGAGTAAGCTCACAAAGTTTTGTAGATTATTTTTTCATGTTGGGTGTCCAGAAACTACCCAAAGAACTAGGGTGCTACTCGAGTAGAGCTGTGCAATCAGCATATGAGACAATTGCTGTGTGATGAAGCAGCTTCATCTGCTACCAATTTTCAGAATTGTTGTGTCCAAACCATTTTTTTGCTGTAGCTTCAAGCAGTTCATGAAAACAGTGTGTTTACTCTCAGAACATCCCCAAACAAATGGACACTTTCTGGTTACTTAAATGTTAGATCTTCAAAACATGTTGAAGATCTATCAGGACAGAGATTTAATAGCTTCCTCAGGGAGGAGCTGCAGAGGAAGGTCACTGGCCCAAAGTCACTAAGTTTAGCAAGGCCTTTTTAGACTTAACATTGTGAAATCAGGATCCAATAAATTACTTGGGTAAAAATTAGTGTAAGTTATAGAAAAAATATATATATTTAAATTAGAAACTATTTACATGCCTGTATGATAAGTTTCTGGTTCTGTAGACTTGAGCAGTTTTGGGTAGAATATGTACAAAAGATGTGATTAAACAAATGAGATTTTTTTGCATGAGGATGTATTACTTTATATGATTAAAACCCACATAATGTGTTCTGAAATAGCTATGTAAGACAGAAAAGAAAGAATATAGTTGGTAAGAAATGTATGCGGACTTAGAATAAAAACCAAATGTGTTGTAGCAAGTAGCATTGTCATGCTAAATTCCTATTTTTCCATGTTTGTACAAATTTGACTCTGTGATGATCAAAATGGAGAAGAGGACTGTAAAATTGTTTTTTGAATCCTATAGGAAGGAACCTGCTACTGCCTTTTGAAGAATACTAAAATACCTTATTTCAATGTGAAGTGTGTGGGTTACCTTTATTTTAAAAAGTACATAGTAAAACCAACATATTTCTGTCGTTGCAGTAAATTACTTCTAAGGATAAAATAAGACCTTTTGTTGCTGAAATGTATGTCTTGTGTGGTCATGCTTGTTACTGGGAGGTGAAATGGCATTAGTGTACTAATGATGACAGCTGATGCAAACATGTTCTGGAAGTGGTAGTGTGCAGTATGACTATTAAATTCAAAGATTGTGTAATGTCTGAATAGCATTTAGTGAGGCAATGATAATTTATCTAAAACATTTGAACTTTAAGTTGCTGTAGCTGAATGTGTCAAATCAAAGATTTAGAAAGATGCTTATCAGATTTGTGAAGAGTTTTGTTAAATCTTGTGGATGCTGAACATTCTCTTTCATCAGTCCTTTAATGAAAGAATCTTACAAGTTGGACTGCTACTATTTTGCACCCAGAAACACTGAAAATAGCGGATAAAGTTATCAAAGTTAGTAAGAGATAGGATATGATACTGTTCCTGTCCCAAGTGCTTCTTCCAGAGGGGAAACATGCAAGAACTCATCGTTTTACCTCTCCTCCATCCTTACCAGTCAACTGGGGAATGATAAACAACTGGTTTTGTTGCCCTCACTCAAACTTGGGTTTGGTGGAGGGAAGTACAGGAGTGTGCTTCATTAGGTAGTCTTTTTTTTTTTTTTTTTTTCTGTCATTAAAGTAACATGGAAACTCGCCAAAGAGCCGCTAAGTTTATCTGAAGTAACACTTGCAGCTTTGTGGAAGTATGCGGCTGAGTAATAGTACAAAAATAGCAAGTTATTTTGAGGAAGAGCATATGTTCTGTAACAATGAGAAATTGGTATACAGATAAAAGAAATTACAGATCTAAATATAAATTTCAGATGAGAAAGATCTGTGGCTTAGTGCCTCAAAGTCTTCTGTAGACATAGCCATTAGAAGTTGTTTAATGCTCATTCTTCTAACAAAGTTATTTAAAGAAGCAGCATCATTGGTAAATTGCTGCACTGCCTTAAAGGTGCACATTTTGCAGTCTGTAACAGTACAGATAATAGGCACTTTTTGTGTTTGAGTGTGCACTGATATACAGGGTACCATACAGTGATAATTGCAGGCTATTTTTTTTTTTTCTTACAAGAAGGGTACATTGCAGAGCCATACTATTGCTTACTATTTAAAGACACTAACAGCCAAATGCAGGTATCTCCTGTTAGAATTAAAAATGAAGACAACATTGGAACAGATTCTCAGGTTGCTAGAGAAAGCACTTGGGTATACGTGCTTAGACACTGGAAAACTATTCCAGTAGAATCACCTGTGCAATATTGTTCAAATTTTTCCATGCCTCAGCAGATAAGAACAAATTTTGCTTTAAAAAAAAAGGGGGGGGAGGGGGGCAGAATATATGAAGTCCTGCTTTGAGGATTAAAACTTTCCTGTATAGAAATCTCTCTATTTCATGCAAGAGATTATTTTCTTTCTAAAGAAAGTGAAGTGAAACTTGACACCAAGTTGTTAAAAATCTCTGCCTTTTAATGTCTCTCCTTTTTTTTTTTTCTTTCCTTTTTTTAAGCTTCTCCTTAAAGAATTAGAGATTGGCACAAGTAAAAGTCATACTGATGAGTAGAACAAGAGATTGGAAGATTAAGTTGCAGTTGGATGTGGAATAACTAAAACCTAAGGCATTACCACATAAAATCCATATAGAGCTGCGCTGTTTGTCAAGCTCTACATACTCAGTGTAAAGCTGACTCAGCTTTGAAAGCTTCAGGAGTAATTATGTAAAATAAAATCTTAATTGTTAAAATTTCACTATTCAGGAGGTACCAGTTTGAAAATACTAGACCCTAGGACAGTCTTCGCAGAACAAAAATCAGTTCTCATTTGATTTGTAAATAAATATTTTTCTTTTCTGAATCACTTGCACTTCAAAAATCTACATGCCACTTGCTGTCATTTGCTGTCTGTAAGAAAGAAGTGATCATGCAGGACTTCTCTTTCAGAAGAAGAAATATTGGCAAAGGAGAGACATACAGAGTTCAGGGGGGGAAAGCAGGGAGAGGTTAAAGAATTCAGCTGGCAGTAGACATATAATAATCATTCAATATGTGTATTTTTAACCTAGTTCTCTTTCTCTCCCTCTCTCATGATTGTTGAATAACCAGCCTGATCCCCTTAGTACCTGTGTTATAAACTTACCTGTGTTGCTACTCTTGGGGAGAAACAAGGAAAAAAGGAAGGTTACAAAATGAAGATAGAAAATTATTGAGAAATTAGGAGAAAAAGAATCCTTATGGGGTTTTCCTCCTCTGTTTTTTTCTGATATTTTCTCTGTAATGCTGAAAGTATGAGACTAAGTAAATATAGTAACTTTACCACTCCCACGTACAATTCACTGGAAAAGGGGGGGGTCACTTTCCTCTGAGCCAGCAGTCATCTTCGCATCTGAAGTAGTGCCATAAAAGGGATGTATAGGAGGTAAGATAGTCTTTCTACTGTTCAGACTTTAATGCACAAGTGTGTATTTGGTGTTTGGAATTGTCTTCTAGTGATAAAAAAGAATCATCCTTGTGAATTTAATGATATTTATGTGTATCTGGGATCTGTTCCATGGGTACTTACTGCTACATTCTGTAGTTCCTGGCTGGGCCACGTAACCAGTTTTATTTTCTGTGAAATAAGTATGCAGAGGAATAACTGATACATGTCCAGATCTCATCCTAATATAGATTTCAGATGCAGCCTGGAAACTTAAATGATAGGTAAATTATTGGTAAAAAGACATGAAAATACAAAAACATTGCTAGCCTCTATAGCTATGAAATCTGGGGAGTTTCAGAGTAATCCTATTGAGGTCTTCTGGTCAAAATCAACAGGTGGAATATGCTCTCTGGCTGTTTTGATACAGGATTTGTAGAGAAGGTAGAAGATACTTTTCTGTGATAAGGAGGAGCAAAGTGCTTTATATGGTGTTCCCTCTGTAGATACAATCCTACTGCTCTATTTTACTTGTTTATTCTTGTGATTTAAAAAAAGGAGCTCCATCCAAAATGCTCCTCATTTGGAGCCTTGTGCATCCATGCCATATGTTAGAAAACATGATGAAGAGTAGTTGCAGAATTCATGCAGCAACACTTGTCCTTTATCTCCTTCCCCACCCACTCTGAAAAACAGAATTGGAGTCTGTTATCCTCTGCACCATTTTTTCCTCCTGCAAGTGTACATTTTCCAGCTATACCAGGTCAGTGTTCTCCAAACTGACCAGGGATTTTATACTTCTTTTTTTATTTTTCTGACTCACACTTTGAGGGTCTATGTTTAGGTTCTTTAAAACACTGGACTGGTATATCTGGAACACATAAGCTAAAAATTGAAACCTTGAAAGCAACAAAAGGTGAATAAAAAAATCACTGTGAGTGTTTTGAACTACTGTTTCAGGCACCGAATCTGTAACACATTTAATGCCATTTTTCATATTTTCAGTATGTCATCTGGAAATTAAAGGAAATTTTTAAGAGGTTTTGGAAGCCAACTTTACTATTTTTGGACTTGTTGGAAATGCGTAGTCTTCAATAAGAAATTATGCCCAATTTGACTTGTATACACTAGTATTTTGGATTATTTCCATAGCCGCTGTATACTCTGAAATGTGCAGAGTGAGAGAGCTGAAGATCTCATCCTGTCTGATCTAATCTTGTTTAGATTTTTTTCACTCTTAGCATCCTGTGACAGTCATTTTTAGCAGCGGGGTCATAAACAACCTTTAATGCTTGTTTTGTCATCTTTCACGCTGAGGGTAAAGGAAGCATCTAGAATGCATTGTGAAGTACAAAGTGTGTGTAAGCATGGAGAACAGAGAGCTGTTACACAAAATGTTACACGAGGTGGTATTGTTTCACACACACATGCCTGTGGACAGATGTGAAAATCACGATTTTAATTGTGTAAGCATTTTGCAAATGAACTATCACACCATGTTAGATGGAAAACAATTATGCTTTTGTTGTTAGTGGTTTGGTCTTGTGCTTCAGGTGCTGATCATTTGGGGTTTTGACAGGTATATGTAAGAAAATTTCCCAAACAGGTATGGTTTAAGACAAGTAGTAAATTTCATCTAAGAGTTTTAATTCAGATGTGCAATCCTTTGCAACAGATTCACAGCTATTGCTTTGGTCATCTGTTTTTTTAAGTCAAACTGAAGAGTGGCCCAGATCACATAATGAAAAGTAATGGGATATTGGATGATAGAAGAAAACATCTAGGAAAACAACCTAAAATAGCTTTGGAAGCTTCAGCCTGCTCAGTCTTTTCACACAGTGAGAATCTATGGTATAAGAACATCTACAAAATACATTTTATTTTCTGGCTGTGGAACATGGGTAGCATACGAACATAGACACTGGTTTGTGACTATTGCTTATGGAGGAGGCAGAGCTGAACCTTCTTGGAGTGACTCCATCTAGGAACAGCTTGAGGGACCTGTACCAACAGCCATGCAGACTCCAGTTACATTTGTCTTCTAGACTCTGAAAATACTCTGTCTTTATAAAGTAAATTTGCTTGTTGTGTAACTTGACACAGAATCAAGAAAGGTTCTCATATAATTTAGTGACTGTTTAGTCTTGGAGTCTTTGCATGTTAGAGAAGCCTCAAGGTGGTTGGAACAGGAACAGCTGAGGTTGATTCTGCTGCAAGAAGAATAATTCCCAAGCTTTCCTCAAATGGAGCTCTCGGCCTTGGGAAGGGCCACTGCAGGCAGCGCTGCCGGGACTCTGGGAACAGCAATACTGGAAGAGTTTTGCTATTTAAAAAAAAAACTTTCAGGAAACCCAGGTCCTGTGACTAGCTGAGGGCTGTGCTGTAGCACATGCTATACACGCATCGGGATGTGCAGTCCTGGCATTGTAAAATTTATTAGGAGCTTTTTCAGTCCATTGAACAGACCAAAACTTTTAGTAATGAAAACTCAATTCTAAAGGTGGCATTTCTGTTTTATCCATATGAGCACCTTTTTTTAGATTCTGCCTTTTTTCTTCTCTCCCCGCCCTTTGGGCAAAGATATTATAAAGAAACAGCTTAGGGAAATGAAACAAGCTGTCCAAATTTGTAAATGTTGCACTTCCTCAAGGAATTTCAGTAATGCATAACAATTGGCCTAAATGGGGATTGGAACAGTTTAAGCATTTTTATTTGTTTTTATTTTAAGGAGAGCTGTAATGATTTCTCGAGAGAGCAAGGTTGATTTTTAGAAATTGGCTAGATACTTGCATAGTTAACAGTTACACTAGCAGAAAAATAGATATTTAATATATAAAACAAAAGTTTTCCTACTTCAGCGTGTTTTTTCCTTCTAAGTGAAACACGTAGCTATTTTTTTTCTGCAGTGGTGGTGTTAAATTATTAGAAACATCTGAGCAAACACAGCAGCATTTGCACATGTAGAAGTAGAATGAGTAGAGTAGTAGACACTATAGTTAACTACACTGAAATGTGTGGGGTGCCCTGATGTCTGGCATGGTGTTTGTCATGTGGCATCCTTATTATGTGTATCATGACTTATGAAGAAAGCTCTATGCTCCTACACTATCTCCAGCACAGTAACTTACATCTGCTATCAGTTTTTCAAGTTTACTGTTTCTTGATAAGCCACGGTGCAAATGATTGCGGAGATTTCAGCAGGTATTAAAAGGATTTTTAAATTGTTTCTTCTAGAGCAGAAGATAGTATCCCCTTTATATGATGCAATCCCTAGCACTGGAAATTTGGCTCTGTTCTTGTTATTTAAGTAAATGCCTTATCTAATGCTGTCTCATAATCTGTAGAAAAGGCACAAGCAGATACAGAGGAGAGTCACATGCAGGACATACTAATACGATCTCCAGCCTTGTTTTTCTGAGGGCTTCCAGAGATGTTCAGGAAAAATGTGTAAAGCTCTTCATGGAAGTTGGAATAGTTTGTTTATTGGATTTAGAGAATCTGAGAGCTGCTTTTTGGGGGGCTGTTCTAGTGTAGGTGTTTTCTTTTGGGATATAGTTGACATGCATAAAGCATTGCTTCCCTTTTCTGTTTATAGAAATGTTTCAGTGGACTCTGATTTGTTTAAAAAAATTGTATCCTGAAAGTGTGCTGGTAGTGATGATTTTAATGTAGATAAGCTTTTAGGTGGACTTCTGTGATGATTCCTCAGTTTTTTTTCCACCTAACAATCGGGTGGGTTAACGTCTGGTTCTAAAAGCTACAGAATATTATACTGACTGGTGAATAGGCTAAAGTACTGTAAGAATTAATCTTCCACATCCTTGTTTGATGAGGCTGTATCACTGTGGTTCTGCTGAAGTCAGTAGTGGAGTACACATCTGCTCCAGCGAAGGGTCCTACCCTTGATTAGACTGAATTCTGTTCCAGGTTTTATTATAGACAACTTTCTGTGATGCAGTACAGCTGAAATTTCTGGATCATCCGCAGCTGGAAATCCAGGGAATACTGCAAAGATGTCTAGGTGATCTTCTGAAGTAGAAAACTTATCACTTCTTTCACTTGACTCTTTTCTTTTTCCTTTTTCTTTTTTCTTTTATTTTTTTTTTTTTTAATTATATATAGTGTTTGTCGTAGCACTGCACTATTATTTAGTCAGTAATAGAAAATCCAAGCGCATAGAATTCTTGGGTCTGTGTTATCACATCTAGCACTCTCTTACCTTCACTTTTTTTAAACTATATTTTAAATGTCTGCTTGTCCAACTGTCAGCTTGCACAATTTATTGTCTTGCTTTTTAAGCCTTTGGCTTAAAGCATGAGGCACTGTTCTTTTTGGAATATTTGTCTTGAAGACAAGTGTCTGCCCTGTAAGCTTGACAAATACTTGGAAATCAGCAAGGCAAAGCATCCTGGATAGAGGATACAAAAGGGAAACTATATAATTCTCTGTTGGAATAACATAAATAATGTGCCATTAATTTCACAAATAATAAGCAAAATATGATGTTGCACATAGCAAGGAGTTAAAAATAAGAGTATAATTTTAAATGATAATGTCTAAATGATGATTATCTCCCACATTACGAATTACTTGCTTTCAGAAACTCTGCTAATTCGTATATTTTAAAGAACCGGGTAGAGAGAAAATCTGTAATATGTAGAGAAAGAGAGGAAAATTCTCCTCTTCAGTGAACATTCAAAAATGATAAATACCTTAGGGGATAAAGGAGAAAATTATTTGCATGGATAATAATAACTTCACAGAGCGTGTATGGCACATAGATACTGGAGTACATGCTGAAAAAATGAGAATGACTTTGAATGAGCCAGTTTAGGAATTACTTCTGAAAGAAAAAAATTAAAAGCCTTAAAAGAACACAGTTTCTTGGCATGTGCAGCGTGGCTAAAGACACACCCACCTGCCCACCCCCAATTTCCCTGAATATGTGTAGAGGAAAGCTGTCAAAACTGCTCAAATCTCTCAGGCTCAGATCTCTTTATACTGTCCCAGCCATTACAAGGAAGGGAAAAGCTCTCAATAAGCTAAAGGACAGGTTTAGTGTTAAGAAGCAGTGGTTACAGACCAGCTAGGAGTATGTATCTGTTGGAAATCGTATAGATATTTTAACCATCAAGGAAATGGAACTATGGGATAGTATTTTAATAGGGAGATGGGGGAATGCACAGCAGTTGTAGTGTGATGAGTTTGTGAACATGAAATGTTTGCTTGCTATACCAGGAAATTGCTTCAAAATCAAGGTAGCATTGCTTAGTCCACACGTCTGCTCCTACTGAGTAGTCTTTTTTCATAACCTCCCCAAGTTATGTTTTCACCAGGTTCTGGAGAGGCTCTTTCTCTCCAGATCCTGTCTTCTTTTCCTCCCAGGAGAAGGGAAATGATTCCACAGAGGCTGTTCAGTGAGTAAATACTCAAGAAATTAACGGTACTGTTGTATGGTCTTCTGCACTGGCAAGCTGCAGCAAATGGGCTTTGGCTATTAAAATTGTCCTGCCGTGAAAGAGGATGGTGATGAACACTTGATAGACTCTTGCTGGGTACATTGAAAACTCTTATGCAAACTTGCTTCTCCAAGCAGGAGAGCAGCTGGAGGCTGCTGGACACAGAGAGTGCAGTTCTGTGTGGCTTCACTCAAGGTTTCTTGATGTGAGGGATTTCTTTTCTTTTGATAGCTAGAGAAGTTGAACATTGATCTAGTTTATGATTTATCTAAAGTAACTCAAAACACCAAAACCTCTGGACTTCTTAAGCACTAAATCTTTGAGGTACTTTACAAAGGCCAAAGGAAAGCATTGAGTAAACCCTGAGACCACAAATGTAAAGATAAACTTGGACTCTTTCTGTGGCTTAACCAACCTGTCTTAATCTGTTTTATATTATTTTAATGCACAAAACCAAAGGGAGATGTCTAATTTATTTTTCTTGTTTTTTTTCTACCCCTCTCTCCCCCCAATACTGTTGCTAAAAGTGGAATTCCTTTGTTTTAAAGGATCTTACTAAATCAGGACACTGAGATTGGGTTAATTCTTTCAGAGTTCCTTTTACACATGATGTTAAACATTGTATATTAGAAAAAATCATAGGGCAGCAGTGAAGTTGTAATTTGACATAAAGAAGTATACAGTGCATGTATGAAAAGGCATTTACAAATGTGGCTTTAAGTAAAAAATTAAACATGCTAATTAAAAAAAAAAAAAGTCACTTTTAATTCTTTTCTGTCTCTCATTACCCTTGGTCACTTTGACCTGTATGAGTGACTATTAAATACTAAAATTTTGTCAGACAGCATCTCCTATTCATGTAAAGATGCATAAATGCCTGCATAAAATTTCCTGTCTGTTGACTCCAAAGTCAGCTAGATCAAGTCTGTTAGGTAACTTGACTAATTACCTATCTAGCTAATTTATTCTTCCATCCTCACTAATGTGGAATGGTTTGCATTTTATTAGCTTCAGTTCAAAGTGTCAATGAGAAAAACAACTCCTAGGTACATTTTTTTTTTCCTTCCTCTCTCATTGTTTCTGTAGTTATTGAACACCAGGTTTTAAACACTGTAATAATCCTGCAAAGCTCGTGTGGTGCTTTTATTGTTATTTTTTTTCTTTTTAAAACAAACAAAAGGAAGAGTTGGAATGGTAAGCTGGATAATGAACCTACAGTGTTAGGTACTGCTGTGAGAAGTGGGAGGGAATAATAGAACCAGCTAGTTGACTAACCACTTCCCTTCATTGTTGCTTTTAAATCAGAGGAGCCTTACTAGCTTTCTAAACCACCATGAGTTACATAAATGAGACCATGTACGCTCTAACTGGTAAGTTTCTTTCATTTAAGATCTAAAAAGAAAATTGAATTGGAAGTGATTGTCTGTTATTAGAATTTAAATAAGATGTATTGCTTTGTTTTATTTTTTCAGAATCATAAAATAATATGATCCTATGTGTTGTTCCTAGTAAACAAATCCAGATCCATTCCTGCCTTAGCAACACAGTTCATGCAGGGTCAGAAGGTATATTTCCCTGACAAATTACAAGCTAACTACCAAAATAATAATAATAACAGTTGAAAAAACAATGCAAACCCATAAGGTCTAAGAGGTTTAATTGATGGATTTTGAATTAGTTGAAATATGAACTTCCATTTCCCTTACAAGTAATGTATTTTATGCTGTGCTGTCCTTCACGGGCTGAAGCCATCTCTGTTGTTTGCTGTTACCACTTGCTGGTTGGCAAATTATTTCATGGTTTCTATAGTTTAAAATCCTAAATAATAGGCTAAATAAACGAGCAAATACTTTTCAGTAATTTCACTTTTAAATACACTAGGCAAGCTGAAGTAAAGTTGTCTTACAGTGGAGACATATAATTAAGGCTAAAATAAGATGATTTTACACTTGCTGTGCTCAAAAACTGTCAATCAACCATAAAGTCTGTGTGAAGTTCAAGACTGATATCTCAGCAGCAGTAGAATTGAGGGCTCTAGCCTGTTTTTACTGGTCTGAATTGGAGTTAGACTGGATTCTTAGTATGTAGCCAAAAATTTTAATAGGGATCTCAGCTGTTCCAGCTGTTTCTTTATTTCTTATTGATAATGTGTCTGTGATGTGGCTAAATATACACAAAAACTAGGGAAAGGCACACCAGTTCAGAATCAGTTTTATAGCAGTGTTCATTTAGTGGATTGCACTAATTTCTCTTGTCAGTATATATCTTTACTTAATGCATTAGCTGCTTTTTAATGATACTTTTCCTAGCCAAAAAAAACAACCAAACTAAAAAATCCCAAAAACCAAACACAAAAGAAACAAACAATAAACCTTAGTAATGGATGTTTTTCCTAGTGAAGTCATCATTAAAAAGTTGGTGATACCTTTTAGGTTCTTCTTTTAAGACATGATGTTAGCACCTTAATTCATTCTGCTTTATTGCAAGCAGTCTATTTGCATTGATACTTTTTTTGCAATAGGTATTTGCAAAGTTACTTCTATGTTTTCTTCTTATATTTGGGTATTTACTTTTGAAAGACAAAAACATTAAGCCAAATGTTTCAGGAGTTTCATGACATTGGTAAAAATGTTTTTAAATTTTGTTTTTATTTATATTCTCATACTGAAAAAATAGTACAAGTAATTATTTTGAATCTTGCACAAGAAGACATGGTGGACCATGGAAGGTTCAGCTAGAAGAGACCTTGTGTTTGTCAGCCAGTCTTGCCCTAAAATATGGGTGTGCTGTAATGAAAAACTTTTACATAGCTTATCTTTAATACCAATGTTCTTGGAGAGCCATCAAGGAAAACATCCAGTACGTCCTGTAAGGAAAAAAATACTAAAATCTAACAGTAGTAAATGAGGTACTAGCTGTAATATAGTAATAGCTGCAGAATTTGTTGCTTTTTGAGGCCATCCTCTGGGCAACATGCAGGTAATTAGCAAGTAACTTGTTCTTACTGAAGTGACAAAATAAGGCTGTTTTTCAAACACCTTAACCCTTAATATTTCCCTCTGCTTCTTTACACGGAAGTTTATTACTAGCATTCTTGTACCTAGTTCTCCAGCTACAGGAGATCCTCTTGGAATTCTTCAAATATTTCCCTCATTCATGTCCGTAACAAATTTCACCTCTTCAGTCTTCACCGCATTGCAGTGTCTGATGCTGGATCCTCAGAAAATCTACACTTGTTCTTGAAAGTTGTGGTGGGCCTGTGACAAGTTACACAAGTGAGGGATTTCGTCAGTGCTACTTTATTTTGCAACTGGACTGGAATTATGCAAATATATGACCATCCCAGCTTTCACTAAAGCAAACAAACCAATGAAACAAGAACATCCTCCTCTTTCTCCCCCTCCATCCAGACCCCAGAGCTGCCCAGCTCCAGCGGCCTGGTCTCAGAGGTGGCTGGGAGAAAGTCCAGAGTGTTCTCAGTGCCTTGGAAAGGCAATCCCACAGCGGGGAGCACCAGCTAAATTCTCTTTCCTCTCCCATTGGGAACCTAAGATGTTTCACACCCTGTTAGACCTGGCAGAAATCATTCTATGAATTCAAAGGTTATTGTGATGAGGGCTTAACGGATAAGTTTCATTTCCTTAGGAAACCAGGCTAAAAATAAGTTTTAGCTCTTCTGTGTGCACAGGAAATTTTTTAAAATGTTAGTACCAAATTTGCTTCAAAATGGGTCACAAAAACTGATTGTTTCAAAATTATGACATTTTAGCCAAATAGTGTGGGGGACCTATTATTTAATTTTTAAGATATTGGGTTGTCAGTTATTTTTCCTCTTCTTTCTAGCACTCAGATATACTTAGTGGTGTTCATGAGGATACCTTTTTAGTCTCAGAAATAGCCATAATGGCTTAGAAGTCTTAAAATTTAATTATCTTTGTCACCAATCCCTACCCTCTAGGACCCCAAGGCTGTCCAGTGTTTCAGACCAGTGTTCCCAATCCCATATTTAATCTCAAAGCTATTGTTATATCATCCATTCCAAAATTTGTGATGTTAATAGTCATAGCAAGTGTAGACTTACTTTTCATATTAACTGTTCAATTGACTGTCACTGAAATTAATGAACTTCATTGGATTCTGAATATTAGAGGGGAGTGAATTCTTTCAGGCTGAGAAACCTACTTTTTTGAGATGTCTTGAAGTGCAGCTTGCTGCTAGACAGTTTTCCTCCTCTAGTTCATTTTTTAATTTTGTAGTTAGTTCTAAGAGAACGGGTGCGTAAACAAATGTAAAACAATCCCAGGATGACTTTTTCTGTGCTGTTTCTGGGCTATATGGCATATGGAAAAGGTTGTTGTACACCCCAACCCTTCTCAAATTATATATTTCCAGTTTAAAACAGTACCATTTCAGTATCCATAACATAGGCACATTACATTATATTACAAAAAGGCAGTTCAGGTTTTAAAAATCAAAGACTAGGAAATATGTAGCATTCAAAGTAGCCTTCAATTGCTGGTTTTTGTTTGTGGTTTTTTTTGTTGTTGTTGTTGGTTGTTTTTTTTTAAAATGCATTAAATGCTGTGAGTGGGAAGGGATGTAGGGTACTTTAATCAAATGTTTCTAAAATCTGATCACATAATACTTCTGTAGATGGAAGGAGGACAGGAAGAGGAATGGTGAGGGAGGGTCTTTAATACTGCACTATCTATATAGTTGTTTCTGGAGGCACATGGAAGAAATGAAGCTCTTTAGGATTTCACAGTTTATAGGAGAAGATACTTGGGAGCTCAACTGGAATATCTCTGTGGCAAATGCACATTCCTTTTCTTCAACTCTATGTAATCTCCCTCCCCATCACAGGTATCTTGAAGGCCCAGCCTTTGTTTGTCATCTTCTGTAGTTACTGTGGTGAGCAAATGACATGGGGGCCGTGATTAGAATTTTATATAATTTCCATGGTGCACTTACAGGAAATGTAACTTCAGTTATGTTTTCAATAAGGGTGAGGTTTGATATCTCACAGCACTTCTTTTAATATGAACCCCAAATTAGTCCCATTTGGAGGGTTTGTAGTTTGTAGGAGGTAGTAACATTTTAAAGCGTCTCTGAATATTCTAAGTTGCTTCCTCTCTATCTCAGATAATGTCAGCAAGAGTTGATAGAGAATTTCGAATAATACAGTTCATTGAGTAGTATGTCTGATTTTGTTGATTTGTTGTTTTTACTCAGATGAAGATGAAATGGAATAGAGTTAGTTTGAATAGTAGACAAGAATTGTGTAGGAACAAAGTTAAAATTGTCAAATAATGACTTGAGAATATTTTAAGAGAGGGTGAAAAATATTTGTCCTATTTGCGTTTCCGCCCAGAATGGTACCTTTTGGGTCATAAGTCTTAGTAGGTAATTTTATTCTCAACCATAATTTTTTCATCAAATATTCTTACGTGAGGCATGATCATTGCACATCTGTATTTGAAAGCAGAGGGAGCAAGAGAGTATGCAACTCTGTGAGAAAGCTTAAAAAGCCTTGTATTTACAGCTGGATTTGATGTACTAGTGCAGTGAGAGAGCAGATGCTGACAATTATCACTATGACTGCTCTTTAGTGCTGTTACATTTTTCAAATTATGCTCAGCTCACTAATTTGATACTCTTAACCAAGGCTGTTACTAGAGCTCTCTAATTTCATTATTTATAATTACTTTTGGCTTTGTAAATGAAAACAATGCTGCTGATGATTCTGTAATTTATAATCCTGGTAACTGTAGATTTTCATTAACTTATTATTTGTCAAATCTTTATTGTGCAAAAGATTGTTATTGCTGCTGTTTTTTTAAGAAATGGTTGTGTGACTTCTGAGGTTTCTTTTTCTTTCACATGGGATCTATTTGCAAATTCTATGCATTTTGTACAAATAAGACACAAAGACTGCAGGACTTAATACATTTTTCTCATACAGCAGAAAATACTCACTGAATACATCATTTGGAAGTAAACAGTACAATTTATTGAATAACTTTAAACAGCATTATTCATTTCATGTTTGGTATTGTGATTCCAATTCCTTTTATATGTCTTCATAGGGAGAGAAGTGAAGAAAAAAGGTCCATAAGCAAACTACTTTAGGCAGATTAACATGGTATTTAAGAATAAACAAAACTCTGAATTTTAAGTTGTGAGGTCATAAGTCTGTTTTGGAGATAGCAACTATTTTTTACTCTCATACAGATTTCTGTTCGCAGATATTCTAGCAAGATTACTAGCCTAGTCTAACAGGATGATTTGAAAGGATGAACTTTTATATCAAAATGTATAGCGAAGTGGGAGTGAAGTTTTGAAGTTATGCCAGGAGAATCTTTGACTGTCAGATGAAGATTTTTTTTTCTTCCTTTTTTTTTTCCTATTGTAGTGTTTTCCCAGACTGTGTGAAGAAGATTTTAGACTGTGTGAACCATATTTATAATTTTATGTACTCACTCTGAATTGCTGCATTTAGAAATGTTACATACAGTTGAATGCTATTTAATAAGAAACTGGCAAAAATTCTAAGGAATATAATCTTTTTTCTCACACATGTATTCCTCTGAAAAGACCATGCAGTGGTTCCTTAATGAATATTTATGGTTTATAATCAAAACCTTCTCTCTGTAATGTTGTGCATGTCTACTTACTGTGTTGATTGAATTAGGAGAGCTACTTTATTTTCCATGAATGCATGACAAAAGTTGGAGTATGTCTGCTGAACACTGTTCTACTTAAATTAATTATCTGCTAATTAACTGAGGTTATTTTTCATGCTTGAACACATATTTGTAGACCAGAACAAATGTGTAGAAGCCTACATGATATTTTAGAAAACAATGTTTGGTGCCTTGAATTAACCCACAATAAATTGAGGGGGGAAATATGGAATCATTCCAGAATTTGACTTGGGCTTAAAAATGACCTTTCAGTGTTACTACTGTGTGAGTTGTAGACATATAGCCAATAGTCACATATAGCCTACAGGTTATGTATGTGAAGAAAATAACCCAAACCTACACTTGGACAGTATTGTTGTGTTGTGTACGTAGGTAGGATCCTCTCATTTTTGAAGAACCCTCTTCCTTCAAGTATTCTTCACTGTGATAATCTGTTTCTTCTGCAAGACAGCTTCCTGGAGTCTGGTTTTATGTGGTTATGTGAGGATTTCGGTTATATACTGTCTTATTTGCAAGGCATTACGTTAACAAGGATGCAGGCTGTTTGCATGCAAGTATAGTTGTTTTTTTGTTTGTTTGTTTGTTTGTTTTTTTTTTTACATTTTCCACAACCATAAGGCACAATAGCTTATTTAACAAGCTATTTTCTTGTCCAGAATTTTTCTTTATTCCCATATAAACCAAAAAAACCCTCTCTGAGATTACAGACAAAACCCTCCATCTTGTCGATCGAAAAAAAACCCCTCTAAATCCACAAATAATTAAAAAATACTTTGCGTTTATGTGGAGCTCTTGTTGAAGCACAGCTTACAGCAGTTTGGATGTAGTGCATTACTAAGATGCTTCTTTGGGCAGCAAAGCTGCAGCTTCCTCTTGTGCCTTTCTAAATCCCACCTGGTTTAGGAAGCTACTTTGGCTTTATTTTCAAGACCATGATACTCTATTGTACTCCCCAACAAGTTACCCACTTCTTTCCATCCCACTTTAATCAAAATTAGTAATATTTCACATATTTTATTTGTTTTCAGATTTGATTTGGCTGCTTCCAGTCACCATTCCCTGATGAGTTCTACTTTAGCAAAATTCATAATACTGATTCTGAATTTATAGGTGTAACATCAGTAAGTCAATATGTCCTTTTTAGACAGAGGCGAGTTTACGGTTTCCATGCTGCAAACATCTGGGACATGATTCTGTCTGCATCCTGAGGTTACAGAACGCTGTGTTGATACAATGCCCAAGCTAATTGTGCGTATTTCTTAGCAACAGGGGTTCAGCACTGTCCTAATTGCAGTTAAACAGCTTTCAGTCAGCCCAGGGGGCAGGCAGAGCTTTATTGCATGTGCCTTTGGAGAGGTTAATGGTATTTCCATTTAAAGGGCTTTAAAGCCATAGCAACTTCTCCCTTCTGTTCCCATCCACAAACTTGTATGCACCTTGATTCTGGATTTTGAAAGAAGGCATGAAGATAGTAATGGATGATCTTCAATTAGGCTTTAGAACAATGGCTAGAAAACATGCTCTACTGAAGAGATTTTTAGTTTCTGAATTTGCAAAGTTATGTGCAGTACAGGACAGTGTGAAACTGTTGTTTCCCTGGAACCTGAAGTCAGAGTTGTCTCTTCTGAAGTTTGGCAATAAGACTATTTCTCCTTCAGTTTTGCTAGTACCTTCACTGGTTTTCCCCATGATGCCTCATTCTCAGTCAAAGCTATTTAAAGATATAAAATGTATAATATAAATAAAAGCAGGAAAAAAACCCTTATCTTGCTTTATTAATTTTCTTCTAAAGAAATAACATATTCCTCAAGTCTAAATATGCCTGACCGTTTGGAACTGGGGATGTTTTGATTTCAGAAAAAAAAAAATTAAACAAGACAACCTCTGTGAAGTCAAACAACTATATATGCAAATAAAGTCATTTGTCTAATTAAAATTCAGTTGGTTATTAAAGACCGAATTAAAATGACAGTGAAAGAACAGCCTCAGGTGTATGACTGTGCATTTTAAACTGCTACATTTAATGTTTATGCAGAACGTTTTTTATATTTTAGAAAGTGATTAGCACCTTGGCTCTACTGCTTTCAGATTTATTTTTTTTTAGCAGTGCATCAAATTTCAAGATTTTGTTTCAATATTTGACCTACTTCTAAAAAAATGTTCTGATTAGTGCCATGTTATAGACTCCATCAGTTTTGGAAGTGCCTTTGGGTAATGTATTGTAGAGAAAAGTAATCTCATCTAGGAGCTTAAATGGACCATATCACATGTGAAGATAAGATTGTTGTTTTTTTTTTTCTTCTATTCCCTATGCCTAATTTAGTTGTCAGATGCAGCCACATTCAGGTGTCATGCTTTACTGATAGCTCAATTCAGTTTGCATACAAATTCTCTTCTTCCTTGTCTGATTAAAGAGACTCCCTCCCCCAGAAGTCAGGTGGCACAAACGGTGCCTCACAAGTTGTTTGTTCCAAAATTAAGCTTTTGGTTGTTACTCATTTTCTGAGTTCTGTAAAGCACTTAGTAGTTAGCAGGGCCTAAACACCTGCGTCCCCAAAAGGCAAAGGTGACTGGTCACTATGGGTTGTGCTGCTGGGTAGGTAAGAGCTGCAGGCAGGCAGAACACAAATGAGCAGCAGTGTTCCATCCAGAGCGTGGTAGCCTTCCATCCTTTTGTTTGGAAAGGAATCCACGCTTCTGGTTCTTTCTTCACCTGCTTTCCCATGAAGCAGAGCATTTGTTAATGAGCTAATAGGTGTTCATTTTGGAACTGTTGCGAGAGTTCCAAGACAGTGCTTCCCTGAAGGTAAATTTCAGCTGTAAAAGTTGGTGTTATTCCATTTCTTGCCTTGAATTTCAGGGCTGACAAGAGGAATAATTAATGTCTTTAAAAAAAAAAAAAAAAAAAAAAAAAGAAAATCTTCTGCAGCTTCAGCTGGGACTGACATTGGTGGCTGAGACCTCTTAATTACTACCAGAATTTGCCTGAGATGAGGACTGATAAATCCCACTTGGTGGGTAGATCATGTAAAGAGTCATAAGATATATGTATAATAAATTACTGATGGTGCCTTTTGTAGTTAAAAGTAACCTTCATGGCTTTGTGGAGTTAAAGGCTTATGAAGCTACAAAAGTACAAACTAATTTTTAATGGTTTGGGATTCTGCTCTGAATTCAGGTGCTGGACTGGCTTATAGCAATGTGATGTAACTGTAGTAAATGATGAACATGTTTAATACCAAAGCTAGACAGAAGGGTTGGCAGAATTGAATAAGGCAAAGTTAATGAAGTAAAATAAAATGCTGTCCTCATAGAACACTACTATCACTTCAGTCTCTGGTCTCTTTAGAGTAATGGTTCACTATTTTCCCTGAATCACGAGTAACAATTTCGGATGACTATAGAGTTCTGGGCAGCCCGGTGCTTTGATCTCTGCGTTAAACTGGTGTATAACTTCACTGTTTCCCCAGGGCATACACAGGTCTTGGGTTTCTGTCCTGCTGACTGAGGTCTCTTTCTTTTCTTTCTAGCATCAGCTTAAGTATATTTTCTTACTTATTCAGTGCGGTGCCTACAGACTTTTTGCATAAATATTTTAATAATAATACATTTTTAATGAGGCATTAATTCTAATTTGTAACAGTTAAAAAATAAACGTATTTTCCAGTATTGCATACAAGAGATTTTTTTATCACTGAGTCAAAAAATTCAAAGTTGATGTATTTTTACTTTTGATATAGCTATATATTTGTGTGTGGTGGAGAAATAGTTTTAAAGGTTTCTAGATCATGCTCCCTATATGATGTTTCTAAGAGTGCCATCTTTCAGGTTTTTGAAGATGGTTCATAGCAATCATACATAGATATATTTTGCATTTTTTCCTCCGTTACCTCTTGCACTACTGTGAATGGAGTCAGATGGCAAGTGTTTAGGATGCATATTATCAGTTCTTATGAGAGCTGTCTTACTGATGCTGAATGACTAGAAACCTGCAGAGAAGGGTGTTTTTTTTGTTTTGTTTTTTTTTGTATGCCCTCTTTCTCCTTCATGCCTCTCAATGTATTAATGTAGATAAGGAATGCTATACTAGATTACAGTAATTCATACATCTAAGATGTGACATCTGTGTTTGAACACGTCTGCACTGCATTTTATCTGCTCTGATATCCAAGAACAGTATTACGAATTTGGTCATTCACACCATAGAACCGTTCTGTGCTTGGTGATGACAATGAACGGAACGTTCTTTCCTAAATAGCGCCATTCTGTCATTTCATTGTGTCTTAGTCATTTTTACCATACTTAAAAATACCACTTCAGGCATAAATACTTTTGTTTTCTTTTCCCAATCTAGTTGCCTTTAATGGGAATTCATGTTGTAAACTACTGTCATTTGTTCATAAACTTGACAGTGAGCAACAAAAAATCTGATTAGGAGAAGTAAATGAGCATAATGCTGAGCATTATTGCTTATTTCATATTTAGATCACCAAAATATTCTGAACAATGTAACTATTTCCTGGGTTTTCCAAGCCAACAGCAGTGAAATAAATTAATTGGTGTCCAGGCCTCGAAATATATCTGAAGGACTAGCTAATTAAATATTGAGTTTTGTAAAATCATCTTCAATAATAAATGTCTAAATGTCAGGCTTTATCAGGGAAAAAAAAATGTTTTTGTGCTATAGGTAGTGATTTTTCTAAATCAGTACAGAATTTTTGTAATTATCTTAGTGCCATTTCAACATTCAGAATTGCAATATCATACAGTGATTTGCACAAGCGAGGAAGAGTTGTAATATTGTACAAAGCATCTCAGTGCTGCCAAAACCACGTTTTTTTTTTATTTATTGGGGTTGTATAGTACAAGATAAAGATTATGGTGGAAGCAGGTAAAGGAATTGGAATTTAAATATTTTCTTTACTTTGGCTGTATCAGATTTGTGTGTCTCTGGGTTTAGTGTGTGTGAACAGTCATTTTCTTTCCCTACAGTTTTTCTCAATATAATCTTAGTTTTTTACCTGGTTATTTCTGTCTATAATTTCTTTTGACTTCAGATTCGTAAAATAATTGTGAAATTGATACTAAATTATTTCATTGAATATACTAACATTATCAAAAATAGAATACTACAGTAACATTCTCCTCAATTGTTTTGTAAACTAATTTATTATTCAGGTATTTATTTGTCATAAACGGAGGCCTGAACTTTGTATGAAGGACTTTTCAGTGACTTAAAACCTACTAAAAGTCAAATAAACAAATTAGGAAAATCTGAGTGACTACCTATGGTAACCCGTGTTGAACTTTGTCTATGTACTCTGCTGTCTTTTTAAAAATAAATGTGGATTTTTTTTCAGAATTGTTACACAGCCTTTTTTTCAGTGTTGTCAAAAGCAGAGGAAGGAAAAGGCTGAAAAGATGTGTTCATAAAAGAAAGGGCATTGTTTGCAGAACTATGTGTGCTTTATGTACACATTTGTGTAATGATTACAGTGTTCTAATTATTTTCTTAATGTAGTCATGTATGTTTCAAGTTATTGTTCCTGTTTTAACACAGATGCCAAAACAGTGGCTATCTGTGAGGGGTTTTTTATGAAGGCAATGATTCGCTTATGTCCCTTCAAAGCAAAATGAGATTCAGTGTTTGACTGTAAGTGTATCCTTACAGTACTTTGTATGCATATCTTGTCATATTCATTTTTCAGATCATCATAATAGTGTAGTAGTATAAGTGCGTAATGCAGAGAGAAATATTACTTTAGACCCGGGAATGCAATTAATTAATTATAAATGCAAATTTTGATCACATTAATTCTTTGGTCTGGCTTACTGACTGCACCTGTAGCGTATGCCAACAGTAGCAGTTCCTGTATCAAGTGACTGTATTTTGTTTTCTACATTGACATTTCAGGTGCTTGTAATGTACTGTTACTGGTAAATAAATAAAAATAATAAACTCTGATGGGTCTGTGACTGATGATGACTTTTCAAGCTGTAGACTCACACAGTGAAAAGAAACAAATATAGTATTGGAGTGTCCCATAGTAGAAGCATGTGGCAGAGACTCCCACAACAATCAAATCTCTTGGACAAGAGGAATCAGCTGCTGGTCTGGATGCTGGGTCCTTGGAACAGTGCATCTGGTGAGACTCGCCAGAACACAGTTCCATTGAATTCTTATAACCCGACTGTCTCTCTGGAATGGCCAGAGACTCCATTCAAGATGTTAATTAGCATGTTGAAGCAGATAAGTTTGTCAAGGCACAGCAGGACCTGGCTGGGGGAAATATTAGAACTGTCCAAAATTCCTGTGTGGCAAGGTCCTTTAGCAAATCATCAAATACTTAAGTATTTGCAACTAGAGTTGTGTAAGTCCTTTTATCTCACCTCTGTAGAAACAACCTGGGCAGTTCCTGGGCAGAAACAAACTGGCAGTTGGAGGCCAGTAACTTGTAGAGGGCCCCAAGGATTGATAACTGGTGCCAGTACTGCTTAAAAGAGTCATTAAGGACCTTGACACGTTGGAGAAATGGACCAACAGGAATCTCATGGGGGACTTGCATTTCTCTTTGAGGTTCAGCCCATGCACCAGTACTGGTTACAGGTTGACTGGCTGGAGAGCAGTTTTGCAGAAAAGGACCTGGGGGTCCTGGTGGACAAGCTGAGCAGGACTCAACAGTATCCTGGTCTGAGTTAGGCAGTTTGCCATTCAGATATATGGCTCCATTTTGAAGAGAGTTCAAAATATGGTATTTATAAAAATATTTAAATATCTACATAAGCAGGTCTTTTTGAAATGATAGCTGAGACACAAATATGCTGGCCTGTGTGGTGTTTTAGTCCTTTAGCTGTTTCTTTTTTAAAAAAAAATATTTAAATGAAATACATAGCTATAAGCAGCTTTTGCAAGAGCTTAAAAAATCTGCCTGCTTTCAGGGAAATTAAGCTGTTTGATTCAGTCAGTTGTGTTTCCTGTTTCTCCCTCAAATATGACTCTCAGAAATTACTGTGTAAGAATGAATAGGTTTAACAGAAAAACAGTATTTGTTGGAAGTTGCAAAAACAGATTAGCTTTATTAAGTGCGTCTTTCAAAATCTGCTGTACTAGACACGTTACAGTTCAGTAGCAAAATCCATGTCATTTCTTGCACTGTCTGTTATACTGATATATTAGGATAAGGCTAATCTGAAATATCACTTCCATAGCTTAAAGGTCACATCCTGCTTCCATGGGCCTTATGGTGTGTACTGCAGATTCTGTCTTTCTACAGTTATTGGAAATGAAAACACTGTTGGGCATTTACTGCTTTCACTCTGAGGTTCTCAGGGTATGTATTGCACGTGAATATCCTAAGCCTTGCTTTGGCTGTCTTAATGTCCTTTGCCACAATGAAAGAATAAAATAAAATACAACGCACCCCTGGCACAGTGCATGTAGAGTCACGCACCACTCGATGTATTTCTGAAAAAGGGTAATACCTAAGTTGTATCATCCCAGGAGCTTTTTTTGGTAGTGCCATTAAAGAGAGAATTTATTCTCTGTAGTGTTTCTTACAGCCAAACCTGATACTCCAGTCTCTTTTGTTAGCAGGTATTTCTTTATCCTTCAGGTTCTTTCACAGGAGCTTGGTAGAGAATCTGAGAATGTAACTATAGCAGTAAAACAGAGAGAAAGTTAACAAACCCCTATGCTTTTAAAAAGAAGAAAAGGATTATATGGGAAATCTCATACTGTATGGAATGGCTTGGAGTCCTCTGTGTGGAGGTTCAGGGAATGACATTTACATCTATCGTGCCCTGCTCTTCTTGACATGTGGTTGAAGCTTTTGCAAAATCCAAACCTAAAGGCATGGCTGAGGATTTCTTTCTCTATTACAAAGCAAAAAACAGTTTTTTCAAGCATTCTTTCAAGCTCTGGTTTAGTCCTGAGGTGAACTCAGATGAGGTGTACAGATGGAAAAGTGTTTCTAGAAGGTCTGATACATGGCTTTTATGCAGTGTTGTGCACAAGAGAAGTTCCTGCAGGACCGGTGATCCACACCGTGCCTGCCTTGGGCAGCTGGACAGAACCCGAGGCGGGGGCTCAGTCCCGCCAGGAGTTCACACAGCAAATATTGTGGTAATGAGACGTGTCCTAGTTTTAGGGCTTTTTTGTAACAGGGAGTATTTCCCAGCTCAGAAATGAAACACTTACTGGAGAAGCAATAGTTTAGACTGAGTAAAATTTTAGTTGAACGACTGGCAGGTGAAGATGTGTTGTATGAACTATTCACTCTGATAGAGCATCCCCAGGGATCCAGGGCAATGCCAGACAGATTAGTGGGGCTGTCAGGTGTGGGAACTGGGCTGAGAGAGGTGCTGGCTGGGCAAGGGGGTGGGCACAGGGGAGCAGTGTGGTGAAACTGGGGCAGCTTACGTGCAAAAGGCCAGACTGGGAGGAAACTGGTCTGTAAAGGAAGCTGGTGCCCCCCCCCCCCCCCCTCAACATTTGTAGTGTAGAGAATTCTCTGATACTAGAGGGATGTTGAAAAGGTAAAATGTGTTTCAAGGTGATTTTCTTCAACACTTTAGGGAGCTCTTTGAAGAAGTGAATGATATTGTTTTAGGAGGAGACTGTAGATAATATTCCGTAAACTGAATTTGGAACCTTGACCACTAAATAGGGGAAAAAATATCACAAAAGCTTTTTGTTAAATGAGTAACATTCATCCTTGATATCAGGTTTTTAAGTAACATATGAGCACTTAAATAAAATTTTTGCTGTAATGCATATAACATAATATTAATATTCTTTAAGAGTTTTATGTTTGTAAAATATGTATATCAAAAGTATGAAAACAGAATAATGAAATAGCATACTTTTGTTTTTTCCTTTTCCTGGTGGATAGCTTTCGAAAATCTGAATGGATAAGTCTTTTGTTTGTTTTGCGGATTTTTTTTTTGTTTTGTTGTTGTTTCCTTTGTTATTTGTATTTTGTTCCTAAGGAGACGTAAATGAAGAGAGGAAGCCTACCTAGTGGTATATATACTTTCTGTGGAGCACTTATTCTAATTTTCATTGTTTATATATTGTAAACTGTTGCTTTAGGCCAGAAAATGGAAACTCAGTTTTCACTGTCTATATATTTTACTCCTTGCATTACTCTTTTGCTGAAACACTTTTATTATGAATATACCAAAATCCTTCAAATTCTTCTGAAAACATTTTGTCTCGGACAGCTTATTCTAAGTGGCTCAAGGAGTTGAGCTTCATTTTAAGATAATTTTTGCAATTAAATATTTTGACAAATTACTGCCAGCTTTATTCTGCTGGCAATACTTTGACAGATGGGAGAAAATATTTCATCTCTGAAAAGTATTTTAAGGTAATAAAAAAATTAGAAAGATTAGAGGTAACATCTTTGAAAATACCACAGTCAGACCTCTCTAATACTGGAATGAGCTGGAACAAGAACTCAATACTCTCATTGTGTTGTAGGCACATTTCATTTATTCAGGATTATTAAAAAGAATGAAAAAAAATTAAAACATTAGATATATGTGAATAACTTCAAGATTTATAAAATCCACCATACTTGTTTTTTTTATATCTTTGTATTTTCTTTTACATTACTTGAGCTAGATAGTGAAATATTATCCTAGAAGCCCTGGTCTTATAGGTCTTATAGTTCACCCTGGTTATTTTAATTAAAAAATCCTAGTATTTTCATATGCCATTATTGACAGCTGTGCTGAATTTTTGCCAGAAGTTCTGTAAAGGTGTCCAAAGCACCTTCTGCAGCCTGGCTGGTTGGTTTTCAGAATTATGTTTGTATCTAGGGACCCTTACAAAGTGTTGAGGAGCTCTAGGGAGTAGCCTGCATAAACAGAAACAAGCGATGTATCTTGATCTGTCATGCTTGTTACATACTATGTTGTGTGCAGTTGAGTTATTTCACTGATGGAAAACTTACTTAGTGCTTCAAAGGATACAGAGTTTACCTACAAAATATATACCAGCTTACCTACAGAGAGAATAGAATCAAATTGGTCTAACTATGACTTATTAGTTTAATGGGAATTATATTAGACATAATTTAACCCATAGAAAGGTTGTTTGCTAATGTTTGCTGATGTGTTTTATTCTACCACATGGTAGAATAAAAAGCTTTTAATATTTGGTCCTTTCTTATTGAGATAGGTTTTTGAATATGGACAAACAGGGACGTTTCAAAGAGTTACGTTTCAAAGCCCAACAGATAACATATCAGATGCTTATCTTCACTGGAAGATAGAATATTGTAATGGAAATAAGACTGATTTCTCTTTGTATTTGTGTATATGTACACACTGGTGCCTACACACATATAATATAGCAACAATATTTCTTTAGTGCAAGCACATTTTCTTGTCCTTTCTGAAATTTTTCTCCCAAACATGAAGCACTGCCCAAGTTAACTAGCATTCTGCTATAATTTTAAGTTTTTCTGAATCAAACCAAACTGGATTGTAATAGAAACTTTTACTTTTTTAAAAGATGAAATAGCTTCAAAAGACTTTGTCTGTTTTAGTGTTGTACATGATTTTCTCTATGCTTTTCAAATACTGATTATATCCTAAGCCAGGGAAATGTGATTTAAATACTACTGTTTATATTGTCCCCCTGCACTCGGCACTGGTGAGGCCCCACCTCAAATCCTGTGTTTGGTTTTGAGCCCTTCACTACAGGAAGGACATTGAGGTGCTGGAGAGAGTTCAGAGGAGGGCAGTGAAGCTGGTGAGGAGGCTGGAGCACAAATCTGAGGAGCGGCTGAGGGAGCTGGGGCTGTTTAGCCTGGAGAAAAGGAGGCTGAGGGGAGACCTTATCACTGTCTACAGCTACCTGACAGGAGGTTGTAGCATGGAGGTTGCTGGTCTCTTCTGCCAAGGAGCAAGTAATAGGGCAAGAGGAAATGGTCTCATGTTGTGCCAGAGAGGTTTAGATTGGATATTAGGAAAAAAAATTCTTCACTGAAATATTTGTCAGGCATTGGAACAGGATGCCCAGGGAAGTGGTTGAATGACACATAGATGAGGTTCTTAGGAACATGGTTTAGTGGGGGACTTGACAGTGTTAGGTTAATTGTTGGACCTGCTGATCCTAAGGGGCTTTTCCAGCCAAAATGATTCCATGATTCTAGGATAATCAAAAGAAAATGAAAATCAGGTTATTTTTTTTTTCCTATTTGGTTTTTATTTCTTCTGAGTAGTGCCTTGCTCTGGTGTTATCCTTTGACCACAGTGAAGCACGCCAGGATGCAGGTCAGCTTGATGAAGGGTGTTGGATTTTTGCTCTGTCTTCTCAAGTTCCCTTTATTTGGTCTGACAGTAATTCTCTTCAGCTGGCTGTCCCGCTCTGAAGAGCGCTGCCCTGACACCCTTCTCACACGTGGAGAAGGAGAGACTCTTGTCTAAGTCTGTTCACATAATGCCTCTGTATGTTGAAAGCACCGGAATCATACCAGCGTGCTGCTCTGCGTGGGATCAGGGTGTGCTGAACTGGAGAAAAAAAAAACCCAACCAAACAAAACCCAGAAAACAAAAACAACCACAAAAAACCAACCAACTAACCAAAACCAAAAAACAAACCCACTTTTTTTTTTTTAATGTTTTATTATTGGGGTGAAACACTGGCATGGGGAAAGCAAAGAGAGTATATTGCCTTGTAAGTGTTGAAGCTTTTTTTCTTCCTACTCAAGCTGATCATTGCTTACTTCCTAAAAAACTGACCACTGCTCCTGAAGTAGCAACACAGTGAATGTCCTTATCTGTGTGTTCTAACTTCTGAATATTATTTCCTGTTTGCTAAAAAAAAAGCTGAAATTGGCAGTTGTGAGAACATGCTGAAAAAATACATAATAATAATTGAATAACAGAGAAATTCTGATGAAACTGACTCAAAATACTTATTTTTGAACAGTTTTATTCCCCATAGCTTATTGTGCATCTGTTTGTGATGCATGCATTGGATTATGCAATATAGTCATTGGATTTGTATTCATTGTTTACATTTTTCTTTCTCCCCACCCCACACCCTGTGGAGCCATCAGTCTTTTGTCATAATAGGAAACTTCAGGAACTTCACTTGTCTTTAATTGTGTGGATTCAGTGGAAAATGCAAGTTTGCCATGAAATGTTCTCTCTCTGTCCATGTGAGATATTGTCATATGGTGACTGCCCAGCAAAGGGCTGTGTTGCAGATGCTGGTGCAGACAGCAGTTGTTCTGCTCTGGAGGTGTATACACCTTGTTGTGAGGTGCGAGCATCCTCTCCCTACATCTGCTAGATTTGCACAGCTGAGGCTGTTATCTGAAGTGTGTAAATATTGCTTGTAGGGTAAATCTATTCTGCTACTTCTAGAGTGAGTCCTGTCTGGAAATGGTCCCATATTACATGTGTGGCTGGGGAAGACATGTTTTAAATGATGAATGGGGTTATCTTGAGGACTGGTGTTTTAGATTACATACATAAATTGAGTAATTTAAGTTTGTTAAAATTCTATGATTTTGAAACTATGAACACAAGAAAAGGAATCTGCCTGCAAAGCCCCTTGACTTTTTTTTTTTAAAGACCATAGTTGTTTTTAATTGGAAATTGGTTAGTATGAAAAAAAATGCTGAATGCATTTTTTGCAGTTTTGAGTCTCCTTTTATGTAAGATTCATCAAAAAGTAGGGTATATATGTAAACAGTTGCATTTCCAAGGGGTATTAGCCTAGTTTCTAAAGAGGAATTTAACATTTCCAGTTGGTAAGATTAGCATGTGTGTATCTTTACACCTTCTTAGAGGCTGCAATTTCTCTTCAAGCTTTTGTTTGAAAACAGCATTTAACCTTTGGCTTCGTGCAGTGTCTTTGAGGATTGCAAGGCATCTACTTACCAAAATGATCAACTTTCAATAAAAAGAAGAGATGCAAGAAGATTGGAAAACCAAAAAAACAAAACAAAACAAAAAACCCAACCCAAACCATAACAGAACACAAACAAAATAATCCAACCCAACAGACTAGGAAGCATCTGAAGAGCTGGCACAGTAGCAATTCTCCAGCCACTTTCCTGCCTAATTCTAGCTTAGTGTAATTAAGCAGGTGTGCAGGGGCTGGTGGTTCGCTGCATTTCAGTTGCACCTACAGATATCAGTCAGAAGCCAGGATGTTATCACACATTGTGGTAGGTGAATGTAGAAAGGAATGGTTTCCAAACACTGAGCTTTATAAGGAATACGAAAGTGGTGTAAATATAATACTGTTCTTCCATAAAAGTATTTATTGTATTTCTTGCAGATAGATGCTATATAAATAATTGGAATATCTAATGCTTTCCCATTCATGCTAGATATATGGTCAAATACTGAAGTGAAAACAATTCATGCTTTCCATCATGTGTACAGATATACACATGCTTACTTTGTGAAAAATACCTGGAAGGAACCACATTTTTCTATTATCACTCCACACTATGTCTCATTGAGAGGGGAGACTTTTTAGGGCACAAACTGTTACTGTGCTGGGAGCAGCAGTTCTCAGCAGTGTCTAACTTTAGTGCTACTCAAAAAACATTTTTTTCTAGAAGTATCATATGTGTATCAGACAATCAACTACTTATAATGACTTTACAGATACAGAAACATTTTCATGTTTGTACTGGTGTGCCCAGCTCTACTTTTTCAGAGGGAGAACCATTTTGTGATTACACAAAGAAACTCCTCTGCATATCAGCTTGTAAAATGTTTGGACTTAGAAGGCTCCTAGCCTTATATTGACTTGCTCTGTGTTACAGAGGGAGGGACTGACTGATCTTGGAATATTTGAGAGCAATGACTGTTTCTTCTTAGAATTCCTCTGAATCTGTTGGCTGTTTTACTATCAACCTTCACATCTCAAATATTTGCAAATTGCTATTGTAAAAGTCAAGCTTTTTTTTTTTTTTTTTTTTTTTTTTAGGTGTGTATTCTGATTCTGCAAAGAATGTTGAAACAAAAAGATGTTCCTTTCTGAAGAAATTTAGATTGTAGATATTAGAGATAATATAGCCAGTTGCTGTGGATGGGTCCTGGTGGACAGCAGGATGACCACGAGCCAGCACTGTGCCCTTGTGGCCAAGAAGGCCAGTGGCATCCTGGGGTGTATTAGAAGGCAGGTGGTTAGTAGGTCCAGAGGGGTTCTCCTCCTCCTCTACTCTGCCCTGGTGAGACCACACCTGGAATATTGTGTCCAGTTCTGGGCCCCTCAGTTCAAGAAGGACAGGGAACTGCTGGAGAGAGTCCAGTGCAGGGCAACAAAGATGATTAAGGGAGTGGAGCTTCTCCCTTATGAGGAAAGGCTGAGGGAGCTGGGGCTCTTTAGCTTGGAGAAGACTGAGGGGCAACCTCATTAATGTTTATAAATATGTAAAGGGTGAGGGTCACGAGGATGGAGCCAGGCTCTTCTCAGTGACAACCAATGATAGGACAAGGGGTAATGGGTACAAACTGGAACACAGGAGATTCCACTTAAATATGAAAAGAAACTTCTTTACTTTGGTGGTGACAGAGCCCTGGAACAGGCTGCCCAGGGAGGTTGTGGAGTCTCCTTCTCTGGAGATATTCAAAACCTGCCTGGACACATTCCTGTGTAACCTCACCTAGGCGTTCCTGCTCCAGCAGGGGGATTGGACTAGATGATCTTTGAGGTCCCTTCCAATCCCTGACATTCTGTGAATCTGTGACCAGATTAAAAGAAACCAAACCAACCAAAAACCAACCAACCAAACAAACAAAAATCCAAAAACAAAACCCCAAACCAAGCATGCCTTTGCTGCTTCCTCTTCACACAGGTATCGCTAGAGAAATTATATTAGTTTCTGCATGTATTTGGTACACTGCTTCCATAATTAGAGCTGTCTTTTTATATAGCATGTGAATTTTAACAATATTCTGTAAGCAGTCAGCTCATGTAGCAGAAGACAGATTGGAATATTGTCTTTGAGTAAATGCCTTTTGCCCTAAAGGGAGACTTTGTCGTCTTGTAACCCTGAATTCAAGAGTCCTTTGAGTCTCAGTTCTAGTAGCTACAGTGTTCTTGAACTTCCTCTGTTCTTTGTTTTGAGATTCAGCTACTACGTGAAGACAAAAGATAATAGTTGAAAAATCTGTTTTCTGTGTCATATTGAACTAGACAGAGTTTTGTAAGCTTTTGCTGAAAATTGTGAAGTGCTGTGAGACTTGTAATGTGACAGACTCAGTTTGTGTTTTACTATATTAAAGAAGCGTTGTTAAAAAAAAAAGAATAAAAATCATGTTTTTGTTCCAGATCTGTTTGAATGCTTTTTTAGCAGAAAGCAGACTAGAATTTTCTTAAATTTATTTTCTGAATTTAGAAGTCATAATTCATAAGCTTTCAGCGCTGTCAAAAGACGTGCGTGTTTTAGGAAGAATGAATGATATTGAATGTGGCTCTGTCTCCAATGGGCGCTGTAGAAATATGTTGTAGTTGTGGGAGTCTACATGATAATAGAAAAAAAAAAAAGTGGATTTTGAGTTTTGGTAGGGAGATATGAGATAATAGTGAGATCTGTTAGCAGAGAAAGCAGCATATTAGAATAAAAAACTAAGCTCAGTTTTGGGAATAAAGGCTGGGAAATCATCTTGGTGTTCGTTTTTTCTGCTGCGTTTCTGTTGTTTAATAAGGTGTTTAGTTTTGGACTGAATTATATTTAATTCCCTTCAGCAGTATTTTTAGTATTTTATCAGAGGGTACAATTTAACATAAATGTACTGTACTGTATATATATACTTCACTGTATGCGTGACGAAGCTGTAATATATCAAGTTTCTATATTCATTTCTGCATTATGCAAAAACAATTTGTCATAGCTTATAATCATTCACTAACCTCAGAAAACTGAAAAAAAGCCCAAAACAGACTGACAGCTGTCAACTTTTACTTTCAGCTTTCTCAAAGAGATTTTGTTTTTTGAAAACCAGGCCTTTAACTGTTGTAAATTTCATCGAGTTTAAAATAACTCTGCAAAATTAATCATCTTCAGACTTTTAAAGCTTTAGATAAGAAATTCATACAACATTTTTCCATTAACATTGTATCAAAGTGCATTGCTTGTAGGACAAAGATTCTATCCAAAACAAAAAGACAGTTTCTGTAATTTGCTAATTCATTCATAGAAGGATAATTTTACTGAAGCTGAATTTTTTATTTGAAATTCTTTTTGGAAAGGGGGTTAAGGTTTTGGCAAAACAAAAAATAAACATTATTTTAAAAAATAAAATCCAATGTTTAATTTGGAGCACTTAGAAAAATTATAATTCTGGCACTCTTTAAAATACAGAAAAAATCAAATTCATTGCTAAAAGGAGACAATTTCAAGCTTTGTTTTAAAGGTAATTGTAATAATGAGAATGTCAATTAAAATAATAGTGAATTTCATAACTTAACCTGAACACTTGAAATAACAGGAGAGAAAATTAAACTATGATATATGTTATATAGTATTAGTAACATGAAGATTATATGCTCTGTCTTGATGCATTTTAAAATTAGAGTAAGAGTGTACCAGATTGCTTACAAAAAAAATCCCGTAATTAAGACTCTTCTGAGGCCGTACTGGGAAACTGGACCCAAATATTCGTGTAGCCCTAGCGTCTCACTTACTTCTTATATTGCTTGGACCCTTGCTTCTACTATCAGTGTAACCCTTACATAAAAGCAAATGCTGGGGAATCACAGTTGCTGGATTTTGTCATTTTATCTGATTGATGGGGAAGATCTATCAAGCACAAGGAACACAACTGGGTGTTGTGCAGCCACATGAAGCCATGGATGCTGAGAATGGCAAAAATGTTTTTCTCTAGCTGAGATGAACCAGTGTGGTAGGAGGAGCAGGAATACGAGTAGATGTGTACAGGCTTACTTCTTTGTTTATTAAAATTGTGCCCAGTTGGACTGCAGTACTTAGGGAGGTCATGCCTTGCTTGCATTCTAGATTTTAGTTTTAAATGGTTTTCAGATCAGTTGCTAAAATTTCAATTGAATTCACTCTTCCAAAGTAGTCTGTACCACAGCTCCCTGAAATCTATTTTAATATTAAAACCTTTTAGACATTGTCAGTTTAAGCCTGTTATCAGGAATGTGTTTTATATATGCAGTTTTTACATGAGTAGGATTCCATGTGTTTGTGTAAAGACCTCAGTCCTGCATTTTTTAAGAGACTCGGGAGAATTTTTCTGTCCTACTTTTTACAGTATCAGTGGCTAAGCGGTATATTCAGAAATCTGTAAATCTGCAGTCTAGCTTACCCCTCTCTGATGTGCACCTATGTCTGACTACCTAGAAACTGGCGGTTCCTTTGTGTCTTCAAATAACTGAGGATTTTCCCCTGGGTATTTGATTTTAATCTTTCTGGCCTGAGGCTTTCCCACTTTTCACATTCTGTTAGCTTTCCAGAAAGCAGCTGACTGAGATCAGTATGAGTTTTTTTCACTTGCCTCCTTGGCCTAAGCACAACTGCAGAAATACCAGTAGGTAAGTAGGTGGGTTGGCACACAAACATGTATTTTGAAGATGTTTTGCAGTCCATGTGAGCTAGGAATATTTTGCTCTAGTATCAAAGAGTTATACAGTTTATTCATGAATGTGTACTTTTTTTCTTTCTTTTTTTTTCCTACCCCCCTCACTCCTGCCTTTTTTTTTTTTTTTTCACCCCCATGGCTTTGGTTGGAGTTTAAGGTTCATGTGAGAAAGTGATCACTCAAAATTTAGTCTTCAGTTGTCTGGGTATCTGTTGTAATATTAGATTAACTGAGGAGACGTGGTTGTTTTGTATGAAGCTACTGTACAGTCTTGTTCTCTTTACACAGATATCTCTTGAGAGCCAGGTAGGTGTTTATAAAGTGGTGTTTTCTTCACTTTTTTGTTTGTTTCCAATAGAGGTTTTATTTGGTGTAAAGAGTAAAAATTCATTCAACAAAATGAGTTGTTGTCTTCCTGTCCTCAAAACAAAGAACCTTCATCAATGTGAAAATCCTACCAGGAGGTTCTGTTGTAGAAAGAAAAGGAAGAACTAATCCTTTGTGAGGAAAAAAATGTCAATAAAAATGGAATACACCAAAGCGTGGAAACAAACATTACAAAACCATGCATGCACTAAGAAATACAAAGGAAGAGAGTTGCACAATAGCAGTTTGAAAATTTGGCTTCAACCATGAGCAACCAGAAAATGTGTTTAGTACTGAAAGCTTATTTTGTGCTGCCGTATTACATAAAGTTACCTGCTCCTCGAAGAATCAGATATATTCTATCAACTGGTCTCAGTGGGATGGGGTGGTGAGTCTCAGTCTTTGTAGCACGCACTTCCTTATGTTTGATATGCTAAACTCCTGCTGTTAAATAACTTCGTACTGTGTTTTTTGTACCTTGAACATTAAGTACATTTAAAACACCTTTACAAAGGTGTTGCTAGTGAGAAGGCTATTTGCAGAGGATGTGGGAATTGTATTTAAAATTTCAGAGTTGGCAAACTTGCATGTTAAATTTGAAGTAATATACTGTATTGAAAAGTCAGAATTTTTAGCTCTGCTTGGCATCACACTAACATAGTTGAGAAGCAAGGCAAGAAGGAGGCTTGTCTGTATTATCCCATGTGAATGTAGCCAAGGATTGTAATGGAAACAGTTGTATGTTTGTAGTTTTTTTTAATTATACATTCTAAATGTGCAAATGGCAATCATATCTGAATTATTTATATCACATTTCTTTCAGCTTTCCCACTTTTTCCCTGTATGTGCAACAAAATTAGTAATTAAAGCACACTTATTTTCTGCTTTTCTAGATCAAAACCTATGAATACCAAAAGCAAAATTTAACTTTGCATCCTCAAGGCTGATAGAGAGTAAGCATTTAAGACCTGAGGAAATGGCAGGAAGATGTGCCAGGGGAGGTTTAGGTTGGACATTAGGAAAAGGGTCTTCACCCAGGGGGTGGTGGAGCACTGGAACAGGCTCCCCAGGGAGGTGTCATGGCCCCAAGCCTGACAGTGTTCAAGAAGAGACTGGACAACACCCTCAGACACATGGTGTGAACGGTGGGGTTGTAATATGCAGGGACAGGAGCTGGACTCAATGATCCTTGTGGGTCCCTTACAACTCAGGACATTCTATCATTCTATGATTCTATGATTTCATTTAGTTTTTCTCAGTGGTAGAAGGTGTCAGGGCCCTGAGCTCATTGCCCTCTCTTGGGGTCTGGCTGCCTGGGCTCAGTGCCAGTTTTGATAATGCAGATGTCCAGTCTCGAGAAGTGTTAGTGAATCCAGAAGCCCTTCTCAGATGTGTGAGGAAGGTGAAGTTCATTGATTGGTTCTCAAAGAGTCTTTCAGGGCATCTTCTGTTATCATTAACACCCACCCCTTTCAGTGGCAGCACTGGCCTGAGATCAACACGAACCAACTTCTCAGAGTGTAGAAGACTTTTGGGGGACGATAAAGAATTAAGGGGCCCAGATCACTTAAACCAGATCAACAAAGGGTTTTGGCGTTTTAACCAGCAGGAGTTAGTTGTTCTGTGTATTGAGTCTCAGTTTCTCTGGTATTGAAGAAACATTTTTAAAGATTTTGAGGCATGAAGGGAATTCAGAAAGGGGTAGCATATAGTAACACATAAACAATATATAGGTCCTTGCTCAGGTAGAGGGTTGGGCAATGAGGTCAGAAAGTATTCTCCTGACATTGATGATATTTTAGATTTTATAATCTCATTAATAGGTGATCCTTGTGCTAGCACCTATGAAAACTAGCAAGTTCTTTGAATGGCAAAACCCCTGTCAAACAGCTCAATTATTTAAAACAAATCTTGATAATATCTTTTCCCAGTACCTTCAGTCTGACACGGAAAACTAACCTTTCTAAACATAACATTAATTATCAGTTTCAGGTTTTAATTCTCAAATATCCCAAACTCAAAGGCAGAATTCTACATGTGTTTTCACCCTAAAAAGAAACAGAAAACAGATTCTTAAGCTCTAAGAAATGCTCTAAAAATCTCTATCTTCTTTTTGTGTTTTGTACCCCTATAGGTTAATATAGCCGAACTGGTTTTCCTCCTGATGTTCTGTGAACTGAATTTCTTTTGAGGCATTGCTTTGTGATATATGCCATATATTAGCTCAGAGTAGATTTTTATATGCAAACTATCACTCTCAGAAGCACAGTCTGTTGACACCACTTTAAGTACAGTTGCACTGACAGCAATATATCTGCATGGGAAGAATCCACTAAACAATATAATTATGTAAATTAGACTATAGGAAGATTATTCATAAGCAAATGCCTAGCTATAAGCTTAGCATCTCCTATGTGGCTCAGGGATTTTGTTCAAGTATGACAAACAATCCTGGCAGAGATCACAAGAGAAATTATCGTCAAAGCCTAAACATAAACTAAAAGAACTGAAGTATTTTCTGCTGATCAATTAACGATGTGCATTGCTACCAGCCTGCAGTCATAAAACAAATAGGAAATCACATTAGGCTGCTTTTATAATCAAGAATAGAAATGGCACTTAGGGCCAGAAAGAGAAAACTCATTGCATTTATCTCTGTATTGTTTTTTAATTTTTTTTATTGTTGTTTTTTCTCATCATTCATATTCAGATTAGTTACCTAATTTTAGATGGGCAACCAAGTGTATAATAAATGCATGAATTCCATGTGGTTTAAATATCCCCATCTAATTATCCTGTGCTTTTGTTATCCATCTCAGATGTTAACACTCTAATGGCAAAAAGAATTTTTAGTAATTAAATTGTTAGTAGAATTATTGTAGAGCACATTGACACACCAAACACAATTATAACTATGAATAGTCTGTAAAAGCTCTTAGGAATGAGATTAAAAAGTAGAAGAGTAACCATCTAAAACTATACTTTTCTGTTCTCTCTCTCTAGTTGGAACTTATTCTTGTCTCCTGCCTTGTTTGCCATTATATAGGACGTTGAGCATTTCTGAATTTTGTCAGCTTTTCCTGGTTACTGAAGAACAATACAGCACTGGTGGAAATCACGTAGCAGAGCACAGAAGACACTTTCCTGTTTGTTCCTGTAAACTGATGCTGCAATAGTGGTAAATGCAGGTAGTAAATGACAGTTGCTTTCACAATATTTCTTTTTCCTTTACTGGAAGATATTTCCTTGAAAGGAAGCTTTTGGAAGCTGTGCTATTGAAAGGACAGCCATGGTGTCCTTTCACGTTAGGATGGTAAGTTCAGTACAAGTCTTTGAAGGAGTTAATGTGGAGTTGTACCCTGTTATAAATTGATGTGTTGATTTCCATAGCAGCACGGAAGGATGAACAGTGGACAACATTCCTTCTCATCTTCACAATGAATATAGTGAGTCACATTGTGTCAGTTTTTCAAGTAGGAGCTGTAAGGAAAGGAAAAATAATTGAGTGTCTTTAGGCCAATGTAATTGGAAAGGTTGCTTATTGTTGTTGTTGTTTTCTTTCTTTGTTTGTGGTGGGGTTTGTTTGTTTTTTGCCTGTCTTGCTAAGTTGCAAGTTGGCTTTTCTGCCCTCCCTGCAGATAAAAACAAAGGAAAGAAAGGGAGAAAAAGGGTAAACTGTAAGTGTCTGTGTTTCAAAGAGTGATACAAGGGCGCTTCCCCATCTGCTGCCACTCCTTTGCCTTGTAAAAGTTCTATAGGTGAAACTGGATGTTGTCTGGAAGTGCAGTCTCCCTGATGGCGTTTCCTTCTCCATGCCTCCCTCCATCCTGCCCCTGCCTCCCCCCATGCCTCTTCCTCACACACCTTCTTCTCTGAAGGCTGTTGCCTCCAGGTGTCCCTTGTCCCTGACTCCCCTTCCTTGCTCTGACCTCAGTCACTGTGCCACCCATGTCACTTGCTGAGTAGTCCAAGTCAGAGATCCCAGCTTAGCTGGCACGTTGCATGGTGTCAGAACTGGTTAGGAGAGGTTTTGTGCTGTGTTTTGCTAAGGTGAGAACTGATGATGCAAATCATGTGAGGTCCAGAAACTTGGTGGAGGTTTGTGGCCCAGGGAAGCAGATGCTCTGGGATGCTTTGCTGAAGCAGGGAAGGGTAGAAAACAAAGACACTTGGCCAAGTGGCGTGTTGTGCGTGCACTTTCAGGTTAGAATAATGGTTTGATTTTTCAGATAGGAAGGAATTTTCCTCTGAGTCATGTTGACAGGAACGAGTGCGGTTCTTTTTCCTTCTGTTACAGCACAGAGCCTTGTTCATAGCAGGGATAACTGGGCATGTTTCACTTAATAACGTTCCTGAAAGGATACTGCAACACATTTGTTTTTTATTCCCCCTGCCTTCTTGTTCTCCCTCTCCCCCTGTCTCTTTCTTACACTTCTTTTCAGTAAGCTGCTGCTTTTGAAGCGTACGGTCTGTCAAGGGAAGTGTCTGATGCTTGTTCTAAATATTTTGAGGAACATTCAGGAAAAATTTAGAAGAAATTAGTGTGTTTTGGCTTTTGACATTCTGAAGGACTGGCATTAGTTTTGATGTGCCACTACCTGGAATTAAATTTCTGTTAAACTGCACCACTTTTGTGGTTTGTCCTCTGAGGTGACTTGATTTTTCCACGACCTACAATGCCCTATAATGGGAACAGAGGTCCTTAACATTGTATTTTGCATTTGAGTCTGTTTACCACACAAAATGTAGTTGTTATAGCATTAACTTCCTTTATAGATTTAGTCCTTGAATTGACTTTTGTTTTCTGAAATGCATGTATAAAATAAAATCAGAGAGAAGATACTGCATTACCTATTGGAAATGGAAGACTTTCAATTTTGAGTATTTTGTGTTTCAAAAAGCAGTGCAAGGATTACATTTTTGTCGTGTTGTGTGTCCCCCCCCCTTTTTTTTTTCACTTTCAAAAATCTGGTGGTAAGGTAGGAGTTGCTTGTGAGCATGTAGGAAATGTGCTCTGGCATACACCAAGTCATCAATCTGTCATGAATTCTAAAATCACAATGGCTGTTATAGTTGACCATAATATTCACTCTGTGTTTATTAAAACTTCTTTAGTTTTGTATTTCGTAATTGTTCATCACTAATGAGGTTCCCACATCTTGTAGGGGTCACTTCCGTGTCTGTATCAGCAGGTATTCAAATGTAGCTTGATCGTGCTTGTCAGTGGGCTTTGAAATCTAATTAGGCAATTATAGCTTAAATTTCACAGCTTAAAATAAATGGAGCTCCATCTTTTCTGTGAGCTATTTTCTAACAATGAAACCTGCTGAGTGCAGACTGACTACAAGAGGCAACACACAGATTTTGTTCATCAAGAATATAAGTGATGCTGAAGTATGCTGTTACACTCTGAGTAATTTTACAGGCTGCACTTTGAAAAAATGGCATTTAACACTTAAATGTCCTGTATATGTGCAGTATATATGGAAGTCACCTATTTTGTGCAGACTATCATTTATACTTGCAGGTGAATTATTGTTTGTCATGAAGAATGCACCTACAAGTTTAAAAGGGTGTTTCAGACGCTCTAGTTAAATCTTCAGAGAGATTCCCTTAAGACATTAACTGCTTTAAATGAAACAATGTGTCTTTCAGAAATATGAAGTAGTTGGTTCTCATGTCTTGATCTATGAGTACCCAGAAAATTTTAGCTCTGACAATACTTCTTAGCGTTTTTTTTTTTTTTTTTTAAAGCTTACATAGGTGCCAGGATAGACACTGGTGTTTTGGCAAATGAAGAGTCTTTTAGGGTATATTAGCAATTGTGTGTGTGTGTATTGCACATATAAAAGCACTGTTGAAGCTTTGCTGGTTGCTGACTGTACGGTCACAGGCAAGCTCCACTTACTATGAGCCTAAAAATTCTTGCTTATGTTTTCATAGAAACATAGTATAATTTTGGGGGGAAGAGACCCTTAAGATAAGCAAGTCCAACAATTAACCTAACTCTGGCTCTAAACCATGTCCCTCATCTACGTGTTTTTTTTTTAAACACCTCCAGGGATAGTGATTCTACCCAGGCAACCTGTTCCAATGCGTCACAACCCTTTCAGTGAGGAAATGTTTCCTAATATCCAATCTAAACCTCCCCTGGTGCAACATGAGGCTGTTTGCCTTTGTCCTATCATTGGCTATTTGGGAGAAGAGACCAACACCCTCCATGCTACAACCTTCTTTCAGGTAGTTGTAAAGAGCGATAGGGTCAGCAGTGGGACACACTGGTATAGGGGTTGCAAACCATCCAAGCTGTGCCTGGGTGCCATCTGCAGTTCTGTGTGGTAGCACAAAGCTGGGCATGCTCTCCTATTGAGGAGCAATAAGCTTTGATACTTCCAAGCTGTTAATGAGAGTAGCCATTGCAATTAGATGTTTTTTCAAATTGAGATTTCCCCTCACCCTTTTGAATCTAATGTGATTTCAAGGTGCACAGTGTTACCTTCAACATGGAAGTTGGGGAATAACTCATTTAAGTTTAGACCAGAGTTGTTTCGGCCCTGGAAAAAATATATATACCTCTTCAGATTTTTTTCAAGATCATGTGCGAATTTTGAAGTGGAATATTTAACACTGCCAGCTTTCAAGTGCCATCTTCTTCATATTTTTGTGATATATTTATAAAATAGTTCTTCACTTGTTTCTTTGCTGGTGGGTACCACTGAAATTGACCCAAACCCATTTGGTGCAGTTTTTTGCTGTTTCTAACCACACTAGTCTCTCTGTTCTCATGATAGTTCCTTTTAGATTCAGCTGAATGCATTACAAAAGCATGTTTATTTCTAAAAACAAGAGTACATAGAGGAACAGATATTATCTAATTCAATGTTTAAGTATAGTGTAAAGCTCTGTCAGTCTGAATAACTTTCTTGTATTGCTTCTTACTTAAGGTGTTCTATGGGTTTTATTTATAGAAAAGTGGTTTAGCCTTTCTCATTCTGCTTAAGTGCTCTGGCCACATGAGCAAACTATTCCTTGTCAGTGTAACAGCTTTTAAGGAAGAACTCTTCACTTCTTTTGACCACCTTTTCCCCATCCTTACTTTCTTTGCTTTTTGTTTTCTACTGTATATCAAGCACTCCTTAAAGTACCTGAAATATCAAAGAAGCTCTGCCTCTTCATTACTTTTAGAGTATGTTGGTCTAGTCTCAGAAATAGGCATTTTATCCCAAATCTCTGACTGTTGGCTGTATTAAAGTATTGCGTCTTGTTGGACATAGTCATGTAGATGACTGATTGGGAGCTAATGTTTCTTCAGCCTTCAGCAAAATCACCAAATAACCCCTACAGATGGTGCTTTAAATTAGTATTGATATGATACTGAAAAAAAAATCTGGAGCACTGAGATTATTTTTGAAGCTCCTCATTATCACCTCAACTCTGCACAGATCTCTATACAGATATCTAAAGATGAGATTTAGCAAATATCCATCCCAGTAGTGTGCTTTGAGTTTTAAATGTTTAAAACCAGTGTTTGTATTAGCCCTTCTTACAGCCTGAGTTCAACATGTATGTGTTACTTCAGTTATTATGATAGACTAAGTCAAGTAGTTTGGTGATAGCATTTCTTAAGCTGCTTAAGAATGAGTGAGACGATGTTTACTAACTAGGATCTCTCCTGCTTAGCTTTAAGCCCACAGTGCATTTTAATAAGAGATACAGTTTCTTTTTTTGTATGGTAAATTAAACAATTGTCTGATTTTTTTCCCCTTCCTGAGAAAATTCAGAAACACTTTATTTTTTTTTTTTAAGTAGCTTTCCATATGATATTGAAATTTTTATTCTTTCTGAAATTGCTACTGTGGAGATAAATTCTTAGTATATCTCATTTTTCTATGTTTAAAAGAACTTAATGTATGGATATGGAAAGGAAGAAAGAAGTCCTGAGGTTTTGTGAAGGACTCTTTCAGTAACTTTTAAATCCCTTTTCAAAATAAGGTCATAATACGGTAGCAATACATTAAGAAAATGCGTGTTCTTTATGAGACAGTATGTTTCATCATATTTACATTTGAGAAATGTTTGCTGCATTAATATATTGTTGAAAGTAAAATTAGTTCCCCAGCTTTTTTAAGATCAATTCATTGAAACCAATACCAAGGTATTTGTTTATTTAGTTGTTGCATCTCCTTGGCTTTTAGGACACAGAGCTACTGTCAGTACTTATGCTGTCTGGTTATTACATTACACATTGAAGATCCCCCCTGCCCAGAGAACCTGTGTGAGGTTTTGCTCTGGCTGCTTGGGCCAGGGTGAGACAAGGGGTAGCCGTGTACTGCCACAGTGGGAGACACTATTCTGAGAATAAAAGCAAAGATATGATGGGCGCAGAGTGTTTGATGCCTTCCTGTTAATTTTGGAATATATTTGCTGGAGAATAACTTGTCAGGCCTTGCACCTGACTATTTATTCCCTGTTTTAATTTCCGTTGTTAAGTTTTTATCCTCTGCCAAGGTCTTAATATCCTAAAAGATGGATGAAATCCAGTCTTGTCTTATCATGCTTCTTATTTTTTTCTTTCTGCGTATCTTTTCCCAGCTGCTTTAGAAGATCTTTCCTACATGGATTTCTAGTCCTCTGGTGTAAACTTCGTCTCCTGACCACTCCCTCTTTATAGCCCAACCTTAACGGTTTTCTTTCTCCCGTCTTTAGACAATTTTCGATATGTGTGTAAGTGTTCCTCAAGATTTTGGTGTATTAAATAAGACAAAAAAAAATACAACCTCCCTCCATTATATCCATGGTCAAGTGCCATCCTGTTTTACATCTTCCTTTGCTTGTAATTCGTTCAATAGGTCTATGGCAAATACCATAAGGTGGGCTTTTTTCTCCTCTAATACAAAGTCCATCCATGCCATACCTTCTTCTGAGGAATGTCTCTTAACATTACCAGAAGTCTGTCACTGGCATCCTGTGCCCTGCTTTTTGATATTGTCATTACTCTTTTGGATTTCATTAGAATATGCTTGTATGCAGTATTTTTTATTTATCCTCCCTTTGTTTTTTTAACATGTCATTGT
Organism: Streptopelia decaocto; assembly: GCF_964273445.1. NCBI lineage: Eukaryota > Metazoa > Chordata > Aves > Columbiformes > Columbidae > Streptopelia > Streptopelia decaocto. The sequence goes on along the minus strand of NC_138655.1, from coordinate 131,841,488 downwards.
ATATTCAATAAGTACTTACATTTTATTTACATTTAAAAATGATACCTGTTTTTCCTCCAAAACAAAATGGGTTAGACGCAGTCACAAGTCTGAGAAAATGGCCATTGGATGGAAATGTTCTACTGGTGAGAACTCTCTTCAGGGAGTACATTTTCGATACAGACAAGTCCCCTCTGTCACCTCCCTGACAGCAGGGTCAAGCCGAGTGGCAGCAGCCGTTGCTGTGCTGTTGGCACTGCCAAAGGAATCGATTGCAGGGAAGAGGCAAATCAACTCCATGAGAGGTCCCAGTACTGCTGAGCCAGTCTGAAGAAGGGTAAGAGGGAGGGATTGTACTGGTCTTTAAAAGTAAAATGCCCTTACTTGTGCACTAAATGTCATGAAGGCAATTGGTAAAACAGGAGCCACACTTCCAATGTAGTAGCCATAGATTGCCATAGGAACCGTAAGTGTATCATCTCTCCTGTTCGTTTTAATGGCCATTCAATGTGTTGAATTAATAGTGAGTATCAGAAACCACAAATGTATTAATTCAGTGTAACTGTAAATATTGTGACCTTGAAAAATTCCTCCTCTCCCCCTTTTTTTTCCCCAGTGTTTATATTTTTGTTAATGTTGACCTTAGGACTGTAAGAGCATATACACAAAATAAATAAGGGAACCACTGCACTCATTTTGCGTACTGCTGCCATCTCCTGGCTGGAACCCACCCCACATGTGGACAGGTTGCTTTTCCTTCTATAGGGACATTGAAAGCTCAGACAGTGCAGACCCATGTGCTGGAGGAACTAAAGGCTGTACAGTATTTCCATACCATATGCATATGGGCAGTTGATGATCATGGAAGTAAAGCCCCAGATAGTTAAATTGCATTGCTTTATGTACAGGCGACACAATTCTATATTTTATTAAATATCCAAATGAAAAAAAAAAAAAAGCCAGATCCTTCCAGTTTGTTTGCATTGCTGTAGTCCTTTCTTGGAGCATAAGCCCTGATCTAACAAAATACTGTCTGCACCCTTTTTTGTTTCCACAGTTCACGTTCCCACCAACGGATGTTTCCAATTTATTCTTCAGAGAAGGTCATCTTTATCAAATATATGTTTCCAGAATAAATATATATAACCTTCTGTATATTTATAACTGGCATGTAGGAGTGTGTTTTTGAACAAAATCCTGTTGAGGCAGATGTCTGGAACTTTCTTTAGTTTTATGTCAAAGACACATGGCTCATATCTCATCCAAATTTGTTCAATTTATATCAGGCAAGGATCTGGTCAGAAGTGGTTAGTTGCTAGAATTCACTGTGGTATTACTATGGGAGATTTCTGATGGATCTTAGTCACGGTATCACTATGGTGGTTTAAGGCAGACAGATGTTACAAAAATGTCCTACAAATTAATTTCCAAACTGTCAGTGTTGCTTTAAAAAGAAATTAAGATATATATTATTTAAGGATTGTACCAGGAAGTGCTTAATATTAAACGGCAGTAATGCTTGTGACAAAAAAAATCGTAAGAGCAAATTACAAGTAAGTTGCAACAGGTTAAAATTACACAGTAGCCTGTACATCATTCCTGCTCTCTCTTTGTCATTTATCCCTCTTTTGCACAGAATGGCAGAGTTTGGTGTGTCCCAAAAATGCAAAATTTGAACTCGCTGTCAGGTGCCCTAGTATTTAGAGACTCGTTTGAAGCACTGTGCATGGCTATTTGGGTAAATTCCAGTGCAGGGTGCTCCTAACAGCTGGTATTTGTTGAATCAAAACTTCTAAGAAGTGATATTTTCCTGCGATTAAAACCTGCTTTTTTTAATACTGTGAAGATGTCATCATTTCAAAAAGGAGGAACATGTTCTGGGCTGTGCTTGCAGTCAGTCATCTGGAAAGTCCATTCTGCCTTTGTAAGACTCCTTCGTTAAGCAGCTCAGGTGGTCATTTCATAGTTTTAGCAGCTAGCTTGTTCTAAGTGTAATATGTGGTTCTTATTTGGCAGAAATATCTATGAACGGTATTGCTTTGATAGTGATTATTAAACATTTTTTCTATTACTTTTCAACAGTATTTTAGGCCAAGAGTGCTATGAATTTAATATCTTGCCTGAACAAGAGGACGGTGATTGTGGGTGCTTTCTGTGAGGTGCTGATATTTATTTTCCCTAGCTGTTGTTATGTGAATAACATTGAAATATGAAGAAAACAACATATTTATTATTTCAGGATTCAAGTGTTTTATTTTGGTGGCAAGATGGTTTCTATGCTTTCTTCATAATTCTGTTGACTAGAAAATGGATAGGTATTAAGGAACACTGTTTTTCAGGCCTGTGAGATTGTGGTTATGATTGCCAGATAATGAATTGCATGGTAGTGGTAGTATAAAACTAAGGTATGTTAATAACATTTAGTGGTGTAAGCTGAAAACTGAAGCAAAAAATGTTACCTAATGCCTTGCACTGAAATTTTTACAGTGAGATGACAGGTCTAATAGTGTCACTTGAACTGCAGATTATTGCCCTCTGTTATAATAAAGTAAAGGAGTATGGAGGTACGTCTTCCTCGCGCTTAATAGCTTGATCTGATTAGTGTTGCATTGGCTTGACTCATTGAGGCTCATTGAGTCTTTCTGCTGTGGTTTTGCCTTCTTATTTCCTGTGTGCCACCATGAATGCACCAGGAGCAGGCTGCTGCCTTGTGAGGCTGGTGTCACCAGTCTCACAAGCGTTGACCTGTGGTTGAGGAACACTGGGACTGATCAAGAGGTAACACTGGTTACGTTTTGTCATCCTTTCAAAAGCAGCTTGAACTGAGCCAGTTCAGAGCAGGTGACCGACTGATGGACCTCTGATCTCGTACAAGCTGCCCTGAGGGGAAACAGGTGCTTCATCCTGCTGCCAAAAACTATCAGGGGACAACGAGCTCACCCTCGAGCCCTCCTCAGTCATCCATCCCCCTTCCTAGGCTGGCTGGTTAATTGGGAATGGCAGCAGTGATGGATAAGAATGGGAAAAAAAACCCCAAAAATAAACAAACAAACCCCAACCCTCTTCAGAAAACAGAGCACAAGGAGATCTCTGCGCTGGGGAGTGCACTTGAAGATCCGCACGCAGCCTGCTGGAAGCCCAGGGGAAGGGGACACGCATGCAGAACTCCCCCTTGCCATTCCAAAACTGCCCTCTGAGCAGGTATCCCTTGCCGTCGCTTGACTGCTTGGCTGCTTCTGCCTTACGGGTCCCTCTGCTGGCCTTAGTGCTCAATTGAGTGTTTTCACATGAAATCCCAGTTTGTTCTTCAGTGTGTCATCATCACCAGTGAGGCAGGTGTGACCAAAGCCCAGCTGGCAGCTCCCCGGGCTCTGCTCCAGGCCGGTCCCTGGTGGTGCTGCAGAACCTTGGCCTCAAGTTGCGCCAGGGGAGGTTTAGGTTGGATATTAGGAAAAAATTCTTCACAGAAAGGGTTGTCAGGCATTGGAACAGGCTGCCCAGGGAAGTGGTGGAGTCACCATCCCTGGAGGTGTTTAAGACGTGTTTAGACGAGGTTCTTAGGGACGTGGGTTAGTGCTAGAGTTAGGTTATGGTTGGACTCAATGATCATGAGGGTCTCTTCCAACCAAAATGATTTTATGATTCTTTGTTTGCCAAATACATATCTATGTGAATGCACAGACAATGTGTGTGGGAGAGAGGGATGGAAATAATCTTTTGGGGCTAATTAAATTCTGAAGATGAAAAAATGCGGTACACAATCTGTAGTGTTTCTGGTAGCTTTTGGGTGGAGTTTTTTGGTTCTTTTTTTTCATTACTTCCTTCTGTTCCCTTTTTATATGGATGCTTATTTATTGGCTTTGCATCTCAGTTCAGGAGTTGTAATGCTATTTGTTTTTTTTCTGGCAAGTTTATATCCAAAGTTGGTGTCATAAATTCCGGAATATTCAGTTTATGAAATGTTGCTATTCCTTTTTCACCATCAACCTGGGTTTCATTCCTATTTTGTACAGCTGAACAAACAGAAGGCCATATCCATCAAAAACATAGTCTTGAACCAAGTGAGCTCATTTAAACTATGTCCCTAAACAGTACTGAATTTAAATTGATTTGTACTTATGAGATAAGAAATCATCTCAGATTTTTTGCTCGTCTTCTGGGTTAGTTTATTAGTTACCTAAATTTAGCTTATATGAGAATGGCCTTAGCAAACTAAATTCTAGAAAAGAAACTCTTGCCAGAAATAGTGTTATATTTTTTTCCCCCTTTTTTTTTTTTAAAAAAAATCCTTCTATAAATCTGGGGTGCTGCAAATGCATTTGAGTTGCCAAACTCTGATTAAAGCCCATTCATGCCTGAAGCTAGCTTGAGATTTTCAGGTTATCAGATATCCTTATGCTTTTCATTGTGCTAAGCCAGATTTTTGTATCGAGTCTTTGCCTTCAATCTAATGTAAAGGAAATTATGTAGAGAGAAAGAAGAAAAGTAGAAAGATGCCTGTGACATTAAGGTGATTTTGACTGAGCACAGTAGGTTTTAGTGATGCAGTTAAAGGACGTATTTTACATATACTGTTTATTTAGCTAATAAAATAGAAAAAACACAGCCTTGTGTTTAAATCAAAAGTTGCATTTGCATTGGCAAGAATGCTGCAGTCCAGTAGGATCTCAGATGAGTGATTTTGCCTCTTCACACCAATTTTCTCGGGATTCTGCATCACGCTCAGGTTTGTGCTCTCCTCCTTTGTTCTGCTTGCAGAGAGGGTCTGGTCCCTTCCTATGAGACGTACAGTGACTGCTGCTGCTCTAAGCCAAGCTTCTGTGCAAGAGAGCTTTGCTAGGCCTGGAATACAGTGTAGATTACGAAACTTCAAAGTGGAATTAAATCCCATGAACAAAAGAAGCCTGGGTATATTTTATTCCAGTCTTGTCTCACAGCTGTATTTTCTTAAGAAAGCTGGATTCTCATTGGTTAGTAAGAGCTTTGGTTTTGAAATATAGTAATTTGGTTTTGAAATTAATTATAGTAATGTCACACTCACATTGGTGGTACTTTCTGCAGTTTATGCACTTTTGTTTATGTAATTATATAGCATATTCAATCTCTAATTTTTACAACATCATTATGTAGAAATAAGAAATGGTATTTCTTTCTTAATAGAGAGTTTTATCAGTTTGAAAAGAAGCTAGGATTAAACTTTTAAAGCAGCCTTTTAGCTTTATTTCTAATTCTTAAATAATTTTATTCTGTTACTTAATATAATTATTAAATATTTTCTATTATTTATATTATATTGCTGTAAATATTCTGGTTATGTGAGAAACACACTTTTATCAAAACATATTATGTGTTTTTTACACACGAACAGAGTTGATTATTCCAATGAATAGATTATTTTGCTTTGCATTCCTGGCTAGATTGCCAGAATCTCTTAGTATCTGAGGTTGTTTAAAATTTCTCAGATGTCATAAACGGATTCTACAGTTACATAGGGCACTACACTGTGCCACTACAGTACACATAACAGAAAAAATAACAGAATATTTTTTGTGTGTGCATACACTCAATTTTTGTGTGGTTTCTTGAAACAGCAAAAAACGCCAAGCTTCTGCCATCCCTGTCCCCCCAGTCTCCCACCCCAGTTAGTTGTTTTTCTAGATGTGTGGTTTACACGATACCACCTTGCAGGATCTATTGTAAAATTAGAGTTCAAAGAAAAAAGGTTATTTCAGTATGTTATGTTTGTTTTATCCTCTCCCCCAATAAGATTAAGTATTTATTCTTAAAAATATCCTCTAGCGAGATAAGCTATTTAAGAAACTATTGCCATTCTTAAGGTCTGGTAAATAATAATAGTTCCAGAAACAGATCTATCTGCTTAATATTATTTGTAGATTAAAAAAAATATTATTATGCAACCATGTCTGTATATTTGGTATTTATATGTTTCTGGTAAAGAATACATAACTGGTTTTGTGGTGTTTTGCATATAGACTGAACCTGTAAATTGGGATCTGAGCCTGAATTTAAATGCAGTGTTAAGTGTATTGTAGAAGCTGTGGCAAGCAAAGATTCATTCATCTCTGTCCTCATATTATGAAATAAGATCAAAAGCTCATGTGCTTTCTTAATCAGACTTATGGTTTGGACTTTTTTTATGTTATCCCATAAATATCTTTTGAGGGGTTTCTTACTGTAGTTCTTGCTGTATAGTCCACATATATGGTCTACTATATTTTTTAAAATTTCCTTATTTCACGTTTCTTAAAGTCTCTTCCACTTCTTAAGGACTAAAAAAAAATATATATATCTTTATGAGGATAGCCAGTTTGAATTTCATTTCTACTTAAAACAGTAAGAGTGAAGCCCTGCCAGCAGTGGTTAGCTGAGCGTGGTCGATTGCCATAGACTGCAAAGGTTTCCCAGCAATGAAGGTCAAAGGACATGTGCACAGCTATTTATTTGCTTTTAAAACAGAAGGAATATGATTTATGCAGGATATTAGCTAATGTCATAGTGTTGAGCTTTGCAGGTGCGGCCATGGGAGCCTGACCCCCCGCTAATCCCCCCAGGAGCAGCGGACACGCATGTGATGGCTTTGTTGTTGCCGGGCTGCTTCTGGGCTTGCCTTGTGCTGTGGTTGGAGAGGAGAGCCCTGGACAGGCTTCCAGACTTCAAATTAGATCCAAATTAAGCAAGTTACTGTTGTTTGGGCAATGCATTTGGATGGAATTGCCCATAGTCGGAGTTGTTTGTATTATTGCATGTGTTAGTTTGCTTGGGTTTGCTTAGTTCTGGTTTAAACTTGCGCTGGATTTACTTCCCAGCCTCCCATCTGTCTGCAAAGAGCTAGAGTGATCCACCCTGCAAGGGATTCATACAAATGGGATAGGCTTGATCCACAAACACCCTTCAGGGAAATGACATTTCCAAGACCTGGCTGTAGTTGTTAAAAATGACCTAGTAACTCAGCTTCAGAGTTTCTTTAATTGTCCTGCCTGCATTCCCTATGAGGCAAAATATTGGTGACCTGCTTGATCTGCAGCCTCATAAAGGCAATCAGGCACACTGATTTTTAGGCCTTGTTACCTTGTTTTGTGTAAGTGTAGAGAGCAGAAGTGTTTCATAACATTACAGTCCTTTTGCTTCTCTTTCTTGCTAGTTTTTCTTAAGTTACTGTTTGGCTTAATTTGAAGTAGTGAGCTTATTCCTTGTGTGCTAGCAGTGCTTAAGCTCCAGCTGAGGTCTAACCAGATAACAATCTTTAGAGTAGGATTTACAGGGTGTTTCAAAAAGATGGAGCAAATTTCTAAGATACAGCATTTTCAAACTGGATGTTTATGAAACGCTCAGTACAACAAATTCATTCATTCTTTTGCTTAATGTTGTTTGGTAGGTTGAAACTACAAATATAGGCTGTAATTTAAAATCTAAAAATAAATAATGATGGTTTCATAATATTAAGAATGATAGAACAAAACCTGAAAGTGATGAAATGCATAAATATGACAGATGATTGTACTTGAAAAAATAATTAGTGATGGTTCACATAAGAGTTTGGCTGTGAGATTATTCACTATACAGATGTGAACATAATTGCTTTGGTTTCAAATATTTTCTCACGAACAGTTAGGACATCGTGGCGATTTAGGAACAAATGCATGTGGAATTTTTGCTCTTAGGCTAAAGAAAAGGAGGGCTTGTTATACCTATTGGCTTTTCCAGAGAAGGGAAAAAGAAAAAGGCCTCTCTTCATGAAAACTGTAAAATGTGTTCTTGGCATGTCTACTTATATCAGACTCATCTAGTTCTTCTCCCTTACCGGGATGTTTATAGGGCATGTTAAAAAGTACGTTTTGTGAAGGGGCAGGTGGAAACCCCTAGATGGAGCCAGCAATCTTCCTACAGCAGCCATGGCAAGCCTCTACATGGCATTGAAACAGTTTCCTAGCGTAAATTACTCATTCTCCTTCTGATGCTATATTTATTCCTGCTTTTTCAGTTTGAGGTTTAAACATACTGTCGTCCATGCTACTCAGAAATGTATTTCACAGTTGACATGTTGAACTTTACAGCTCTTGACCATGATGTTTCCAGCAGTGGGACGGGTGGGTGATGGAGGGAGGGCTGCGAGCGTGTCCCCCTGGGACACAGCAACTGGGGAGGGTGCGTGTGTCCCTGTGTGTGGTTTTTGGCCATACTTAGGGGCAAAGGAGGAGATGGTCCCATCCCTGCTACAAATCCCATCTAATTCAGTTTTATAATACAGCATTAACAATTTCCTTGATGCCTTACTTCTTATCAAAAACTAAGTATATTACAATTTGTGAACATTTATATTTGCTGTTTAGCCTAGCAAATAAGGAGAAATCATACTCTTTTTTGCCTTTTTTCCTCTCTAAGTAGAAGCAGAGGGTGAGAAAGCAGTTTCATCCTTCCGCTTCTCTCCACCCTTCTTCTTTTAGTGTTAGCGCCCCAATCCTCATCACCTGTTAATACACCCTTCACTTTGTAAGCGCCAACCTTTTATCCCACGAGCAAATTCAGTCACAACTTCACTATAGAATGTATCTCCTTCTGGGAATGTCATGCTACGCACTCAGCAAAATGTCTCACAATACCTTAGCAAATCAGCAAAATATTTTAAGAAATGCTTTATTTCTATGAACCAAATACCCTGATGGTTATCGGATTTGTCACAGCATATAGGGTTTCTCCTGTAGCTGTACTGACCTTCATATGCTATTGTGTTGCAAACCAGCTTCTTATGTAATCAAATCAGGAAAAGCATGCTTAATTAACAATAAATGATCCCATTAAAAAAACCAACCAAACAAGTAACTAATTTTGTGCACCATCATTAAAGCTTACATTTTATAAACTTTGGTCGTTTAGCATTTTGACACACGGTTTGAAAACACCGCAGCACATAAAATTATATTTAATCAAAAGGCTATCAAACAGCTTTCAGCAGGACACCACATTTATGAGTGGACTTGGATCACACAACTCCTGAGTGCCACAGAAATGAGCAGGTTATGAAGGGCTTTTCTCCTGAGAAAAATATATGTGCTATTTAGCCATAAATCATGATACGGTCTCGTTGTATCACAAAGAATTAAAGAACGCTAAGTAAATGACTTTTTCCATCCTCCCGTGTGCTCCTGAGTGATGTTGTAAATGCTGGATTCTGTTGTTGAGTGATGCAAAAGCTACCGTCACAACCTTTTATTCCCTGGGTGCAAATTAATCCTTCGTAATGTAATTGAAGGAAATCGATGACATTATTTGCTGTATCTTGGGTATTGAGAGCAGGCAAGCAGGAGGGAGTGCAGAACCAGTCACAACTCTGAACTATATTGTGTGAAGGCTCAGGTCAGCAAAGATGTAAGTGTTTAGTTTGTGAACTCTCTTGCATTTTTTTAGTATTCTTCCAATTATGTTGGTATGTTTTTCTTAATATACAGTGTGCTTTTGTCCTATACAAAGTAAAATAACCAGGACAAAAAAGAAGAAAAAGTTACCCTACCAATTACTTGTGCTGTGATACAGTTAACATTTAGAGGTGAGGCAAAGCAATGCAAATTCAGTTGTATTTGATTGGAATTAAGTGCAAAATTTATCATGGTTTTCAATATGAGAGAACTATTTGTAATAGTCTTTGTAACTGAAGTTCTCTCTCTACATAAATTTCTTCAAATGTTTGGTACTAGCTGTGAATAAATACTGCCTTGTTTTAGTGGCTGGGTGCTGCTCTTCAGCAAACAAACTTAGAACATTTGATGTGGATATTAGAGGGGAAATACTCAAATTTGCATTATAGGAGTATGTTAGTCTGCATTCCAAGTATATAAATTTTACTTTGAGCCTGAAAGTACTGTATAAACGTACATCTTATGCAGGGAGATTAAAATCTACCAGATACTAAGGAGAATGAAAGGGAAAACTGAACCAAAACAACAAAACAAACAAAACCCCCAAAATATTGTGATTTACAAAGTCCGTTTGTTACAGCAGCCTTTCTGAGTTTCATGTACTAAACACCTACTCTTGACCTTGATTTGACCTTGAAGTTTACGAGCTAAAGGTAACAATTATGCAACAGCTAAAATATGCAGACAGGACTTTATTACCTAAAAAGAGCTGCTGTCCTGCATTTTGTTTGAACCAAACACACTTCGCTGTTGGCGAAACTTTGTGGTGTTGGCAAACAGGGAGAACAGAGCGCCAGTAGCTGGTGTGCAGAAATCTCAGAACAAAGCGGGGGGGTGAGATGCGGCAGATGCATCATATTCGGTCTCTCATGCAGGAGAAGTTACCGTCTCTTCATGCTCTTTCTGAATGAGAGAAGCTTGCACGGAGAATGTCTCCAGCCATTTTAATGCTGAAAAAGCGCAATTGCAATGTATACTTTCAGTGAGGGTGAAATGAACATTTGTCATCTCAAGCGTGTGCTCAAAAATAAAGCGCCTTGTCATAGACTTGGTTCTGTTAAATTTTATTGTGTGCTGCAGCTTCCACAAGGTGTCATCGAGATTTAACCTTCCAGTCGTGCTGCGTTCATGAGGCAGTACGGTGACGGTATTGCATTTGCTGTACATTACAGCTCTTTTTCTGAAGACAGAAATGAAATGTGAGAAATAATGTGTTTAGAATATAATTTGGATGGTGATCACTGGTATCTTTCATAATTTAAATTGATATCTCTGTTTCTCATCCCTCTGTAGACAAAAGGCTTATCCATCTGTTTAAAAAGGAAACGAACAAGCAAACAAGCCCAACTCTGTTGCACTGTTCTTATATTCCACTGAATGATGCAATAAACTCCAATGCATAAGGACATTTTAAAAGCAGAATCACTCAGACATCCATATAGAGTTTTACAAAAATACTTTTTTATTATTTATACCTTCTAGCAACATGGAATCTCAAGGCAATACAGGTGGTTTGTGACACACATGCATGTCACTAATTTTGGAAATAAATGAAGCATCCCTTGGATCCTGTTTTACTCACAACCACCTGCTTTTTTCATGAAAGGACTGACAAAGGTGTCATTTCAATTTTCATACTGTTTTTCATATTCTGAGACCTTGGAATAAGTCATACTGTGTCTGCATCAGGTGCACAGTAGTATTTATATCTGCTTATCACACAGATGTGTTTAGGGAAGATGCTGATGTTTGTATTATAAAGGTTAAAAGGGTTGGAACCTTAAGGTCTGTTCCTCTTAGGCAAAATCAAATTTACTATCTGTTGTGCTGTACTATCTCTGCAACAAGGACTGAGAAAACCAATGAACATCCATGGCCTTGCTTTGAAGAGCAGGTGTTGGGTTGCTGTGTCATTCCCAAACAGATGTTTTAGCTTCAGAAGAAAGAGACCAAATGCAGACATTGCAACTTTGGAAACATTTAAATCTAAATGTTTGAATCCATGGACATATTTCCTTTATATTGTAACTGCAACGTTGTCATCATTAAAATATTAGCTAATGATAAAATGTTCTTTGGATGCTTTTTCACAACGTAGGGATAATGAATATGAATACCACATGAAAATGGGGCACATTTTCCCTTGAGAACTAATCGTTATAGATGCTATGAACTCTCTTCGGCATAATACACATCTTGGGTGAGAAACTTTCCTAAAAGCATCAGAAAAACATTTACTTTCATACTTATGCCTTAATGGAGGGGTGTCTAATGGCTGCAAAAGCCTGTGAGTTATAATGAAACCCTGTCATTTAATACTTTCTCCAAAATTAGGTGTGAATGCTATTTCTTTTGGAATTTATAATAAAATGAGTCCCTTTGGCCATCTGGCTTTCCTGGGAACTACAGGTTTTTTTTTTTTAGGCAGAATAAAAATCGATCTCTTCAGAACTGCCAGTGTGAAATACAGTTTGTCCTCCTTGCTACCTTAGAAATTTGTTACACTGCTCTTCTAGGCTTCATGGACCTTAAGGTAAATTATGACATCTCAGATATGATTTTTTTCACAATTTCTATAAAAATAGCCAGTTATCTATGCATGAATTTCCAATGAGGAAAAGAAGAAAAAGCAGCTTTTTCCTGAGGCTTGTATTGCAGTGTAATCTAATGAGCTGAGATCTTTGCAGGTTGAAGGGACTGATCACAATATACCAGGCATGCTTTAAATCAGGCCTTGTGTGTCAATTTTGCTGTAGTGTAGTACGTAGAAAGTAGTTTTCTTATTATTTCATAAATATCTAAATGCCATGGTGATTTCCTGCATGGTTTTCATGACTTTCTGCTTGCACTCCTGTTTGGAATATCCAATAGGAAAATTTCTTCCAGAGTTTCAGTGGATCCAATGAAGAAGATTTTTATTGGAAAAACCCCTAATTTAACTAACCAAAACTTAAATTGGAAAGGTTTATAAAGCCTAGAGGAGAACTGAGGCCTCCTGGAGCATTCCGGAGCCCATCTTTCCCTGACTCAGCCTTGGCCCTGGTTACATCTGGGGCTGACATCGCAGTGTCCGGCTGTGCAGCTACTCAACAGTTTGAGGCTGAGTCTCTTTCTTGTTTTCCTTTTAAATGCATCCATTTCATCCCTGGAATGAAGTGGGAAATTTTTTGAAGTCTAATTATTTGGCAGTATAGCAAAAAAAAAAAAAAACAACCAACTTTTTCCCCACGAGAAGGTCTGCAAGGCTCTTCTTTCATAGAGGACCCCGGAGCCTTTTGCTCAGCAGCATCTGGTAGGCTTCAACGTGGTTCAGAAGCCATTCTGTTGAGGCTTGGTCCTGTCATGCATCACTCATGCTGTTTAAGGCAATCTCAGAAATTATTAGTACACTGCATTTATATGGTGTTTCTTGTCCCTAAATCTTTAGGTCGCTTACTGTACTGGCTCTGCAGAACACATTGTGGTTTTTCAAAGTTGAAAGTGGGAAACTTAGACATTATGTCAGTATGTTGTACTGAGTTTTATTGATATTGAAAAATCAAATCGTTACTTGGACCGATATTTTAAATCGGTACTACATACAGTAAAATGCAGAGATCAGGCATTAGAGATGTTGCATGTATACTTGCCATGTGAATGCTGCAACCTTGTCTTCACAAGGTTGGAAAATCTTTGCTGGCCCTGGGGTGTGTCTGTCAGTTTTCTGAGCATAATGATAGTGAAATGCAACCTGCTATTCTTTATTCTGAGTACTGCCTCTTAGAGGAAGCTGCCTGGCAGTGGGATTTATGATTATGAATGACGTGTGACAAAGATACAGTGGGCTCAATGAGGCATCATCTTGCAATGCAGCACCCGCCCCAAGGTAAATTGCAGTGGTGTATGCTTTTCCTGGGTGGAAAAGGCAAGAAAGTGCCTGTCAAGACACCACTGGGTAAGAATGTACACATAGGTGAATAACATATACTAGCTGTTGGGTTTTACACTTGTGCTCTGTGTTTTTCACAGTAACGTTTTCATCTGCCAAGGAACAATAATCGTAGTGTTTGAAATGGTATTTATGATGATGAATATAATCGAAGGGGTTTTGTTTGATAGTTTTTTTTTTTTTTTCCTGTGTATGTCGACTTGTTTTCTCAGCTTCACTTATAGTACGACCTTAGTTTCTACTGCATATTAATATCACCATATGTGAGAAAGAAAACCCAGAGAAAGTGCCTTTTCCAAGACCACACAACAAGCCAGTAGCAGGACTGGAATGAAACCACAAGAATTTCTGGCTCCTTATTAGATTTTTAAGGCATTTTGGAGGTCCTCATCCAGACACGTAGATAATAGTTTCTGTAAAATGTAAGTTTTTAAATGTGTCTGAAGTGTGATTTACACTAAGCTGTGTCCTATGCCATGGTATAAACAGGTGTTTGATGGCACTGTCTACCTGCTGGCATTCTTCTGATTGATTTTTTCCAGCCATTTGGTGGTACCATGCTTCTGGTAATAAAGAAAAGGTAAGGTAAAGAGGTCAACAGTAGCTACAGCAGATGGTTAAACCACATGTCTTGTCCTTTGTAGCATTCTCACAATTTGGTCCTTTAAGGGAGAGACTGTGACAGATGAGACAAAAAAAACCCAACGAAATCCTATGCAGGTCAGTGACATTGAGTAGGTGGTAGAGATAAAAAGTTATTTTGTAACTAAATTCAAGTAATGGGCATTGTCTCTCAGGAATAGAACAAAGCATAGACGTTGCTGTGGGTACAGTCGCTCACTGAGACAAAACATAATAACAATTTGTTGAAAAGTTTGTATCAATTCCTATCTCTGTGTGTGGGGATAATAGATTACTGGAGGGGAGGAATGCTCAGCACCTTAAGCTTTCAGAAGAACATTTATAGTGTCTTTAAAGGTCTGTTTATCTTTAACCCGAAACATTTGCATTCATTTACATCAGTACAAAATCATAAAACTGGATGGCTGTCATTTACATTCACTCTCGCATGGTCTAAATGATGAACAAAGGAGAATTAGCCCTATTACAGCTTTCTTTTCAGTAAGTTCTTATAGCAGTGGTATATGGTACAGACCCCTCTAATTAAAAGCAAATAAATACACAGAGAACTGAACTGATGGCATCATTTAGAGTACCCCTGCGATTTGGAGAGCAGATTGTTCGTAACCTAATGGAAAGTTTAACAAGCCGGCCTCTTCCTCGGTCTGCTGCACAAACGGCCTGGGAGCTAGCGGGCTGTCACGACAGAACCTGGCACTGCTGAATGCTTGGCCAGATTTGTTGAATATTGAATTTATGCCTCACAGCTACTTTTATTTTCTTTTTTTTTTTTTTCTTTTTTCTTTTTTTTGGTAACACCAGCAAATTTAAACTGCATCTTTAAGTTCAAGACGCTCAAGCATGAGATTCTTCCTGCTGCACCTTCTGCAGACTCTTAAATCAGGTTCCTTTGAACGGGAAAAAGGAAATCTCATGTTGTTTCTGGCCTGACCTACCTGGCAACAGTGAAAAAGAGGTCAGAGAACTCACCATTTATAATAATAGATGGATTTTAAGTAGTTGATACCTACTTTTTGTATTTTAGCCGAGTTTTGTTTGTTAACAGAGCAAATGAATTTACTCAGGCCACTAAAAGCAATACTGCCCCAGGATTTTTAGTTTCATGGATTTCAGATGGGCATTTTAATGTGGCTTTTTCTTTGCCATGCAGTACAAGAGTATTTTTTCCCTTGTGCCAATCCTTTCCTGGGAGAACTCCTAGCCAACTTTTCTTTGTTCTTGGAAGCCCAGTTCCCTTTCTCGGCAGCTTTGGTGCGAGTGCAGATGCAAACTCAGCGCTGGCAGCTCCCCTGGGCGGGAGGGAATGCATTCCTTCCTTCGCAGGATCCCACACCGGGAGAGCAACTGGCGCTCCGGGCACGTCCCAGAGGATCCATAGCTCTTTTAGTGGGATGCACTTTGATGGTGAGAAAGTAGCTGGCTTTGTTAAGCCATCGGGATGATCAGGTCGTAATCTGGACTTGCGCAGCCCACTGTTTGACAGGCCAAATACCTATTTCTCAAGACCCTGACCAACAAAGCGGAAGGATTTTTCCTATTAGAGAAAGAAACCTGAGAGTGTTATGAGAAAGTTTGCTGTGAGAAGTGATTTGGTATTGATATGCATAAACCTGAGCTTTTTTAATCTCCCTTCAGAAGTTGCTGCTCTTTGGTGAGAAGTGCTGAGCTTTTACAGTTTTGAGATTTTCTGGGGTTTTTTACTTATTTTAAAACATGAACAGGAAATACCGTTAATTTAATGCTAGAGATAAGGAACTATATAGTCATTGAAAGGACAAAGAGTTTGCTTTCATGAATTTGGCAAGTTTTAAACTAATTTAATCTAGAAATGAAAGGAAAATATGGGAAATATAAGTAACTGATGGAGCTAAAATGTCGGTTGTTCCAATTACTTCATCTTAGAAAAAGAAATTAAAGAAATTTCTACACATCCCCGACTTAGTACCAACGTATGGCTCTGAAATGTTTTTTCTGTCACTTCTTTTTTTTTAATTGGAATGTCAAGTCAAGAGTCCCATATGACTGGAACAAACTGTTTCTGTATAATCACATTGCAAGCTATATTTGTCAGCTTCTTTGACTGTTGAGATTTTATAGTAACCAAAGTTTCCCTGCCCAGAATCCTAACACATGCTCAGAAGGCGTGTGATACAACTGATGAGTTTAAATTTGTGTTGTAATTTTTTTTTTCTTTTAAGAAAACTAGAGCCCTGGAATAGGGCTCTGACTCTGGTTTTGAACTTCCTATGAAACAGTCAAAAATAATCTTGAGGGTGGGCATCAGGACCTAGATCTTCCCTTGGCCAAAGCAAGGGATGTTTTAAATTTGCTTTTTTCCTTGTATAACCCTGACTGTCCAACTGTCTGGATTTGGATACCTCCTTGGAAAGCAGAAGTTTCGCTGGGGACCTCCTCCAGCTGATAAGTGAACTGGATCTAGGTCTCCTACTTCTTGCTAAACTAGGCTGTCAGGGGAAGGTTGGCTGGGATCTTGAAGCAAAACTACTTTTCTGGGACAGGTGTGCTTTAAAAAGAAATCTTCTATGCCTGCATTTTGAGAGAAGCCTAATTTTGTTGGTACATGTCAGTTATGTACCGAGCACAGGTACCGTGAGGGTGATTGGGGTGATGTTTAGCCTACTTTCTAAGCTAGTTGGGGTCAGACTCAACCAAAATGCTGCATAGCTTGGGCCAAAGAAGTGGTTTACACAGAGACTGACTTTTGGGCACCTACAGCATCCTAAGACAGATGCTTGTTGAGTTTTGGTGCTGCTTAAGCCATGTGGGAGTTCACGAGAACTTTCTTTGGAGATGTGGAGTTTGAAAAACTTTGATTATTTATATTTGGATTTGTACCTGATCTGTGATAGGACAGAGTATTGAATTCCCTGTGTTGTGCAGGTGAATTAGTCATGCAAGTATTTCCTGCAGTGCTGTGTACTCCCCTAACTCTTAACTAGCTGGTGTATCAACTTGGGCATGAGTAGCTGTGATTGCTGACCCTTCATGACCCAATGTCCTTTACAATTAGTTCCCAAGTTGTGCTATGCCACTGGAGTGGCTTTTTGAAGCAGACTTGAAAATGTGTTTATGATTACTGCAATTGCGATTAATGCTAATATTTGGGACATTTTTGTTCCATTCCTCATTTTCTATGGATTCATGGAATTTAAGACAGGAGGGGCAAACTGATCATCACATTCAACTGCAGGAATATGAGAGTCAATAAATGTTGCTCTATAGCATTTTCTTCGGCATTCCTATCATTTTCGGCACATATTGTGCCCATATTACGTTTCGTCATGAACTAATGCTGGTTTTGCTGTAGGAAATTATGTGACTGTGAAACAGAAACAGTGGTAATCATTAGGTTGAAGGACAGGTGTTCTGTTTCATAGGACGATCTCTGTCAGTATATTTCTCACCTTTTTAGAAGAAGAACATGAAAAATCAGTGAGTAATTCCATCTTATTCTACACACAGCAGTCCTGCAGCAATCTGTGCTCAGCAAACCTTGGAATATGGTATTCTTAACTTTAGAAAAATATTTCAGTTTCTCTGAGTAGCATTCACTCACTGCATTTCCTTGTGAGCAATGCAGATCACTCTTGCACAAATTCGAACTATTTTTCTTTTCCATGATCCTGCTATTCCAGGAGAGCCAGTTTTGCCAAACTCTTATAGATAATATTCCTCCTGTAATATCTCAGTCAGTGTGTGTCATGCCAGTTAGGACATGGTAAGTCAGTACTGAAAGAAAAAGCTTGGTCAAGTTTTAATTCATAGCTCACCTCTGCACTGTGATCTTCAGTGTTGCTGTAAAGATGAGTTGAGAAGGAAGGCTTGACTGCAGCGGCCTTTCTTGTGTGCAGAGTTGCTTTGATCTTTCTTTCTAGAGCAAGGCTCTGTGTTTGCATCTAAGATAGGACATTGTCTTGCAATTTGTTGGTAAGTGAGAGACGTGGCCGAGTGGCTGGCTGAGCTGGATGGGAACGCCTTTTATTTCGCCCTTGCTGGCAATACACCTGAATGTTGCTTGACATGTTTTGCACAGAGATTGTATTTGGCCCTATCAGTTTGCCTAATGATCTAGTAGGTGATGCTTTAAAACCTTTGATGAGATGTCAGGTAAATTGCAGTGGTTGGCACTGGTGGATGGAGATACTGAAGCACCGCTGAAGTGCTGCTGCAAGGGTACGAAGGTAAAGGTCTTGTTCAGAGCTTCCCATCGTTTAAATACCAAAGCTGTAATTACATAAACAGAACCGCTTCAGCCAGCCCAACGTGTCATTATGGATTTTCCAGCTAATCCATCTATTCATCTTAATGGTGCAGAACTTGTGCTTTGTGTCACTTTCTGCCTTTGTTCCATTCCTTCATCTCTTGAAACGTCTGTCATGAAGAAAGTGTTTATTTTGAATTATGTGTTGAAGAAGGTTAGAGTGCACACTTCTGAAGCTTGGCATGAAATTTCCTAAATAAACCTTGCTGGTTGCTTTGTGAAAATAACTGAGGTATGGATTTCAGATTAACATTGTGTATTAATGTTTTTGGAAGCACTTTAAAATAATGGCCGTGGTGTTGGTGAATAAAGGAATCCTGTTGAAGTGCATGTGACATCTGAATGATTAACAAATCAGCTTATTCATTGTAATGAATATTATTATGATAAATGTTATCTTAATGCAAAATGATTAACAGTTATTACAGAGACTTTTTATTAACTGGAACATTTACTTGTATTACATTTTAACTTGATACAGCACAAGATTTAAGCACTTTTCTGCTTGGATGTTTTTGTATTGGGCTAATGCTGGTGTTGTGTTGCTGTACAAACACTGGTGGGACACACATCCGTGGGGAAGTGGAGGGCGCAGTGTGAAGGCTCAGGAACCCGCCGGGGCTTGAGGCACAAAAAGGATTACACTGGGAACTGCAGAGAGTCTCTGAGTCACAAGGAGATCGCTGCTGCGGAATGAAATTATTTCACTTCAGCCTCTTTGCTTCTCTTTTTCTAATGGCTACCTTTAATTTAAGCTGTGTTCTTTTCCTTGCCCTTCAGTAAGAGATGATCTCTGCTGGATTTCTTCAAGTTATATATAATATTCCAATTCTGTTCCTGTAGCCAGTTTAGCCAGTTGTGCCTATTCTTATGTGGTGTGTTTTTTTCTAAATTTAATATATTCCCCCCCCCCCTTTTTTTTTTTTTTCCCAAATCATTATTAGCTATGGTTCTGTGTCTTTTTTATATATATTTTGCACTAAGATATCTGGAATATTTGTTAGAGGGAATGAACAAACAAGCTAAGTACATTTTTAAGAAACCTGATATGTTCAGGAGGGTGTTCTCGTGGTTTGTTTTCCCTAAATTCACATGTTGAAACAAACATAAGAGAAAAGGTTTATTAGACACATCTGACTACTTTGCTTGCTTAGAAGTGAGGATGCTGCTTCTCTGCTTCACTTAAGATCTTTGCTGTTCAATTGTCAGCAATTTATGGAGGTATATAATAAATCTTAAGAATATGAATACTTCTGTATGAATCAATAGGATTACTCATGCTCAAAACTGAAACTATGTCTATGCACCATTCTTACTGAAACCTAAAATGTGTTCTGTAATCCAGTTAGCAATCCTTTACTTTTTTTTCTTCCCACTTCTTTTCTTATTTCAGAAATAGCCCATTGTTATTTTTCCCTGTGGGTTAAGGATTTCTGAATGGCTGGTATCAGTTGTATGTTGAATCTGGAAATGCGAATAGTGCTGAGTAATGCAGCTGGACATGGTGAAATTAATTTCTGTAATTAAAACAATACTTCCAGTTTAGATTCAGTTAAAATCTACTTGATGATTTCTGTTTTCAAATAAAATTCTTGGAGGCCTGTTAAGCTCAGTGGAATTCTCAGTTTGTAGTTGAACCCAGGCTTGGTTTTCTTTAGGGTCCAATATAAATTGAGCAGAGTGTGTGTAGGTATCGCACCTACTCTGAAAGTAATGTCAAGGTCTTATAAATCCTCATTGAAAGTACATATAAACCAGAAGAACTGAATAATGGATCTGTGGGCTTTGAAATGTCTGCATTATTTTTTCAACCTGGAAATGTATTATGTTTATTATAGATTATATTTGTTCAAAGTATGGCGTAGTACCGACTGGTTTAAATCAACTTGCTCTTTATATTATATGTAGCTAAATTCCATGGACAGCAATGGAAGACAAAAATAATTCTATTAATTCTATTATTTTTGTTAAAGGAACAGGATTAAGGAAGACAGAACCAGATTGGTTGTCTGTAGCAGAGATTAGTTAATATAATACTGAACAGTAGCATTGCCAGTATCTAGATCTACTTAGGAAGGATATTGATGTACTAATTTGGGTGTTTCAGGTTTATACAAAAGCTAGTAGGTGACTTCTGCTTTAGGAACATAGAAGGCCAGGAGCAGATTATTTATATGGTGCTCAAGTGCCAATACTTGTCAGAAGATTTTGAAACAAGGTTGAATTTCTCACCAAAATTTGTAGAAGTTTGTCTTGCGCTATGTGATTGGTTTTGTTTGTTTGTTACTACTTTGAGGAAGTCAGTGCATCGTATGATTGCTTGGGAAATAAACTGTTGTTATAGTATTTGAGATGTAAAATTTATGTTGCACTAGACCTGTCATACCTCAAAAGTAAGAAAGAACTAGGGTGCCATAGATGACATTTCAATAATCTAGGTCACTGACACAAAATTAGTTCTGAAAGGGATATATTCAGTACCGCTCCCAAACTTTGAACTGTTCAAGTAAATCTCTTTTATTGATCATTAACATTCCTCAGCTGTTCTTTGAAATTCCACTTACCTCTGGGTGAGCACGTTTGGTAATACATTATTTCTATTTTAGGACCACGGAACTTGCAAATAAACTTCGGAAATTGTGATAACATTTATTCCTACTGTTTGTGTTTTGTGCTGAGATCCACTGGGCTACATTTTAGAATGGAATTTATTTTTCAGTTTAAAAAACTATAAAAAATGTCCTGGAATTTGGCACTAAGGGCTCCTCTCTTAGTCTCATCATGTTAAATAGTTACAAATCTGATATAACCCAAAACCTTAGAATTTAAAAAAATGGATTTTGGCAGACATGATGCTGTAGAAGTATCTTGGTTCTGTCAGCATGTTGCAGCTCTTATCACTGAAATCCCTCTCTCGGCTGCTGTTGCATCTCAAATTTGATCCTCAACATACCACTGAATTCAGTGTTTATTAGATTAAATTTTCCTCATGGCAATTAATTATTTAAATTAATTATTTAAACGGAAATCCTGACTTTGTTAGAATAAAGGCCTGTATTTTTAGTATGTTTTTGAGTTATTAGTTTTTTTTTAATTTCTGGTTTAGTCCATTTATTTGTGATATAATCATAGTATATATGCTGGTGACAAGTGCCAAGTCTCTGTCATGAGGAGCGTATGATGGAAGTGCTAAGTCTGTGATGCGTGCTTATTAACATAGCTCTTGTACATGAAAACAGTTCTGTTGAAAGGCAGGTTGTTAAGAACATCAACCTTGTTTATAACGGACCTCCAGCACTGGCTTTGCTACACCCTTGCCCAGTGCTGGTGACTGCACTGACTGCCTTGGGTGGGGAGTTCCCATGTGTTTGGGGGTGTATTTACATTGAATAGACACCTATCTTTACTATTCATAATCCTGCCAATTTAAAAGCTGTTCCATTATCAACCTAGACTAAGCACCCTCATGTAATTACCTGTTGTGAAATTTTCTAAAATATATTTCACCAAAACACAAACATTCCATTGAGTTTGTATTTTATCACAGGACAACAGGTCATACCGT
The DNA here is from genome assembly GCF_964273445.1 of Streptopelia decaocto. Classification (NCBI taxonomy): domain Eukaryota; kingdom Metazoa; phylum Chordata; class Aves; order Columbiformes; family Columbidae; genus Streptopelia; species Streptopelia decaocto. The sequence continues at coordinate 131,819,658 of NC_138655.1, read as the reverse complement.
CTGAAATGAATTTCAAGTTTTCTAAATTATTTCGTTAACAAAATGAAATTGCTTTTGAAACGGCTCATTCTGCGGGTCCCCGGTGGATGTGGTGAGCAGGTGGTAGTACTGTTAGCTGGTACCAGCAGTAACCATGTGAAGGAAGTGGCATGAAAGCCATCAAAAGAAACCTCTCCCTAGGATACCATGAGATCTTAACAAGGCTATTGCCATAAGGGTCATAGGATTTTACACGGGTTCCTGCGGCCACGGTGTTTTGGGATTGTGTAAAACTTATTACGGGGTGTTTTAATGCAATTGAGCCTGCCTGTATGAACCCTGAGATGCTTGGAGGTGGGCTGGTGAACCTGAGTGCTGGCCGCTGTCTGCGGCACAAGAGCTGGGTCTGAGGGGCAGCTGCCGGACCTGGGCTGGTACAGGGCAGGAGTTCGGATGGTTGTGCTGTGGCTGGCTCATATTTTGTGTCTGGAAGTCAGGGATTACAAATACAACTGTAGGGTTAAAGACGTTTTATTTTCTGTATGTTTAATTTATGAAAGTAACTAGCAGGTGACTAGTAAGAAAGAATTTTGTTCTGTCCTTCACGTTAAGTTGATTTACTATTATGAAAGCAAACATAGATTTCCTCTCTTGTAGACTTGGTGCTTGAGACTGCACATGGGGTTTTGTACAGCATTCCTGAGATGCCTGAATAAGCGTGTGGACTCTCTTGTATAAATAGTAGTGCATATACTGTAATATATGTGAATATAAGAATATTATTTTTTCAGTTTAATTCTACATGGATTTAGTGAAAAATAAATAAAACATAATGCAAACTCAGGTGGAGAACTTTGCTTTTTGACGAAAGATTTTAAGAACGAGAAGAGCAGAGGCTAAAAGGGTGTCTAATCAAAGTACGAAAAAATTGTTGACAGTTTCTCCCCACAATGAAGTTTGCTAAAAAATAAAGTGAATTGCATCTGTCTACAGATACCTGATCAAATAAGTATTTGTAGATATGTGTAATATTTTCCTTATATTGTTAACAGCTAATGAACTGGTAAGGCTCCTCACAGTAATTAAAAATGCTTTCCTGAGGCACTGCATTTGACCCATTTAGGAGCGTAAGTCAAACTGCAATAGGTTGTTGTCAAGTGTCTTTTGTGCCTGGATAAGCTGAGCTGTAACATTTATCAGTGAATCACTTATGTCAGTGAGGAAAAGGTTGTTTCTTAACTGCACTTAAAACTGGAGACTTTCAAATAGTATGGTTTTAGCTACATAGCATCAAACAAATCTTATGTGACTTGAATAAGAAATGTAAGTTACAGGTAGTTTCTAATATGCAGACCCATGAGTATGCTGCAATATGTTGCTATTCAGAGAAAAAAAAAAAGTAATAAAGTGGGATCTATTCAGCTGTTCATTCTCTCTGAGATCGCAACATTTAATGATGTGCTTTTGCTGTGATATGCTTGTGAAGGCAGCAGTGCCTTGCACATACATAGGAGCCCAGGAGTTGTTTCCTTTAGGGTTATAATTATGTGTCAGTCTGTGTTGTATAGAAATGGCATGTGGCAGTAAACGTGAATCCAGAATGTACACACAGTGTATACAGAAGTAGTTTTGGAGCACAGCTTTCAGGTATAGATATACTTTTTACAAGAGGAAAAGCAACAAACAAATTATACAGAGAGAGCTATTAAAAGCTTCAAATCACTCAGTTTCACAATTGAGTATTTTATATACTCACCAAGTATTAGGGAAACCAATAAACATTTTAGAGGGCTTTAAATGGAATTAAAGGTATTATTTTTTGTGCTTATATAAGTACCTTAGTTCAAAGGTAGGGTTTAGAGTGTCATAAACATAATCCTAAATACACTAAAATAGATTTCTGACTCATAAGTGTATCACAATTTTTAGGATCAGCATAGTGGATCTTCTAAAGTATTAAAAATGTGTATTTACATGTTTCACTTGGAATTTTGAGAATCTCATGTTTTTTTAGATGTGAAATTCATGTTCTAGGCCTGCTGCTGTTGGAGCATATTATTAATGTATCCTTTAGACTCAGGGCATATAACCTATGTGGGTGGATAAGGGAAATGGTGGAAAGCAGAGGGAAACATTTTGATTAAACATTTGAGTGTTTTGTGGGGTTTTTATTGATTTTGTTGTTGTTTTGTGGTTGTTTATTTAAGGAAGGAAAGCACATGGCTACGTGAAGCTGCTCGGAATGTTGAAAACTGTTTCACGACTGAAAAACTGTGCACAAATCACAGATGAAATGCTTTCAAAACCTGAGATGCCCTGTTGGTATCTGGGCTAGATATGCAAGCACAAGACAGGTAGATTTATCTACGTACTGTGTAACATGCATAAGCCAACTCGGATGTTTGGAGATGTCTATGTAATGGATCACATAGCCTTGTGATAAATGAGTGTGTAGCTGAATGCAGACTGTGTGTGTGTGTTGTGTGTCCAAAAAACTGTTTTAAGTTGCCCTTGAGCCTTATTGCTGGTTAAATGGTTTTCACAAAGGTATGAAAAAAAGTGGGAAGAACAGCCTTCTGATTTATCTAAGAGGATATTGCTATGAAGGTGGAGCTTGGCTTTTTATGGAGGTGCCCAGCAAGATAACAAGAAACAGTTGTCATAAATCAGTAATAAAAGGAAAAAAATTCTATATGAGGATAATTAAGCAAATTACTCAGGAACGTTGTGGAGTCTACCCCCTTGGAGGTTTTCAGTGCCCAATGACATAAAGCCCTAAACAAGGTGATCCAAATTCAGTGCTGATCTGGCAGAGCAGGAGGTTGGACTGGAGATGTTTCAAGGTCCTTTTGAACTCGAGTTCATGTGTGATGCTTGCAGTGAACTCAGTTAAATTCTACCTCCAAATGTATGCAATTTCCTACTGCAGAAGTCTGTCTGTCCTTCTAACACAGGTGTGGTGAAATTCACGTTTCATTTTATAAAACAAAATAGAAACCCTTTATCTTATAGGTTTAGCCATGGCATTACATTCAAGTATGGTGTTTTTTCAGTGACCTGTAAGCTGCACTCTATTGAGGCATTGCCAGATGTGTAAGATTCCTTGTCATGACAAAACTCTGAACATGAGCCTCTGCACTGGTATTGAAACTTTCCTGCTATCACTGGCAAACTTCTCTTTTAGTTCACAGTTCCTTTGAATCCTAAACAGCTTTACATTTTGCTTCTCTTGATCCTCTGTGAATTGGCTGGTAGGGGGAGCTGTTGACTGGAGTTCAGTCCATCCGGTTAATATTGTTTTTCTTTTTTATTATTATTCACTAGAGGACTGACTGCTTGAATGCTTGAGTGAAAAGACCATTTTTTCCAGTTACTGTGTTCAGAAAATATTCACTTGCGTACAGAAAAGGAGAAACCAGGAAGCATGAACAATCTGATGTTCAGCTCCAAACTTAAGCAACTAAATCCTTGGGAAGAAGTAATTAGTAGCATGTATTTACCTAGTACTGCCACAGCTCTTTAAAGGCTTGAGTGCTGTATTTGTAAATAGGATGTAGCCTTGAACTGATACCTTGCTAAACTTCATTATGAAGATCATAAAACCAGCAGGGTTCATTTGTATTTAGGATTGTGCTCTCTGTTCCAGCATTTGGAAAGTGTTTGATTTGGCTGCAGTGTCCTTCCTAGCTCCCACCCTGCTTCAGATTGTGCTATTTCTCTTTTTCCTTTCTGAATTGGGTGGTGCGGCTGAAGCTGTCCTCTGCTTTCCATGCTGGCTAAGAGCTGTCCTCTGAAGGACAGAATTGTTTCTTTCTTGGGGGCTGGTGTGGGAAGGAGTCAGAAGAGTCTCTCAAGGAGTCTTTCAAAGTCAGGAGTAATTGATGCTTTTTGAGTTCTCCAGACTGTGGTCAGTAGCTTACCAGTAGACATGCTATGTGGTTTCATCCCCATCCGCTTATTCCTGGCAATTTCTAGGAGTTTGTACGATCTTCACCACCAAGAAGGGTCTGATGTCTTTTACGAAGACCTGGAAACCAGGAGAAGAAGGCCAAGTAATGTCAATGTTCGGAACTTGTAATATAAAACTCTCGTTCAGCTCCTGTTCTGGTGCTGTTTCCAGTGTCTCTCGTGATTTAAAGACACCAGGGAGCGATGTCTGAGGAAGGCATCTAAACATGTGAGATGTGCCTCACCAGGCTTGTGCGGTGGAGTCCAAAGGGGGAACAACTGATTTTTAGGTACCTTAGCTTGTTTGTTCGCAAACTGCTCGTGCCATAGTCAAACCACGGACCTTTTTTCAGAATCCAGGTGGTACTTGTGTCTTCTTTATGGCAAGGATCCGAACTGCAGCCACAGTCAAGAGGCTCAAAATGTAGGCACTTGCGTTCAGATATTATACCTATATTAAAAAACCAAAACAAAGCAAAAAAACCCCAACATTTCTCTTGGGTTTCTTTTCAAGCTACTGGAAGTGATCTACCCACTTGTGCATTTGTTTCCCACTCAGACAAAGAAATTACGTGCAATTATAAGCTCCACGGGTGAAATTCACTGGCCAGGACTGCAGGCTGACCCCCGCAGAGGGAGCTGGCGCCAAGTGGCTCCCACGATCTCATCCCCACCAGCCTGGGCTGCTGGAAAGATTTGGTCTGTTCACAGATGAGCCTTTTCTGTTCCTATTTCCTCAGTTTGAAATGTTGACTCTTTGCTCGCAGATAATCTTTTGATCCTTCTTTGTCTGGCCCACAAACTTGTAAATCATGTCATTCATGTCCTCATGGTTGCCAGCTGTATTAATGTTTAAAAATAAAGCAAGCCAGCATATTTTCTTATGGCAGACATCCTGGAGCCCTCTGTTTTGGATGTTATAGGCATCATGCTACGCAAGGGCCAACAGAAAATTCCTGAGCGTAAAGTGGTGGAAACAAATTTATATATAAGATATCCAGTTTAGAAAAAAGAAAAAAAAAAAAAAAAGACTAAAAGAAGGGTCTTTCAAATTAGGAAATATTTTGGGCCAGCAGATTTTCAAACAAATGGCCTTGATTCAACCAAAACTGCAATGACTCATAATTGTATCAGTATAGTATTTCTCCCTCCCACTGGGCTGTTTTGGCTTTTCCAACTGACTAATAAGAGTATCTGACAGTGATCTTTATTTCTGATATACTGGAAATGTACTCAAGGATTTACAAAAACATTTTTAATACAGGCATAGTATTATTGAAGAGCTTGCAGGACCCAGGTTTCTTTTTCCCCTCTGTTATAACAAAAAAAAAAAAAAAAAAAAAAAAAAAAAGCCACTCCAAACCCTAAGGAAGTATTTGAAATTAATTTCAGTCACTTAAAATGATTTGACAGGTGCTCTGCTGGTGAGACTCAGGTAATTAGTGATGGTTTATTTTCCAGGGACATTTTCTTTTCAATTTGACAACAAGTAGAATAGAAAAAAAAAATTATTATAATGATAACTCATTTCTCTGTGAATACCTGAACAGATACACATAGGTTTAGATGTGTAATTCTGGAGCGAACCAGCTGCAATGTTTGTTGTTGGTTTGCTGTACTCTTGCTGTTGTATATGATTTCTATGGTTTGAGAAGCTCATATATTTACCTTACTCGTAACATGCTTTAAGCTGCGCAATGCAGGATCAATTTTCCCCTCTATTTCTTTAAATTAATTCTTACTTCATTTTGCTGCTTTAAAATTGTGTTGTTTGCATTGTGAACTCAGACATGCAAATTCAGGATACGCAAGTTTTCACTAGCTTGCAGAACCTTATGTATGTTTATATATTAGATTAGTCTTTAAATGCATAAATATGCTCTAAGACTTCCAAAAGAATTCTGCTCTATTCAAAGCAGACAGGAATGTAAATAGCTGTTATGCATCTCTGCATGTCCTTGTAAATTCACTTGCATAAATTATCTGGCAATGGACTCATAATAAACAAGCTACACATTTCAGAGTGTGCAAGCTCCTCCTGCACAAGTAAATAGTTGCAGAATAAGCATACTAAATGTGCATAAGCCTAACCACTATATGGTATGGGCACAATTGAGAATTGCAGGAGAGAAGAGTATCCCTGTGGAAGTGTGTCTCAGCAAGCCGGGATAACAAGTTAGTTGAATCAGTCATGAGTTCATCAGATCAAAACTATACGTATAGGATGTTTTGGTTCAAAGAGCACGTAGCTATGTGGAACAGAAGCTGCAAAAAAAATTCCTAAATTTACTTCAGTATTGCTTTTCATAGTAGCTTGCATTTGGATTTTGGACTTCATTTCATGTACTCAGTGCAATCAGAAAACTTTACCCCAAGGTGAGTTTTTACGCAGCTGTTAAAAGGTGCTTTTCTGAAGCAGCATCTTCCTGTCTGTGACACTGATATGATAATATCGTTAAAGAGGATAGAAAAGTGAATATTCTAATTAAATGTGCTGTATTCTAATTAAGACAGGAGCATAGTCTAGTCTGCTCCTACTTCCAGGTTCTTTCCTTGGCATCAGCCGAAAAGTGCCCCTCTGCCCACTGTGGATACTTGGTACTATTTTACATGAGTTGCCTCATCTCAGTGTTTCAGTTCTTTCTTTATATTACAAAGCTAATTTGCTTCTCCCCTTCTTTGATTTTCACATTTGTTTTATCTCCCCCAACAGAGCCCTGAGTTGGTCTTTTTCCCCAGTTCTATTTTAAAAAGAGCCTGCTTGATGATGTTCCCATCTCAGATGGGGCTCCTAACCGTTGACATAATACATGAATCTAACAATAAATAACAATATTTTAAACCCACAATCCTGTATATTTCTAGAGGATTTTACACTGTGTCTGTGCACCCTATAGTGAAAAAACCATCCTGCCAGCAGTATTTCAACTGACTCATACATATTTAATCAAAATTTATGACAATAACCATAATGCTGATGTAGTCTGAGACCTTTCTGCTGTGAATTCATTCAGTTCAGTAGTATTTCTGTGTATGTTTTGCAGAAGTTTTATATTCTTTAGTAATGGAGACTTTAAATTAAATATGAAAATGGAATATGTTCAGCATATTATATTCAGTTTATTTTTTTTCTTTTTACTGCCTGTGCAGTTTCTGTTTCCAATGTGGTCTGGCCTGTGATCAGGTGTGGTGACAGAGGTCTGAGCGTGCCCGACGGAGCAAGGCAGCGGGGCCAGTTTGTCACTGCTGGGGGGCCAGGCCACCGTGTCTACCTCAGCAGACGCTGGTGGCCCATGCTGGCAGCTTGCAACCACGGCAGCTTCCCTGGGCAGCTCACATGCTCAGGAACATTCCGAAGAATTTCCAGTGAACTTTGAATAGGTTGGGGCAAGTCAGCAAGTTAAAAATATTTCAGTTTTTCATTGAACTCTGCATGGGGTGACGTGTCAAGTAAAGAATCCTGCCGAGTGGCAGGGTTTTCCCCAGAGGACATTGGCAAAGTGCAGGTGTGAAGGCAGGAGCTGAAGTATGGCAGATAGATGAGCTTTGTCCTGCCATGGGGAAGGAAGATGTGTCTCTCTCCTAAGCTGGTTGTCATCCATGTGGCTCCTGATCAATCCCAGGAGTCTGCTGTGCCAAGCTGGGGACCTTGTGTAGGTTCAAGATTCTTTGCTGGTCCCAAATAATGTTATGAGGACTCTGAAGGTGTTCTGGAGACTCTCTCTCCTCCTGCCATCAAAGGCGGTTTGGTCCCTCCTGATATGGAACTGGGGAGAAGTGTTACCCTTGCTCCCTGCAGTAGCACATAGAGTTGCGGCATGACGGATGGACAATTCTACTAAAGTGATTCTGTGCACACCAATTTTTTAAAAATTTTCTTCTCTGGTATCAGTTGCTGGGTGCTTAATCATTTCATAGCACCCTTACGAGGGCAGCTTGAGTTTTTACCAGCGCAAATCATATTTAATAGTGGAGACTTCTAAAAGATGTGTGGTGAAAAATAGCTTTGCAATGTCATCAAGGCTTGTTTCTTATTATCCCTAAATTAATGAAAGAACAGCAAAATAAAACATTTTTTAATCAATGATTTTTTTTTTCTATGTTTAATTAACCAATCAAATCTAACTGCGTTTTCATGTGTTGTTTTACTGCAAACAATGGCATGCAGATGCAATCTGTATGGTAGATGAATTCTGGTTTCCATTGGCATAAGTGAAACTTCTACTAATTTAGTGAAGACACCATATGGCCTGTAGCTCTTTGCTTTACTTCTTAGGTAGAATAATGTAATTTCACAGGAACAGTGGGGATTTCAAATGGATGGAAGACAGCTTAGAGAACTGAAGGAGTGAAGTGCTTAACGATTTGTAATGTAAAACTGAAGAAAAATAGTTGATCACTCATTGTATATAAAACTTCTTTTAAAAAATAGCTCTTTTCCTAAATGGTAGCAAAAATGTATCACAATGCTTAAAAACCTGTAATCCTTTATTGTCAAGTTTTGTAGGGCAACCCAAGTATAGTTTTACATTCAGGACTTTTGGCCTTCGTTCCTGAGACAACAAGGCTAAAATGGTAACACCCTCTGCCTTTCCCCCTCAAGCTTTGAAACACATTGGGAAATTTAAGTCAAATTTCACAGAAGAGCAGAAATCTGGAACATGACAAAGTCTGCAGCGCAGGCAGTGACTGTGATAGCTTGGCTTGCTAATTGCTTACTGAAAGCATTAGCATTTGTAAAACTATTAACTGTTAATTTCATTATATGATTTCAATTTGTGTTAATTTTTCAAACAGAAATTAATTTTCCCTCAGCTTTTTTGAAAGTACATAGGTACAGACAAGGCAAAGTTAGTATGTACTGTTTGGTACAATTAGCATAGAAACTAACCTTGAAAAAAACCCTGATTGTATATATTACCACCAGTGGGAATCTGTGTTCCAGTTTGCTCACTGTATTGGGAATATGTGTAATTAAAAGCTAAAAAAAATATTGTAAAGAGTCATAATGATGAAAAAAGTATTAATTCTGTCACTTTGTTTTCTTGAATCTTTGGCAGACAATCATCCTGCCCTCTGTTGACTCTGAAATATACTGCAAACTCAGAAATCCATGCCAGTTAACAGCCTGACTTAATCGTGCTTGCCTATATAAGTTCCCTCCTGCTATTTTCTGTGGCTGAGAGCAGTGTGCAGATGTTCTTTCCTTCTAATTATTAAAGAGAAAAAAATATGCTTAATTTCTTCTGACCTAGACATTAGTCAAGATGAATAGCAAATCACTATTGTATGCCCAGTTCCTAATTCAATTTTGGGAGCTCCTTATTCTCATCCGTAATACAGGTGTGTGGTGTTTGTTTTTTTTTTTCTTGAAGAGATTTTTTTTTAGGTATTTTTTTCTGTTGTAATGCAGTAGCTCAGTCTGCAAGGAGTTAATTCTAATGTCACGATTAATGAATAATTTAAAACAAAGGTTTTGAAGTGTTTCTCAGATTTTAAGAATTTGCCTTTTTATTATTTTTTTTAATTATTATTATGTTTTTCACACGATAGGCATTCCACACAACATTTGTGCCATAAATATATCCCAATACGTCTAAACAGACAGTCCCAGTTACTCATTGGCATAGATGCAGCCAAAACATTTCCAAATTTGGTACTGATATTACTAACCAGTATCACTCTCTTACGAAAATATTTTGTTGCTATCAACTGACATACTCCTTATGCTGCACAGTTTCCTTGTGGAAGCTTCCGTCTTTCCTACTCTTAATCGTATGATGTTTTTTCTAAACCGTTGCTGATAAACTGGACAGTATTGAAATATTTAATGACTGATATATAGTAAGATACAATATGACTTTTTGTTATTATACTTTAAGATAGATTATACATGTAAATTTTTAATACCAATGGTAAACTGCAGGATAACTAGACTCATGCAAAACAATATGCAGTATGAGGAAGTACTTATGCTTTATTTTTACTTCTTACATGTGTTTCTTTAAAGCTCAAATTGTCCCTTGACTAGTGGAAGACAATCTGTTAATTGAAACCTAGGCTACTTTTTAATTTTTCAAGGCCCAATTTAGACTAGCTTTCAAAAACTAAATAAACAGCAGTCTGCTTGCCCGTTAAAAAGGAGTGTGTCAGGTTTCTGTGTATTTAAGTCTTTTAAATAATCTCCACTTAACCGTTCACAAGGGGCCACATAATCTTTAAGGACTTTAAGGACATTTCCATCGCCTTTTGGCCCAGAATGCTGGGGATGTGCTTGGGTGCTGCCAGGTGAAAAGGATTTTCCATCTGAAATACAGCTGCAGGTAAATCATCAGTATGTGCTGCATGCCACTGGCACTATGTGCAATACATACATTAAAGAATGGTGAGGGAAGGGTTTGTCTATGCTAAAACTTTAGTTAATACATAACCTATAATAGATGCACTGACTAGTTAAAAACAGATTTTAAGTGGAAAAAGCTGTCCCTCTACAGTTTGTATTACAAAGTTTACTTTATGAAAGGCATTGCAGCCATTGGTGTGTAGGAGATGTAGGTGACCCATGTACATTACAGCTCTTAGCTACTGTGTTCCCTGCAGCCCAGGAATGGGCAGGATCCTCCTGCCGTTGTGCTCCTGCTGCTGGTGGCGGCTGCTCTGGGTCATCTGGATCAAAACTGACACTCGAGGTTTACAGATAGAAAAAACTCTACAGGGTGGGTTTCCGAGCAACTTGGGGAAAGATCCCAAAGCAGGGAAGGTTAACAGGCACCACTGTGCACAAGGAGAAACCAAGAGATTTGGATGTGGCAAGATGTTCGAAGGATGGGACCTATGTGGTGGAGGTATCACAGTGATCTCCTGGGCAGGAAGGCTGGCACTGTGACTGGAAGCTGTAGGATTGCAGTTTGGGGCTGGCTAGGCAAGGAGACTGGGACAGGAGAGAAATCCACTGCGAAACTTCACTGCAGGTGAAGTGTAGAGTAGCTGTGCTTGGGTCGCTGTAAAGTGCTGTGCAATGCTTCCCACTCCTTAAGGATGAAGGTAACATCACAGGTGATGTCCCAGATCAGCAACTGAGAGCAGTGGTTCCTCTTTGAGTCTTCTAGCACTGCACTTCAGCTTTGGTGGATCAGTAACATTCTGTATGTCTTACCCAACTTTGCAAAACTCAAAATCAAGCATGTGTGTGAATTAGAGGAAAACCTGTAAGGAAATGTCAAGAGCCTGGAAAGAAATGTCTTTATATGTGCATTGCAAGAAAAAAGTTGTGAGTGAAGACTACATAATGATCAAAGAGGAGAGAGGAAAAGATGTAATAGAGCAATGATTGCTGTGAGCAGTGTATCTTAAATTCTATAGAAAAATACAGCACATAGAGGTGTGGTTAGAGATTCAGTTACAGCATCCGTGCACAAGGGTGTTAAAATGAGACTTGCACCATCAAGATTAATCTGGTATTTCCTGCATTTTTAATCATACCTTTTAAAGTTTGAGTTGCTGCATATGTGTGGTCACATACTGGTGTGCAGGCGTGTATTATTGTATTACTATATCTGTATTGAATTACTATGAATCATCAGCATTTTATGTGCTAAAAGCAAAGAGTGTTCACAGACTCAAAATCTCCAGAGAAAATTACAGAATTTTTGTGTACACGGACCCCATGAAATTTTTACTCTTGCTATGGTTTAAATATATCAGAAGACGCGTCTGGCTCAAGATGTTGTTGAGCTGAAAATAGTTGGAGGCTGGGAAAACAGAATGTTTGTTCTGTTCTTACTCTTTCCTACGCACCTGCACATGAGTCACTGCATCGGGCCGGGGACAGGGCTAAATGAACCTGGGCATCCATTCCTGTGTCACCGTAACTTAATAGTGCAAAGTAAATAGAGGCAAATTCATTTAAATATTTTTAAAGTTTTAATGCCAACAATACTGATAGCTGAAAAGTGCCCCAATAAAGTAATTATTTATGCTTGTCAAACTTAAGTGGAACATCTTGCATTTCTTTTTTGGGAATCGAATGAGAAAATTATGTTTTAATTTAATTGTAGTTTTGAAAAATATACGCCTGAAAGGAAGAAGATTTGAGAGAACATCAAAATATTCGTGAAAGAGTCTGGAAAGAACAGTCTTTGAAGATAGTGCTGCAGTGCTTAGGCTGACCTATTTGTATTGCTGGTGCTGCTTTGCCATGGTGAAATATTTGGCTTGCTCAGGGAATGGTCACTGAAGAGATTATTTTTGGCTGTTGGAGTCAGTACTTCAGATCCAGGCTCAATGGTGTGAAATTTCTTTGAATGTTTGGCATTTCACTAATTCAGAAAGAGTTAAACTGATGTTTTGTTTTGTTTTTTTCTTAAGTTCGTTGAAAAAAAAATGCTGCTGAACTGAGCCTTTACATACTGTGTTTCAGCCCCAAGCAGATTTTTATGGCTGAGTAATAAACCCCTGGAAATGGGGTTTAATAGTGGAAAATGCAACTTAACCTTAAGTAGAACAGCACCTTACAATAACACATATTTGGAATCTACAAAATCCCTTGCTCCCAAGGGTCCTGTTATAGTGAAAAAAGAGTGTAATAACAGTTTAATTTATCATAAATACATAACATATTTTATGATTATTTGATTGTGTTGAAAAATTTCACCTTACAGATTTTAATAAAGCAACCTACTGGTAAACTTATTGCAGTTGGCTTTCTTTTCCTTTGACTGGAGGTTTCAGCAGAGTGAAGCATAAATGACTTAGTTTTAGAAGCTGGTTAATAAAAAATAGATTTCCTTTCCCTTCGACTTGTTTATGAAGCTGAAAAATGACTAGGCAGGTCACTGGTGTGTGGCAGAGCTAATTTCTACAGTTCTTCAACTGGCAATGAGTAAAACATTGTGGTTAAGCTGAATAATCCATTTTCATTTGTGGACATGAAATGCAATAAGGGATCAAAAATATTTATATCAAAACCAGGAAAATTCCCATCTTCTGCAAAACAGAAGAAACAGATAAATGTGGACTGTGCCACTTTTTGGGGAAGTTGTGCCCCATACCAGGGATAGGTAGGTCTTGCTTTCTTGGTTTGCCGCGATGTGGTGAGAGCTGTGTTTTTTGGCCGTACTCTGCCTAAATTGAAGTGGCATGAAGGACTGATGCAAATCAAAGCAGATATCATGAAAACAGTTTCCTTGCCAAGTAACCAACCTAATATTTGTGATACCTTTGTAATGAAATAAGGATTATTGACTTTTCAGCTTTTTATCTTCCCATCCCGTATACTTTATAAATTAGAAATTGAGAAGTAGAAGTTAGGTTTTTATTTTACTGTACATTGTTTTGTTTCACTATTATGTTTGTCTTATCTAAGTTATAGTGGTTTAGATGAAAAAAAAGTGATATATGACTTAATTTTTTGTTTTGGAATCATTAGGTTTGTTTCAGTTGAACTTGAGAGGACTTTTGAATCAAGCATGTGTTGTACACTGACTTTGTTTATTGATAATAATAAAAATGCTTCGCATGTAGAGTTACGGTGCTTATAGATGAAACTTAATACTTTGCGTGAAACCTTAAAACTTGGAAAATGTTATTTAAAATGACTTGAAAAAACACAATTAGTTCTGAATTAAAACTATTGAACACCTAGAGAACCATAAATAAATGGTATTGCTTGTTCCTTTTCAGCTACTCTTCCGAGAGCCCTTTCCTGAGAAGCCAGGAAGCTCTCCAAGAGATTCTTAAAATGCCATTCCTTCAAAATGTGAATGCAAACTGGTTTTTATTGGACTGTGAATTGGATTGATGACTATTAATACAGTGTGTGCTTGATGTTATAATATAGATCTAGAACCAAGTGAATGATAAATCAGATATTAAGAGAATGCCACATCTTCGCTTTTTTGTTGTAAAATATTGTTTTGGTCTGCACTTGTTAATTATGTTTATCCCCTTTCCTCTATAATAATGAAATTAAAATTACAGTAGATAAAAATAACATGAAGTCAGAATGTTTCCAATTAGAGTTTATAGCCTGTGTCTGAAAACGTTTGGCCTATGGGCTTTCATAGTGGTTTTTTGGTTTGTTTTGGTTGGGGGTTTTTCTGAGTATAGTAATCACTTCCTTTCTCCCTCAACTCCTACAAATATTGATTTTATTGTAACACAAATAGAGACAAAAATAATTTACAAGAAAACTGAGTGACTAGGCAGAAGCTAGTTTGTTGTTGTTGTTGTTGTTGCTGTTGTTGTTGTAAATATGCTGGAAGATGCTTTGAATGTGCCATAAAGCCCACAACTATTTCTTCAGTTGGTTTGTGATCAGATAAGGAAGCACAAATGAGTTGCTGGGCAGTATTTCAGTTAATGTTTCCTTTGAATGGTAACAGATGTTGGTCTCTTGAGAAGTGATGTTTTAGAAGACAGTGCACAGTAAACCTGTGGACCTAAATTGTAACTTGGTCTGACACAAATCACAGCAGTTTGAAAAATGCTAATAATGATTCTTGAAATTGCTTGATAGTGCATCATTGCCTAACACTTATCAAGTTTTACAGCTTTCCATTACAGATAGCAAAGACAGAAAGATGGGGAAAAGGTATAGAAGGGGGAAATAAAAATCAAGTTGGGAAAAACCCGCTAACATTTACTTTCTCCTATTTTCTGCTGCTTCTTCATGGCATCTGCTATCCAGTATTGAAGATGTGTTCTCACTTTGCTTAACAGCTTTCTTCACCAATGTGTTGCACATTCAGATGGACATCCTTGTGCTTTCTCATAATGTTTCTCATATTCAGGAGATCCTGTATTCACCTGCAAATCCCTATGGTTCCTCCAACAACAGCACGGTTTCGTTTGATGGATATGAGTTGGTGCCTGTTAGAGCTGGTGATTGATATTGTCTATGATTTCTTTCCTGCCAAGGTACATTAGACTTTCTTGTGTTGTAATTACATCTCAGATCTCTAAGACAGGTATATTTTTATTGTTGTTTAGTTTCAAGGCTTAGTGGTAGTGTTGGTCATTGCTTAGGATCTGTGATTATAAATGGTAATACCGAAAGAATTTATTCTTTGGTGTATACATCTGAATCCACATCTACATAAATCTAACTTGTAACTATTTTGCACTTCAGTTTGTGTATTCCTGAAAATGATGTGAACCTAGTTTTTGAAGAATTACTGAAAAGCAAGATAATGTTTTTGGACCTCATTATTTTTTTAATACAGTATAATGAAATAAATTCAAAACTGTTGCACTGGGCTTCATACCTTGCTTAACCTGTGTTGAATAGCTGAACTCTGCCCTTGCTTTCTATGTCCCCTTTGAGAGAAAATTTTAGAATTAAGCCTTTATTTATATTTTTTTCTTTATTTCCCTCTTTTCCTTCCCTTAACAAATAAGTGTGTTTCATCCAGAGTTGGCTTTGGCAGGCCTACTGTCATGTATAATAATTGATGAATTTTTTTTCATACATAATATTTTATATTTTTCTCCTACTACTCAACTTTTAATAGATCAGATCAAAACTCTGGCTAGAAATTTTGTGGAAATATTTTCTGTATTTTGTAGAAAGCTCTTGGAAGCAATCAAAATATTGTAAAAAGCTGGAACTTTACCTAGTTGTTAATTGGCGGGTTAAACTTTTATGGGTTTCTGGTACCCTGGCGATACATGACTATTAAAAATTGCAGGTGGTTCAGGGGAAAGGGGGAGGTGAGTTCCTGTGCTAGTAATATATCATAAAACTATATATTTCATGCGCCTGTTGTGAAAGTGGAGACTTTAATACTTTTTCACAATATAAGCTGATTAAAGAATATTTGTGGATCTCATTAACTAAAGTTTTTCTCTGTGAACATTGAAAAATGTAACACTTATGGATAAGAACAGTAAAAGTCATCAGCCTCTCTGGTGCCTCCTTCAGCTTAACAAAAGCGGTGTGGCATCAAATATGCTTCTTCATTCTGAGCTTACTTCTCTGCTTTTTCACAAAATTCTGTTGGTGATTCTGGCATTTTCTTTATTTGTGGCACAATCGAGCATAGGAATTGAGAGGGTTGTTGCATTTTACTATAGTAAAATACTACAGTGGGTTTCATAGAGTCACAAAATCATGGAATTGTTGGGTTTGTAAAGACCTCTGTAGATTGTATACTCTCACCTCCCTGAACCAAGCATGGTCAGCTACAGCAGGTTGTTCTGGGCCGAGTCCAATCAGATTTTGAATATGCCCAGAGATGGGAACTCTACAATCTCCGTGGGCAGCATGTTCCAGTGTTTGACCACCCTTACAGTGAAAAAAGTATTTTCTTACGTATAAATGGGAACTTCCAGTACTGCAATTTGTGCCCATTGCCTCTTGTCCTTTCACTGGATACCACTGAGGAGAGTCTGTCTCCATCATCTTTACAACACCATCCCCAGTCAGACATTTGTACACATTGATAAGATTCTCCTGAGCCATCTCATCTCCAGGCTGAATAAACCCAGCTCTTTCAGCCTCTCATATGAGAGGCTTCATTCCCTTCATCATCTTTTTGTAGACCTTTGCTGGCCTTGCTCCAGTATGTTTTATGTTTCTGCTGTACTGAGGAGCTTTATCCTCAGAACTGGACGCAGCCTTCCAGACATGTCTGCCCAGTGCGGAGCAGAGTGAAAGGATCACCTCTGTAAACACTGTCGAGCTCCCTCAACACTCCTGGCAGCATCCCATGAGGTCTTCTGGTTATGTTTAACCTTTCTGTAAGCTGATTCTCCTCTGTGGATGATCAGTGTTCCAGACTCTCCCATGGGTCTCAGTGGCCTGGGTTTCTTGCAGACAAATCTTAGAAGTGAAGACAGGCAAAGAAAGCATTGAGTACCTTGGCCTTTGATATCGGGTCTCCTGCCCCACTCAAGTGTGGGCCCACTTCTTCCCAAATCTACCTCAGGAGGTGGTCTTTTTAGAGCCTTACATATGCCATGTCGGATTCACCTCTAGATGGGCTTTGGCTTTTTTAACCCAATCTGTACGTGTTTGGATAGGGTCTCTGTATTTCTTCAGAGTCTCTGTCTCTGCTTTCACCTCCATTTTGCTTGCTTTTGATGTCCAAATTTTGTCAGAAGCTCCCTGTTCACCCATGCAGGCCTCCTCCTGCCTTCGGTTGGCCTCCTGCCCCTCAGCTGGCCTATTTCAGAATATGGAGGAGTTGCTCCTTGAAAATCAACCAGCTGTCTTGGATCCCTTGTCTCTTCAAGATAATGTCCTGTGGGATTCTTTCAGGCAACCCCCCCTGAACAGGCCAGTGTCTCTTTTCCTGAAGTCCAAGGTTGTGATCCAGCTTACTGGCCTCCTCGCCTCCTCTCAGATTCCTGAACTCCACAATGTCATGGTCAGTGCATCCACAGCTGCCCATTACCTTCACTTTCCGAACAAGTTCCTTCTTGTTTGTAAATATGAGGTCCAGCAGAGCACCTGCCTTTGTCCATTCCTCAATTGCCTGTGTTAGGAATGACCACCAATGCCCTCCAGAAACCTCCTGTATTGCTTGTGCTCTCCTGTGTTGTCCTTCCAGCAGATAACAGGTGGTTGAAGTCCTCCCCTTTGGGGATCAAGGCATGTGAATTTAAGACTTCTTCAGTTGTGCAAAGAAGGCCTTCTTCAGATGACGATTTTGAAACCTGTTTTGTTCTGCTTGAAATTAACAGATCCCCAACGCTTCATTCAGCTTTGTTCATCATTCAGATTTTTTTATCACTTGCAGTGTTAAATGAAGGACAAAAATCTTGAGTGGTATTTGGAATGACTTTACTGGACCCTCTTCCAAATAAAATATTGTTTTTTAAAACTGTTTAATGATGACAGTTTCCTATTAAGAGAGTTTTGTGTCTGTTGCTTGATGTGTAGTTCATTTATATGTACTTTTTTACTAACAAAATGATGACATTGAAGTATTTTTAATTAAGACAGAATAAAGGCAGGAATTCAGGTACTTAAAAATATAAGGATTTTTCCACTCACAATTCCATCTTATCTAGTATGCGAGTGGTAGATTTCATTCTTATCTAAGGTAAATATCCTTAGAGATATTTCCTGTATTACGTATCATAGACATTCAGTGAGAAGTATGCCAAACATTTTTTTTAGATAGAGACTTGTTTTTATTATTGTCTAGTAATAGTTTTGTTCCTGGTATCAAAACCAGCAGAACAACATGCACAGGCTTGTTTGGAATGGTCCACAAAGGCTAGAATGGTCTTTTTAGTACCAGCCAGACTCGAGAGGAAAGGTAGGTGATTACTGGCAAAGGCTGAAGAGGTTTGTGGTTGGATTTTTAGCACGTTCTGTTCTGTTGTGTTAGTACTGGGGCTGCACAGCCTCTTTTGCAGAACACAGGATGTTTCTGCTTGTGGAGAAGGTGCACCAGGAAAGTGAAGTTTCTTACTGGGAAGACTTTTCACATCACTGGGAGGCTGTGAAATTCAGTCTGTTTTTTCTTGCCTATACTGAAATTCTAATGATAAATTTTTGAAACAACTAGGAAGGAACCTGGAATGTGAAGCATAGCAGTTCAAGAATGAAAAATATTGTAATAGAAATATCAAGATATTTTGGTTACTGGGAAGATCTTGATTTTTCTCTCTTTTTCAAAGATTTTATTAATACAATTATGGCAAGGACTTGCACTGTATGTCTCCAAATACCCTTTGAAAACAAAAAAAATTGATCATTTACATTTAACAAATAACTTTATTTATAAAGCATAACTATATCTCTTATATAGTTTCAATGCAAGATTAGTGTCTTACATTCATAATTTAATGTTGCTTAGTAATTTAAAATTCAGTGGCTCCAAACCAAAAAGCAAAAGATTGCTTGAAACTTATCTGTGATTTGTCACTGTACTGGAAGAAAAGATGAGTTCTCATGTGTTAGCACAAAGAATTAATACAAAACATATCTACATGTTATTTCTTGCTCTGTGATCTTCATAGATCTTCAGAAAAGCAAGTGCAAATAATACGATTAAAAAAATACAAAGATTTAAGGTAGAAACCCAGCATCTCAATACAGAATAACATGCTTGTGAACAATTGTGAAGATACAAAAATATACAGCATTATAATCTTGAAACAAAAAGATTAGTTGCAAGGATGGCTCCCAAAGGTATGTGCTTCTTCATGCAAGTAGAAATTGGAGCAGGTTCTCTTTCCCCTAGTAAGAAATTTATACTTTTGTGGCATGGAAATAAGAACAACTTCCATTATTATAATACATGAACGGGTTCCAGAAATTTCAAAGTGTCCCACCAACGAAGCACTGCCTTTCAGACACAGAAGGAATAAAATGGCTATTCAAGAGCTGTACACTCGTCAGCTATATTTAATACTAGAAAATAACGTACCACTTTTACATTTATTCCATAAGGCCTCATTCCAGAAAACACTTCAATGAATAGAACTCAAGGCACTGGTTATATGCATAAAGGTGCTGCTGAGTGAGAGTGTTTCTGAGAAGAATTGTATTTGCTGTCTCTATATTTGAAAAGTTGCAAGAGTTTAATTTATTCAGTTTTAAACTGCTGTTCTAAAAGCTATGCAAATGCACCTAAAGCCTACTTAGTTCAATTAAATAATTGTTGATGCAGTTTAAATTGTTATAAAAGACCTTTAAAAGGAGCATTAAATTAATATTTTGTTTAAACAATTTAAGTAATTATTAAACAAGTGTTAAGTGAGAATGTGTTTTCTTTGTTATTTGCATGAGTTTCACCAGCTTTAATTTAAAAGACTATTTTTTTCCTCCTTTATAACTAGTTACTTCTTGTATAAAACAGGATTTACTGAAACAAACACATTCCGTGCATGCTCACTTTCACTTACTCTATGTTGAAATTATAAGGCCTATAAAAGAAATGCTGAGAATTTCAGATATGGCTGGTTTTGAAATGGGAGTTAAAGATCTAGTACCCTTAGAAATGCTATTATTTGAGTGGTAAAATTGGCTCCTTGAATGATAAATGGCTGCATAGAATATGAAGAACGAACGCATTTGGATCTCATTCATTCAGTAACAGCTTTCAGCTTGTTGTCCTTCACATTCCCTGCAGCAGCAACATTATAGTTTTAATAGTATGTAAAATCAGTCCTTCATTAGAAGAAGGCTCTTAGACAAGTGCAATGATGACATCTGCACATTAGTGGCTATGAACACCAAGCAAATTTGTAATGAAGGACAACTTTGTGTGCTACCACACATCAATGATCCTGCCTTGTTTCCCTGATTCGTTTTGCTGTTTAGATTTTCAGCACTGAATCCTTAACGCTCTGTTTTCCTCGTGCTGAAATGGCTGTTGTTGTTTTGCATCTCAATGCTGTGAATTTAAAGGGGCTGTGAACTAAGTTCTTAGCTCTTTGTCAGGTTATTCCAGCCTGTTCATAATGAGCAATGCCATTTCTATGTGGTGGACTGCCATGCTGGAGGACCAGGTGAAAAAAAATTGATGGTCATTCTCTTCGGGAATGCATGAGATTTGTGCACACAACAGGTTGTGTGTCTCGCTTCTACATCTCCTGATTCGTCCAAGCAATATGCACAGCTTTTGCTGAGACCTTATCACCTCCGTGCTGCCCACTGTTCCACCCTCTGCTTACGTGCTGTTCGGTGCTGCTGCTGAGGTGCTGGAGGATCTGATTCTCCTTTTCTTTGAGAAAAGCCAGCATAAGCGTGCACATAAGACACAGCTGCCATTCAGCTCGTGTTGCTGGGGTAGGCTCATTCTGAGTGAATTTAACATGGATTCATCATCACATGTGACATCTGTAACACTGGCTGGTTTTCTTTTTAATGTGTTTAGAAAGCAGAATACACCTGGCCAGTGATAACGGTCCCCTGAGTCAGAGTAATAAGTTAAAAAAAGCAGCATGAAGATGCACACAGCACAATTCATCTTATGTCACTTTATCCATCTGAAAATTAGGCATCTGCTGCAGGATACTCTGCTGCTTTTTCCTTCACTACTCAATTGAAATTGGTGATCTGGATCATACTCTGAGGGTGCCCACCTCAGCTGCCTTTCTACTCACTCTGGTCAGATTTATTGTCACCCTTTTAAAATATGAAGTGTATAAGTATTTCTCTGGTAATATCACTGTAATTCTCATATGATATGCTTTCCTCCCCTTAGTTTTCTGACAGTACATGGTTCTTCGTTACCAGCACAAGAGATAACTTGGATACCGACTCTGGAGACTAGTGTGTTAATTCTGTGCAGTTCGTCAATAAGCACTGACACTTCTATGAGGAAAGTGAAGAAATTCCACACATTCCTGTAGCAGTGCTAGGTCCTTAACAAGATTTTTCAAGCAGATTGGACTTTGGTCTGCTGAGAAAAGGCAAAATATTTCTGCATCATAGGTTTGTGTGTTAGGTAGTACTCTGAACAAAAGAACGCTTTGCAGGGACATGGCTGGGATGGAGATCTTAGTCCTAAGTCTTGCGAGTCTCAAGATTTTCACAATAAGCTCATGTCTGGCACTTTTATTTATGTCTTTAGAAAACCACTCTTCAATTGCTGCCTGTATTTTGGTACCTCTAGGCAGTTATGTATTATATTAAATGTTACAGCAAATGTTGGATAAAGCCATTCTGACAATCTTGGAAGAGGAGAGCTCTTACGAAATTTAATATCCTCACCCCAGAACAGGAAAAATAATCTTGCAGGTTTCAGTAGATGGATGGGTGTATACACTATTTTATTTTTCTACATCAAGCTCAACAGTCCTAACTGTCATTAATCATTTCAGAATCTCTCCATTGCTATTTTTAGGACCATAAAGAATTTCAGTATTATAACATGATCTGTGCTAGAAGGAGGTCAAATAAATGGTCTGCCGTGGAGATTTGCTGCTAGAAATACACTGGTATAAAGTCAAAAGTAACTTTATAGCACAGGACTACTGGGTGGGTGTAGAGTAATTTACTAAATTACAACAGATTTAAGTTGCTGGAACATTTTTATTAATACTTCTATTTGTTTTTACAATATAGTTACCTCAGAACACAGCCATTTATTCAAAGCAGGTATCTTGGATTTCATTTCTAAAAATACTTCGATATTTTTTTATGAGCATTTAAAACTCAGAGGCTCTGTGTACTAAAAACAAAACATAGACATTTTATGGCTTTCTCACTTTTTGTCACCTCTTACAAGACTGCGTGTATTGTGCCAGATCACCGAATGGAGGCAGCTCTTTGCAGGACCACATACAAGATGTGAGGAGCTCAACTGATGCCCCTCATTTGCATGCAGACATGTGCATTTCTTAAGAAAGGAACATCAACCAGAGACAAATTTAGAGCTCTTGCTTTTATGAACTTACTGAAGAGAATCATATATGTAAAACACATTATATATAATATGGTGAGTCTAAGCACGTTCTGATGGTATCTTAAGGCCAAGGTTAGTTTGTTAAAAACATCACTGGAGCTTAAATTTGAGGATAAAGGCATCTGTGCAGTGTGGAGGTTTACTGCACAAAACCTGTTTTTAACCAAAGCGTTGCAAATTTGCTACATCTCCAGGTACTTTTTGTGCAGCCTAATAGTCAGCACGTCCAAAAACATCTTGTAGCAGTACTATTATTTTTATCATCTTTACTATACAGATGGCAGTTAAGCATACAGATGCACCTGTTTTCTTTATTAAGTAAATCAAAGGCATTTTCTCCTTGAACACAGTCCTTGGGGAGTCCGTGTCTTTTTGCTAATGTGATGGAAAACAGAGCAATATTAGAAAGGTGGCAGATACACTTGCATGTGGATATAGACAGAGCTTTAACATATCTCCTGTGTTGGAAAAGCATTTTCTTGACCGGTGTATATTCATAATGACTGTGTAAAATATAAGTAAAGTAGAACTTGGCAATACACACTTGGGCTGTGATTCTGTTAGGTGTCATAAGTTAATATGGCTTGGGATTGTGCACAAATTCAGGGACTGATTTAGGAATTGTTTTTTCCTGGAAGATGGTATTTTTTTTTTGAGTCCTAACTGAAGCAGTGTTTGGTCACAGCATTATGGCTTCGGTTCTTCTGGACATGCTTTTAGCTGTGCTGTAAAACACAAACAAGGTGATAAATGCTTGGGACAATTAAATGATCTCAGGAGCTGAAATCCTGACATAATAAAGTCAATAGCAGAACTCCCATTAACTGCAATGGGGCCAGGGCTCTGAATCATCATTTTGAGATTTTATTCAAGTGTCGTGACATTTGACCCTGTTTTCATAGTAGGTAGAGCAACCAAGAAAGAAGGGGATTCCTTGTCATTAATTGTTTGGAACACTGTTCAGATGCTTATAACTTGGAAAAGTAACATACGTAGTTGTTTCAAGGATCGCATTGAAGTATCTATGTTTTAAGTTCTTCTACGGAAATCTCTCAGACAGGCGAAGTGACAGGAAGTTGTTCATTGTTCCCTATATTGTTAGCAGCCTTTAAGTGCTATGATATGTATTCATGAACATACAGAAATAGTGTTTTAGACTTAAATGGATAGTTTGTGGTTTTTTGGGGGTGTTTTTTTGTTTGTTTCTTTTTTGGTGTTTGTTGTTGGTTTGGTGGTGGTGATGGTTTTTTGTTTCTATTGTTGTTTGTTTGTTTGTTTGTTTCCTCTGCTTTCAAGCTGAGATATTTTCAGTGTAAAAATAAAAGTGCATCTTCAAACTCTACTAAAATGGCAAATCACATGCTGTGAGAAGGTTTAAGATGCTGGGAATTTTATTTCAAAAAAACAATAGAAAAAGCCTTGCTACTTCCTTTGTTTGCCATCCTTGCCTTAATTTCAAGTGTATACTTTATGAAAATACAAATTATTGCCTTTATTGAAAAGTTTGTGTGTTATTTAAGATGACTTGTAAACTCGACTCAATCTTCCCTAGCAAGGGAAACAGGAAATACCAGGGAACACTAGACTCGGTAAACCTATAAAATGTGAGCACGCAGCCCATTATTTCTAGAGACTTTTCACATAACACTTTGGGAAGCAATGACTAATTAGTTTTTGGCTTTAACAATAACAGTTTGAGGGGATTTTTGTTTTGCTTTTATAGCTTTCATATTAGGTAGAGGAGGGAAAGTGACTCTGAATGATGAAATATTGGCAGTGTATACACTTGCTTCTCAGTAGGAGCTCAGCTCTTTGATCCCTAGTACAATTACATTCATTGCCCAAGTTTTATTGCCATGCTGTAGAGTTAACAAGCAGCCGCTACACTCACAACAGCATTCTAATAGTTTTTTTTTTTTTTTCAATAGGTAATTGAATATTTAAAATTAATGTCTTAGATTCGCTGGGTTCTTGGTAATAATTAAATGTTCACAGCGTTTTTTCTTGACTACTTCACAGCAGTAAAGAGAATATTTGTATTCATCTGATCTATCAAACACTTCAACAATGCTTTTGAGAATTAACTGTAGCTAGAGCAACATTTTAGTTATTTTTATTTTTTCCTGCCTGAATATTTTGTTGAGTGTTATTCTCTGAATTCATAAAATGGCAAAGCTTGACTGGCAGAAAGCTCCACAGCTTCCTGATGAATATTTAATTTTCTACTCACTTTAGATTTTTACCATAAGAAGATGCTTCTTTTCAAGTACTAATGAAATTTATAAGTTGCAAAAATGATGGAGTCATATGTTAAAATAACATTGCTTATTTTCTTTTTTGTCATTCTCTGTTGTTATTCAGTCATTCCTTAATGATCCTTCAAGATTCTAGCTGATATTTCAGCTAATTATGCGCAGGTTATATTTTGTGGGTAGCTTTCTGACAGGGAGCTGGGGAAGATGCTGTTATCCAGTAATTAGAACAGGAGACTGGAAATTGGAATGACCTGATTTGATTTGCATTTCCTTCCCTTTTGCTGAGTGGCCTTGAAAGTGTGACTCTACCCATAAGTGTTTTAAGTTTCTCTCTTTAGCCTTTTATCTTTTCTTTTTAGATTTAGGGTCTGTATGAAAGGTGTATCACCTGTCACTAGCAGGAGTACAGGCTACAGCAGTCAAACTACAGTCAACATGCAGGTTTTTTTTTTATATATATATAGCTTGACATCCCAGTATGTATTAGAAAGTTTTAATGATTTTCATTTCTATTACCAGCTCTTAATGGGACAGTGCAAAACTGTGGGCATGACCTAAAATATAAATATTTACCCATGAAACTGAAAGCTTCCTGTTTGCCAAGTAGGTACAACATACGGCATATAGAGTAAGGTGCTAGAATTTATGGCACAAGTTAGAACTTGTGCAATAAGTAGAAATGCAAACAGATACCTTTGTGACAGTAGGCTTTCACATATCATCCACAACCTTTTCTTGTTTCCAGGTTCAGCAGGCCTCACTGGAAAAACCTTCTCTGCAGATATTTTTTATTTCCAGGGTTAACTGGTAGTCTGATAGGTTGTGTTTCTCTGTGTTCTCCAGTTCATCCCAGCATTATTATTATAGCTTGTGGGGGAAAAAATAATAAAAATAAATAAATAAATAAATAAATGTCTGTATAAAAAAATATGCTTTCCATTAAAAAGCTAAATCAAGATAAACCAAGACTGAGTAATACTTGTATGTTCTATTCAATCAAGATTTGTTTGATCAGTTGGCAATAACAAATTCAAGTAAGGTGTACTAGCATCAGTACAGATTCCTTTCTCCCAGATTAAAGAAAGAGATTGCATAAGAGAGATCCCAAAAGGCACAAAAAGATGTGGATTCAGACTAATTAGCTCAGTAGCTAATTGACTGTTGAAACCCTCGTAGGTTTAAAACTGGTTTCTGATCAGTATCTAAATTAGTAACTTCAGTGCTGTATTATACAGTGGTCACAGCAAAGCCTACCAGTTATGGATGCCCTGAATCGGTGGCACTTAACCTCTGGTTGCCTGCAGAATTGCAGTGCACAGGTAATGGGCTCAAGTTATCGCAGTTTCCTCTTCCTCTTGGCATTAATTTTAAGGTCTTGATTTTCTATGGCTACAGAGAGATTTAAGGAACTTCTCAGATAAGATGTTGTCCATGTAGTATGACTCAGTGGGATGACCAAGTTGTGTAAAATTCCATGACAGTAGCACTGTGAGAGGCCATATCAAAATTCATGTGTTCAGACTTGGTGATTGATATCTACCCTACATTTATTCCATTCCTGTATTTAAAAATAAACATCTAAAAAAATCCATTTAAAAATAAACACTTGGAGTT
This sequence comes from Streptopelia decaocto, assembly GCF_964273445.1. Taxonomy (NCBI): domain Eukaryota; kingdom Metazoa; phylum Chordata; class Aves; order Columbiformes; family Columbidae; genus Streptopelia; species Streptopelia decaocto. The sequence continues at coordinate 131,793,497 of NC_138655.1, read as the reverse complement.
CAGCCTAAGTAAGATTTGTCCTGGTTACTAATATGAGTAAGGCTGTTAGGAATTCCAAGTGGGTTTTTTTGAAATATTTTGTGAATTTTGATAGTCACCCAGCATAGAAACACAGAAATTACAGGGTTTGGTGATGAAACATTTTCTGATTTAGGTTATTGTCAATACGAGGTTTTCTTGTTAACAGTAGAGGTAACTAAAGCACTGAGGGAGAAAAATGATTAAAAAGCATTAATTATTTAAAATATTCTTCTGTCGGTGTTTATCTTTGTAATTTACTTATGGAATTATAAGCCCAAGAGTACAGGACACTTGAAAAGTATATATTTTTTTTAACTTTATGTTTGCAAGGGTGACATATCCCCAGTCCTGAGAGCAGGTCTGTCTTGTAATTCAAAACCTAAGTGGTTGATCTTGGTCTGTGGATATTGTCTAAAAATCCCTTCCTGTTTGCTGTATGAGCTTGTTGAAATGCAGTATGTTATTATGAAATCTGTATGTCTAGAGCAGTTTACTTGGGAAACTAGCAGGGTTGGTTTGCAGTATTTATTTTTCTGGAAGATGAGAGGTAAAGCTGATGTGATGGAAATGACTGGCTCCCTCATCCTGAAACCTTATACCAGTTTGCACTAATTCACTGATGTATGTGCCTAAACACATTAATAAGGCTAAAATAGACAGGGGCACCTAATGACACATGGGGGCTGGGGATAATGGACTAGTGGAGAGGTTTACTGAGGATCTGCTCCACTGGGAACAGAGCCTTTCTATCCTAATTAAAGCCCTGTAAACCTGCATTTAGTACTGGAAATCCAGTATCAGGTTTACTGAGCTGATTTTAATTAAAGCTGATGTTAGCCTCAACTTCATGTGCGTTTCTGACCAAAATAATCTTTGGTAAGTAACGCGTGTGTGCATGTGTTTGTATGTATCTATACATGTATCTGTTGGAGTGTACTTACACATGTGTTTGTATTCTGTTTTATTTAAATCTTCTGTAATTAAGAACAGATCATCCCCATGTTTAAACTAGTAATTGTCTGACTTTGAAGGAAATACTGACAAGTTATTTTTACTTCTATGTTATCACCTGTCATGATAAATCTAGTACCAGGTGAGGGCTCTGTGACCCTTACACTGGGAGAGGTGGGAGGGGCATTTCTGCTTTCCTGATCTATAAATAACCATCTCTGTGTAACCATTGCAGAACCAGATGTCACGTTCCAGAGGAATAAAGCACTATGCGTACATATAAATAAGACTGTAATATCCCAACAAAGGAAATACGATTTTTATTTGCAGCCTGTTTTTAGAAAACTGGTGTATCAACATAGATTTTTTTTTTAAAAAAGAGTGCACTGTAAAGTCTGAGGGAAGACAGCTGCCTTTTATTTTCTCATCAGGTGGATGATTTAGAAATCCATCCATCAGGTGGATTAATTAGAAAACATACTACAGATATTTCTGTATGTGAAGTATATTTGTGTGAGAGAGAGATACTCCTGTGAAATTTGAGAAAAAGGAGAAAGAAAGTGAGGTAAAATAGTGGAATGCTAAACCAGAGGAGTTAAACTGCAATTAAATTGACTAGATACCCTTAATTTTCATCCTTTCCTCTTATGCATAGCCATTTCACTTTTATTGCTGTGACTTTATTTTTTTTTCCCTACAGAATCTGGCTTGTTTGGTAATATTAGATAGATGGTCTAGCTTTATAGATTGCTCTGTAAAGATGTCTTATTCTTTCTCTTTTCAATAAAGCTCTAACTTTATTTACCACCTCCCCTCCAACTCTGCACTGGATACAGATTTTTTTGTGTGTCCTGTAGTTTTTTTGATAGTTGTTATTGACTATTTTATCTAGAGAGTTTCACAGGTTATTTTTTTTCTCATAATGTCCTTAAAAGATGAGATGGTATTATTTTTATTTTATAACTAGACAACTCAAACTCAGGGCGCTGCTGTGCTGAGTTAGTTCTGGTTGAGCTAGGTAGTCTGTCAGAAGCTGTATAATAAGATGTTCTGCATTGTGCTTCCCAAATTAGCCTGAGTTAAGCACTGTGGTTGTGCTATATTAAGACAGGATATCTCTGACTCGCAGGGCATTCTGCTGTTTAGACATATCCTCAGAGGTTATCTAAAATAGCAATATAGCTACCCAACTTTAAAAATGTTGTTTCTCAAAGTACTTAATAATATTATTGCTGTGTATTGGGTAAGATAAATTCAAATTCAATTGTAAATATAACTCTTCCAGCAGAAAGTCAACACCAAACCCCTGGCCAATCAGACCAAATAACTCAGTTAGAAAGCAGCAAAAACACATCTGGAATAAATTTGGCTCAAACGCTGTATCCCAGAAAGGTCGCTTGCAGCTGAAGCTAATACTGCGCTGTCTGACCCGTGGGCTCCTGCAGCAGCATCCTGGGCAGGTGGACTCTGGCTGTCTTGCGGGGAGGCAGAAGCCCCAGTTTGGGTTCCTGGGGAGCAAGGAGCTCTGTGGTGGGCTGCTCCTGGCTACCCAGTAAGAAATCCTGAGGACAGAAGCATATGTGAAATCCTGTTCCTCTCTGCTGCATTAGCACCTTACTTGGGGGTTCAAGAGCCTGTCTCCATCCACTGGCATCCGTAGCACTGAGGTAGGTGTTGTTAGAGAGCCTGCCTTTCACACAACTGACAAGAAACTGTGGTTCTTTCAGAGCACAGCCATGTGAAAAGGATGACGTTTTACACAGCAGAGTGGCAGCTTTCCTGGAGAAACATGAGCTCCCTTCCTGCAAACCATGTGGATAATAAACACAACACAAACCTCAACAATTAACAGCTCAAAGGCGGTGCTGCTAGTTACTCCCTTCTTGCTGTGTGTTAATGGTTGTGCAAACAGCTAGCTTAAACCACCTATAATTTCTTCTAAGCGTAAGCATCCCCTCCATGTTAGGGTGGAGAAGAGGGACTGGTGGTGCCACCACCTGAGAGACAGCTGGCAACAGGGAGGGTAGCTGGGGTGTTGGTTGTCACCTCTTAGCTAGAGACTACTATACGTTCCATTAGATTTTCACTCTGCTCAGAGTCATGCCAGCGTAAAGGACTGATGGCTAATTTGGTTTCCTGTGCCCTCTAGAGAGGGAAATTCTCAGCGCCTATTTCAGTTGGCGAAAAGGCTGCATGTAAGCAGCACAAGAGAGGCTCACTGAGCCCTGAGCACCGTCTTGGGCCAAATGAACAGTTTGAACGTGCCTTTAGTCTTTCACACAAAGCGAAAACGTCTCATGTGAAGGTTGCAACCCGTAGCTCTCATCTTCTTGGAGACTTCAGGAATCACTGGTCAATTACTTTAGGTGCACAGAAAAATAAAGCAGTATCTAAATGTTGCTGTTTTATCACATCTGCTATCCTGATGACCTGTCAGTTCCAGTCTAAATGTAGTTTGCAGTCACTTTTTGCTGGCCAGCACACTTAGGGACTGGCCTGTGGGCATGCAGGAACTGTACGCTGGGGCAAGGACAGAATTCAGGTCTCGAGGAGCATTAATCTTCCGTAATCAAGAGGAAGACTTTTCTGTACTTACCATTTCTTTCCTCATTCACACAAAACTTCCTAACCCTGTAAAAACCTAAGGAAGTATTCCTGCAGGTGACAGTGTCTGAGCTGAGCATGCATAATGTTGAATTTGGAAAAGAAAAAATACCGTCTGGCACAATACACTTGCTTTAGACTGCTTAGACCCTGCCAGGGTCAGTCCCCTTAACTACATTAATTCACCCGTGCTCAACTCCACTGGTTAACAGCCAGGAGACATTCTCATGGTCTGGTTCACATTTCTGACAGAAATTTCTGGCATTGCCAAATAGTAATCTCAAGGAGAGTCTCAGTGAGCTGTGGGCTGGATTGGCCTTTTTCAGATAACAGAATCAGTGAAAAATACAGTTGAAAGGGACCTTGAGTTATTCTGGTCCAGTAAGGACCAAGCAGGTCTACCTTAGTATATAATGAGAAAGAATTTTTGTATTAGTGCCCAGCAAACATTTCTCTTTCCCACAGTTTAACCGGTGTTCCTCAGATCTGTAACTCAACGGAAGATTTTTCAGGTGGGAAGAGTAAAAGGCACCTCTCTAGTCAAGTGATATCTTCTCTGGCAAATTCTGAAACCTATTTCTAAAACTGTGAGAAGTGTGGATTCTAAGATACTGGAGGTGTTCATGATAGGAATTTTGCATGGGCAAAACAATTTTTCCTTCTGCCCAGATTTTTCTCCAAAACAGCTGTCTTAGCTGGCTTATCTGTTTTACCTGCAACGTTGCTCCCCCACACCTTGAAAATGATGAGAAGCAAACAGCCAAGCTAAAGAAATTATTAAATTATTTTTCAAGTATAAGAACCTCAGTAGAGGATAATACAATGAAGCCAGTAGGCAAGCTGAATGGTAGTTTCTTCACTTGCGCTGTCCCTGTTCCAAAATGTGGAAAATCATAGTTTAATTGAAGATATAGTCAATCTCCAGTAAAGTCATTGGGAGCTGAAAGGGCTGAAGCCTCTCTTTGTTGATGTGGGATCATTTTTGAAATGTTTCAGGAAAAGAAAAATCTGGCACCCTGTTTCTCAGACAATATAAACAGCAACAGGAAGCTTCCCCCACGTTGTTTTGGGGGCAGTAGTAGTCTCAACTGTGGATGAAGAATTGCCTCCCCTTGTCTTGGCTTCCTATATGTAACTTTGCTTCTGAATGTCTGGTGTGCTGAGGTTGAGGAAGTCAGGTTACCCATGCAGAAATTTTGTCCATTTTTGCCTTTTCTGTGACCACCAGTGACAATTCAGCAGTGAGGTATTTAAAAGACATGTGGATGAGGTTCTTAGGGATGTGGTTTAGAGGTGGACTTGGTAGTATTAGGTTAGCGCTTGGAGTCTATGATCTTAAAGGTCTTTTCCAACCTAAATGATTCTATGACGATATGAGCCTGGCTGGGCACAAGGTGTGACACTTGGCGTGTTTGTTAAAGGAGACGTCTCTTTTGGTTTACCACAATCTGCATTGTGCCTGTAAGAATGATCCTGAAATATGTGGCTTAAAATGCATTTTCGCATGACACCAGTGCATACAAACTCTTCTGCAGGAGGCTGAGAGGCGTATGGGTGGTATGTAACTCACATACTCTGAAACTTGTTTTTGACACTTGTTTTAAAAACACAGAGAAAAAAAAATATTAACAGTCTGGGCTCCATTACAATGGAAATATTATGAACTGCATTGGAGTAACTGGCTATATGTTGTGAGAAAGGCTAGTGTTTGGAACAATAACTCATTTATTAAAGGGCCTCGAAGAATTTTATTTATCTGATATGGGATGCTGATGTAACTGCTATATCCAAGATCAAAGCTTGCTTGCTGTGCTAGATCAACCTGATAAGAGTACAGTGTTCTTCATTATAATCTCATTATATGTCTAATTTATTTTACATAATAATAATGTTTTCCTTGTGGTAGATTTCAAATGTTATAGTATGTTATATCTGGGTTTATATTGTATGGCTCCAGCAGATGGCAGAGGAGGCAGGCTTTGAATAGGTGAAGTTTTCAGGTACTCCATTAAATTAGTTAAAAAAAGTTTTATTTGAACTTTGGCAAACATACCAGCTTCACTCAGTTTTACTGAAGTGGAACCAGTGTGTAGGGTTTACCAGTGTGTAGGGGATGCACATGCCCTTCATGGTTGTTGGGCCTTAGTTTGTGAAAATAAACCATGTTCTAATAGAGGTTGTCCATTTGGGATCTGAAAACAATGCAAAGGCCTTTTTCTCCTGTAAATTCAGTCATTGATTTTTTAGAATCAGTGCCTGAGGGGAAAGCAACCTACAGGGACAGTCCAGCTCTCTACCTTTAAAATACTTTATAAAAGAGGCATAAACATAAAGGGCTCTGATGTTTGTAGGTAAGAGCCAAGACCTGTCTCTGTTCTCATTTACATCACAAGAAACCCAAAATAATAAATCTGACATAGTCCATATGCATTATCAAGAGACTCGGTTTGGATCAAGATCACCTGTGTAATCCCATAGAACACTCAATAAAACAGTTGCAGAAATCTCTAGGTAAGAAAGAAAATGCCACGTAAACTAATAAGCCAAACTAATAAGCCCTAGGCAAAATGCAGCAAAGCATGCTGAAACAGCTGTGTTTTCCCTCTTCCCAAATGGTTTTGCAATATGCTTTGTGCTCACCTGAATGACAACTACAAACCTTTCAGCTGTACAAAGAACAGCACAGGCATAGGTGTGAAGACACAGGTTGTGAACTGTGGTCTGAATTCACTGAAACTTAACATGAGGAGCCATGAAAAAGAGGGACATACAGGAAGAGCCAATAACTTTTTTAATATTTTGTAACATTTTTTGACAGTGAGATGAACATTAGTTGGTGAGATAAGAGGACCCACATCAGGACATGCTGATGTGGGAATTTGTAGTGCATCCCCTGATGTACCTTGCCTTCCTCGCTGAGCTTCCTCCAGACTAAATATAAATGGTTCTGGACCTCCTGTGATGCCCTTTGCAAAGCAACATCTGTGGCTGCAGCAGGGTTTCTCTGGTAGGCACCTCCTGCCCAGGGAAATTTCTTTATGCATCAGCTTTACGGCAAATTTAGTAAGTTCGTCCTTGAGAAATTCTGTGCTACTTTAAGAAGAGGTACCAGAGCAACTCCAGCCTTCTAATTCTTTTAGAGATCATGAAGAACCACAGTTAAATAGGAAGCTCCACTGAAGAGGACGGAATTGTACCCACTTATGTCAAGAGCTGAAATGAATTTTAGGACTTTATGATACTGCTAAGGTCCCTTTAAGTAAGTTAACTCTAGCTGAACAGGAGACTGTTTTTCTGGCGTATGCTGCACAAACAAGGCAGAGGTTGCTAATACTAACCCTACCTTAGCAATAATTTCTGGAAATTTTTATCTGGAGAAATAGATGTGCTGCTGGTCACCATATAGTAAAAAAAAACATATGCATAAGTGAGGAATTTAGTCAACAACAGCTGCCACCTCATCTTAATCAAGAACATAGTACTTCATATTTTAAACTATTTCAAGTCTGTATTTTCTCTTTTAACTTTTTTTTTCCCCGTCTTCTGGCCAAAAAAGCAAGGGGAAATGCTAAGTTACTAGATTTTTGCTACATTTTTGAAGTGTATGTGGAAAAAAAGGTTTTGTTTTGCTTTGTTTTCATCTGCCCTTTGTGATGGCATGATACAGAGATTTTTCAATTTTTAATATGGGGTTTCCTTTATTATTTCTCTGAGGGGTTTCACTTTCAGATTTAAAGACACAAAGAAGGCTTAAGTATGTGGATGAGGAGGTGAATATTGACATGTTTATTTCCCAAGTTGTTCTTCTGTCTTCAGTTGCACGTTCTGAGTTTCAAGCAAAGCACTGATTCCATTAACTGAATGAATTAAACATCCTCTTTAGCACTGGAATGTGGGGTGAAATCTGCCCCTGTTCTCTTGAAATAATAGTACCCATCACTAACATTGATGCATTTTTGAGGGACCTACTTGACACATCACAGTATTCAAATACATGTTTCAGGTCATGTTCTAGCTCTTTTACCACATAATTTATAGCTCACATCCAGTTAGTGACACCATTTTTGAGGCACTTCGTTGTACATTCTTGATGAGGGAATTGCTGTCTGACCACAGTGGGATGCCAGACCTTTCTCAAGATCCATTACACAGTAGACATTTTGTCAACCACACCTGAACTGTTATAAATACCCAGCTGTCTTCAGTAGCTTTCTGCTATGTCCAACCTTCATGTTTCAGACTGAGCCAACCAAATAACTTGTCAAACAAGTATGTGAAATTTAATGGAATTGTGGCTAGATAATTTCATCATTCCATATCTACCTACTTCTTTCACAGTGTCTCAGCATCAACTGAAGCCTGTGAAAATTTTAAATTCCATGTGTGTGTGTGTTTGTTTTTTCTTCATTTGTGTAGCATTATTTACTGGGACTGTGAGAAACCTGAGTTCACTTTAGAGTTGCATGTCTCTTATCTCTGAGAACATAGATCCTAAACCAGTGATTTCACAGTCCTTCGCAGAATTCAGTCCATACTGAAGAGTGGCAAAAGCTCATGAATTCTACACAATAGTTTTGCACATTATAGGAAAGCATAACAGCATATGAGTAATGGAATACTTACAGTGTTGATGAGCATACCTGTTGAAGAGAAATTTGTAGCTGCAGAAAAACTAATATGGAATTTTTTATAAGACAATAATCGTGTCAGAGCCAGGAGATAACATACTTAATTCTAATCAGCTTTCACTAATCACGGAAGGTAAAATTAGTTATTAGTGTTGAGTCACAACTTTCCTTAAGTAGCAGTCTAAATCTAATTACTGTAAGTTACTTTACTTTCCACTTAATACTTTATTGTTGTCCGCAAAGGTTTTGGTGGACTGGAGGCTATTTATATCTGAGTTGATGATGTGCTATATTTTCTTCAGTTTATTTGTACAATTGATGTGGAGAGATCAGATACTAATTCAGATGCTGATTTTGCTGCTGAAAAGTTCATGACTCATTAGAGCAAAGTCTGATATCTTGATTAATCATATGATGTGTTTTGAAGCTGGTCTCAAATTTGTGTAAACTGGCATGATGTCATGACCTTCCAAATTCAGTAGAACTCATATCTGCCTTTGCAGGAAAAGAGGGTTAAGAGAAAAGGAAGGAAAATGCATTTATTCTCAAAGTGGGTTTTATTAAAATATAAGGCATTTTAGTTTTACCAATGTAGTTAATTTTTAAAAAAATCAAGGTGCCTCAGCATAAGAGAGAATGTAGGTTTCTACCAGGTTCCTGTTGGCTTAAATACTGGTATGACCATAGAATCTTTAGAATAGTAGAACTGAAATCAGCGGGAACAGAATTAGAACAATGCTGAAGGCTTCCAAAAATTCTGTCCTAAAAATACACGTGCTGTCTTATGAGTTCATTCATTTGGTGAGGTCATACATTTGGACTCGAATTGCTTGATGCCTCTAACTCTTTAACTAGGAGGCCTCAATAAGTGGCTGGCTGATGCAGCCACCAGAGTCAGGGCTTGCAGGATGGGGGGCTTGCTCTGCCTCGGAGAAGACACCATAGCTGCAGTACAGAGGCTGCAGCATGGATTTCGTGAAGCAGCGTGAAAGGGATTGGGCTTGGGTTACGCTACCCCTGCCAATGCCTGACACTCAGCTGTAGTGATGAAGGCAGCTTTGCTATCTTGGGTGCTGCAGCATGTGCGTTGGGCTTCAAGCAGTGTTCAAAGCCTGTGATCCCAGGGGGTGTAATACAAATAGCTGCGTCTGTTGCCAGGTCTATGTTGGGGTTGGAGAGCAGCTCCAAACCCTTTAGCTGTGGTGGCTCTGGAGCAAAGTCAAGATCTCTGGTATGTCACAGAGCCAGGGCCTTGCATAACTCTGCTCCTGACACATTTGGACACAGTGAACGGGTCCGGTTCTGATACTGAAGGGTACTGGTATGGCCAAGGGGCATCACTGCAATACTGAGGTTTTCTGTCTTCTCCTAACTTGCGTCTCATCTTTGTCCCTCTTAAATAATGCTGTATGGATTTGTAGTCCTGGCAGCAAGTGTATAATTTATCCCTAGATATTTCAATGCTATAAAGTAGATAAATGAAAACAATTGTCTAGCTATAGTAAGTATTTGCTATGCAAAATTTAGAAATAAATGTGAATGTTTAAAAACTAGTTTTCTCTCCCCAAAATGGAATTGTGTATAGAAGTTCCAAAGCAATTCTTAAAGTTTTCCCAAGTATTTAATTGAAATTTGTTAAGTGTTTTTGTCTGGTTTTGTTGTTTTTATTTTGTTTGGTGGTGGTTGTTGTTGTTTTTAACCAAAAAGCAGTTTCCGCTTTACATTTTAAAGCTATTGGTGTCAGCACTTCTATAAATGAGGGTTAATATTACTTGTGAGTTATGAGAGCAGATTCCTTGTATCAGTTCAGAAAAACTTCAAGCTTTTTTTCCTCCAGTTTTTATGCAGCTGTACACTGGTCAGGTGAGACAGCAAGCTCTGGTCCCCACACATAGTCTAGAAAAGCTGCTTCCACCCAGCTCAGGGAAAGCGATTACCCATGTGAGAATTTTTGCACTGAGGTGCTAACGCTCTGTTTTTAAGTCAGTAGGGTTAAGCTTTTCTTCAAACCTAATTTAAGCCTCTGAGAGATTGTTCAGTTTGAGTTGAGATTGTTTTGGTTTAGCTGATGGCCCTGTCGGCTCTATGAGTAGCTGTGCTGGTTGAAGACCTTATTATCCCTGACTGTGCCTTGATACTTGCTGTCTTGAGGTTTGTTGTTTCCAGTACTTTGCCAAAATAAAGGATTGTGTAACTTCACCGCTGAAGGCAAAAGCATCTAAGACATCTTGATAGGTCATCATGGTGTCTTTGAGTGAAAATATCATCTGGTAGCAGAGTTCTGCAAGCAGTGGCCTCCAACTGCTGGATTGCAATGGGAACATTGATACATTAAACCAGCTGGGCTAGATCTGGAGCAGGTAGTCTATTCATAGCTTGAATTATTATAATTAGTTATGTGTTTAACCAAAAGAGTCTGCTTAAATAAACCTGTCTATGCTTCAGCCACCATCATAAATTACTTACTAAATAAATAAAGTATAAAACTTGTGAACTCGTAAGTGTAGATCTAAGTCATAAGTCTTGCACTGAACAGTGTCCAGGTGGTCTCCTTACTCATGTGGAGCACCACAAAAGATGGAGAATCTTTCTGCAAGAACAAAGGGCCATTCATGCATGGCGTGTTGCTGGACTTGGTCTCAGTAAGTTCTGAGTTCTCCAAAGAAGTTGGTTTTTTTTTCTATTTTTGGAAAATATATTGTCAGCTACAGCAGATTGCCCAGGAGCGTGTCCAGTCAGGTTTGAATATCTCCACAGATGGAGACTCCGCAAGCTCTCTTTCCAAACTGTTCCAGTGTCCCTCACAGTACAAGGGATTTTTTTTTTCCTTATTTCTAGACAGAATTAGCTGTATTTCAATTTGTACTCATTTCCTCTTGTCCTTTCACTGGGCACCACTGAGAAGACTCTGTTTCCTTCTTTACTATCAGGTATTTATACACATTCATAAAATCCCCTTAAGCCTTCTTTCTCTCCAGGCTAAACATTCTCAGCTCTCTCAGCGTATCCTCATATGACAGATGCTCCACTACGTGACCTGAACTCTACTTGCAGATAGCAGGAGGTACCTTTTAATCAGCTGCTAGGTAATTAAGCAGGCCACTGTGGTTTTACCTAAACTCTGCTTAGAGGACAGAACTTGCTATTTTAAAGTATTTAATTCAGTTAAAATAATTCACATTCTTTGAAGATCAGAAAACAGCTTCTCCATGTGATTATTTCTGTCAAGGCAGTGTTTTGTTGTTCTTTTTTTTTAAAAGTTTATTACTTCATCTAGCTTTATCTGTTGGTAAAAATCCACACTATATGGCAGGAAATTGTGCCTGTTTTGCTAGCTCTTACCTTCATTCCTGGAAAAGTATGAGAGTATCTTACATTGCTCAGCTCTGACTTCATAGTCCAGTTAAGGAAATGCGTGAGAGACAGTGAGGCTGTATTGCTAACCCAGAATAAAAGTCATGAGTCAGTCCTCAAAAACCAGTCAGGACAGAAGCTATTTACTGAATAATTATATATTGTTTAAGTATCTTTAGGAGAGGCCTATGTTTGCCTCGTGTTTGGTTCTTTTTTCGTCTGAAGATTTATGTTATGTTCTTAAGCTTTCATTTGAACTTTTTGGGATAAAAATACTTATCTATATAAAATACAAGTTCTATAAGCATTTCATTTTTTATTTTTATAAATACATGTTTATGTGTATATGAAAAGGTAAATTCTTAACGGAAGTTATAACTGTTGAATTCAGATATTTAGACAAAAACAAGGTAGTATGCCAGGGATCTGTGATAAGCTTGTATGACACCAAGTGCTGCATGTTAGGTACAATTTCATCAGCCAAAAGACAGACAATAGCCAGATGTAATGATTTTGCTTGGAGATTATTTGTGATGGGACATTTTGTGGAGATGATCTTCGTCTCCACTGTGGATTCAGTAATGCACTAAGTACAGTTTTGTGGACTTTGAAAAGCGTTTTGCTTACTTTTATGTTTCTTCTATTTTATTATTCACAGGTGGATGTGAGGCATAATTTATCTCTCCAAACTCACCAGTACAACTCTGAGCTGAATAAAGAGAAATAATTTCTCTGTCATAATCTGCACTCATGTCTTCTTATGTCACCTCAGAATATTAGAAAGCATGCTAATACTTTCCAACAGAGAAATACAGTGTAAGAAGGGAATTCTTTACTACCATCCTTTATAAATCCAACAAGTTTCTAAATTGCAACTAAAGGAATACAAAGGGCTTCTTTTTATTTTGTTTTATTTTTCTCTGCTTTTTAGTATTTTGCCTGTAATTATTTTGCAGCAGGTGTGAGCATCCTTGCTACCAGGCAACTACTTTCCTGGCTACAATGCAAATATGTGATTCATTGACCCTATGGAGCCCTAAGCATAGGACTTTAGTGGCATCACAGTTATTACTATAATGCTATAGGGACATATTTTTCCTTTAGCTGGCTGGGGATGCTGTGATATGAACGGGGATAATTTGCTTAGCCAAACTTGTTATCTTACTGTGTCTTAAAGCACAGCTTGTCTGAAAGATGACATTGCAGTCATTTCATTCAGATCACATTAGATTTTTTTCATCAGGTTTTGAATCTCTTTAAAGTTTACAAAGGTGCTGGACAAACAATGTCAAATATTGTTGAATTTCATCAAAAATATAGGGTTGGATGGGGGCTTATTGTGTTCCTGTATTAAATATATTCCTCTCTTGGATTTTCATCTGGGCACAACTTCAGCTTTATGAAAGACATCTTCTCGCTTTCAAGCTCTTCTTATTTGATGAGGTTCATTAGAACGGTGTATTCAGTTGGTTGTTTTTCCAGGTTGTCTCTCTCTCTAGCCCCTGAGGATTTAGCAGTTAGTGTCCTGTTTCTGGTTCAGCTGTTCTCATCCTTTAACTTAAATGCAACTTTGAAAGTAAACAAAGAGCGAGAAAAAAAGAAACCTACTTTGTTGCCTTTGGCAATAGTCTCACTGGATCAGGTCCAGCCAGGACCTGGCCGTTCATGTCAGACAAGCGATGTTTGTAGTTATTCACACTTCTGAAGTTACGGTATATTGGAGTTTATGCTTCTGTGTTTGCAAAAGCCACAGCTTTTTATATTTAAGAGTTCATAATATCCTTACATGGTGTTCTTCAACTAGGGATTTCCCTGCAATGAAACAGTTCATATGTCTAAGCTCCAGTGGAACTTTTTTATAAGAGGTAAACTCTTAGATTACTCAAATATTTTTGTTTTTTATTTTTTAACAGTCATTAAAATAGTGCAACTCCAGCTCCTACCTGACGTTTGCAGCTATGCTGCGCATTATACGGGACTGAGAAAATACACAATGTGTATGAGAAATGCTAGAAATAGAGCATTTTATTCGTATTATCATTAGGGATAGGGGAAGGCATGAAATTCGAGAGATTGTAGCTAGTAAAACATTGATTTATTTTAATTCAGTAAACATTAAATTGCTTGGAAAAGGTAAAAACAGAAAATAACCAGGTCAAAAGACTGAAATGTCTTTATTGCCTCTGTCTATAATAAACATACCATAGACAGTGAAATAGATGGGTCACATGGTCAGCAATCTGTGCATCCACTGCTTGGCTTTAGAGGTCCTTTTCTTATCCATGACTGGGGAATACTGGAAGCCTTTTGTGAAACTAGGGACTGCATTCTAGAAATATGAAGAAGATCTAGTTCTGTAGTTTGGCAGGTGCTGTAGATCTTTGTCTCTTTTTCCCAGATTCAGGGATCCACGTGGTACTGAACTCGTGATATTGAGTTCTGATCACTGGCTGGAGGTGATTTCCTTGGCTTCCACCACACATCATGCCTCAAGTCCAACCACATAGGCAGCCTTGAATTCAGGGCCGCAAGGCTTTTCACCTGAGTGGGAATCGCAGCTCCCAGTAGTGTGACTTTAGGTGCACTGTCACTTTGGCCGCTTGTTGACAGAGCTCTGTGTTTTCCCTATGAGGGCCAGCCTGGCCTGCATGGTGGCACCATTACACAGATGGAACATGAGCACGCAAGGGATGTGACACCTTCATGTGTTTTCTTCATTAAAGCAAAATCAGGCTGTTATTGCCTTGCTATTAGCACTAAGAAAAAATATAAAATGAAATAACTTACAGCTTGTAGAGCAGTACCGTTTCAATTACAAAAACATCGTGAGCACATGTTATACCAAACAGGAAAGAAAATAAGAATCTGTTAGGTCAGAAGACTATAATATACTCATCAAGTTAATTTTATATTGCATAAATAACTGATTATAGCTGAGATATAAAGATTGAGATCATACGTTCAGTGCTAATTCTCTGCCAAATAATAAAAACTGTTTTCCAAGACACTGATGTAGATGTTGGTGTTTCTCTGTCTTGAGACAGTACTGCAGAAAATTATGAATATAATTTTAAGAAAATAATATATATTTAGGAATATATTTATTTCACATAACAAAGGAGCATTTTACCTCATTTGTCTTATACTTTCTTGTAGTAAGAAGGTGATTGTACCTGAAAAACAGCTGTTTCTACCCAGTTGCATACTTTCCCCATCGAGTCCTCTGTGGGATTTTGACATGTCATAGCATGGTAAAACCAGGCTTATATAGGTTTTCCAGTTACTTGTGATAATAAATTGCCAAGCTGCAACACTTAATTTAGTACAATGAAACTGGGTTTTAGAGGTTTTGATAAGCTTTTGAAACAGTACTAGACAATGCACTGGATTTTTATTTATAACTGAACTGTTTATGATGTCAGATTTTTATTGAAGCTGTAATTCTGCTAACATTTGCACTGTCAACCCTTATCATCAGGTGGGAAAACAAAAACGTAGCAATGAAATATATGTTCAATACATACGTGATATGGGAATTTTAATTTGTAACCTTTCAAAGGAAGTAAACAACTTTTTTTTTCCCTTTCTTTTTAATGATTCCCCCTGCCCCCAATCAATCGATTTTTCCCTTTGAGATAAATTTTACTCTGTTTTTGGAGCTTATCAGTTGTAGGTGACAGGAGCCAGGCTCTTCTCGGTGGCTAACAATGATAGGACAAGGGGTAATGGGATCAAGCTGGAACACAAGAGGTTCCACTTAGATTTGAGAAGAAACTTCTTCTCAGTAAGGGTGACAGAGCACTGGAACAGGCTGCCCAGGGAAGTTGTGGAGTCTCCTTCTCTGGAGACATTCAAAACCCGCCTGGACATGTTCCTGTGCGACCTCATCTAGGTGTTCCTGCTCCAGCAGGAGGATTGGACTAGATGATCTTTTGAGGTCCCTTCCAATCCTAAACATACTGTGATACTGTGATCTGTGATACAGCAGACAATTTCCTATGGATTGCACCGATGTGAAGTAAAATCTTTATCCTTCCAGGCAGACTGCAGGTGAGGGATGGGGACATACTCTGAAGAATTTGCATCTTCACCTGGGGAAAGCTCTGATACTTGACATTTTACTCTTCACTTGCTCTTATCTGCGCCATTTCTAAGGTGGAATAGGATCCTCTCCGCCAGAGCTTCTCTCCTGCAGGTTCTTCTTCTATAGCGGTGAGCACCATGAGTTCAGGTAGCTTCCTGACTGTAGTACCAGAAGCTTAATAGTTTGAATGGAAACTCATAACTGGGAGCCAGATTCTTTGGAAAATAGATTTAATATAAAATATTTATATGAAATACTTATAAGTAAGTTCGTTGATTTTTCAAGTTTTGATACCTCATCTGTATGGTCATTGCACCAACTTTCAGACACTTGTCTATTCACTATGATAATGTTTACCCTAAATGGCTCACTAAAGTAAAACAAATAAAAGGTCTACTGATCTTTTCACTGTACCCTATGCTGTGAGACAGACAAATGTATTTCACTTGGCTGTATTTTCTGTGTCCTCTTTTGGTTGGGGTGCAGGGGTAGACTGCAGCGCTGCTTGGGCCTGTGGCAGAAAATCCTCTTGGCGCCACCAGGAAAAACAATTCAGCACATGTATTTTACTTTTTTTTGACAAGCGTGATATACCTTCTCAGGCTTCACAGTCTCTATTGGAAGGCAGACGTTCTGAGCTTTGAACGCCTAGCTTCATAGTTTTGACTTTATTATTTTTTATATTCTAATGTCTTTTTTTCCCCCCCACACTTTTGTGCTCTGGGGTAATTTAGAAATAGCTAGTGATCTCATTGAGCCTGTCAAGTGGTATACTGAAGTAAATACGGTCATTTAAGACTTATCTTTAATATGCAATATCATTATTTTTTCTGTGGGTCAAATGGCCCACAAACCTGCAAGACTTAATATTATTTGAAGCAGCTTTAGCCCTGTCAGCCACTAGCTTAGATTTTTAATTGAATCTTAAAAAATAGAGAGCACATTAGTTTTTAGAAAAACATTCCCCAAGTATTATATGCTAATGGATAGCACTAATCCTGTTACTTTCTACTCTATTTTTCCACAGTACTTATTCCAAATCTACCTCTATTTCTCTCCTTTTTTTCCCCCCTCCTGTTTGACTGTTGTCTTTTGAGTTGTCATTCTGCAATCAAAATCTGGATGTTGCTGAGAACCCTTGAATCGGTTTTCCTGTACCTCTTGGAAGGCCCTCAGAATTTCTCAAGGTTAGGCTCAGTGCTAAAATCATCACAGTTGAGATTTGTTTCTAATTTTAGATGTGACACCATCTTTTGTGACATGATGTGACCATGTTTGTGAGGAAGGGGTTAGGACAGCAGTCATACCTTTAGCCATGTATTTAATATAAGCTCAACAAAAATGAAGAAATCTCAAGTTGATTTTGCTGGATGACTGTCTTCTCACTCTCCTATAAATAAGAAAATACCATGTGATCCAAGAATGTTTTGAACTAAACTGTCAGGATTTTCTTAAAATAAGGATGGAGTGGAAAATTGACATAATATTTATTAATATTTATCAAATATGGAGAAGAGGGAAACCGCTGGCTTGATGCAATGTTTACTGCTGATGCTTTTCTCAGCTTCTCTACCAGTGTATTTGTAAAGCTTCTAAAGGAGATCTCAGAGCTGAAGGCAATAATACTGTTGTAGGTGTGACCTAACCTAGTTCGTTGCATACCTTTAACATTAGCTCACAATGGTTATTTTAAGCTCTTCTTTTAATATAACCTAGTAATTTCTTTGCTATTTTTTACTTAGTATAAGACACCTGTAAACACTAGGGTTGAATGTTTTGGTAGAATGATAGACCTCAATCCCTTTTGTTATTGGTACTTCTAGAAAGTTTGTTTTACCAGGAAGACAGACTGAGTCACTCAGATGAGCTTTTTTTTTTGTATATATATATATAATTTGTGTGCTGCTGTTGCGTCTTGTTTTTGAGTACCTCAGGTTTCTACTGCTTGGCATAATGTTCGATGATATTTACCAATATTCAACTGACAAAGGAGGCCTGGTGGCAGTCTTGCAGATACTTAGATGATTAATTTTGTGAGCTCTGTTGAGTCTTATGTAAGTGCAAGTCTGTAAGGTACTTTAGAATAAAGTCTCCTATTGTTTCTGTAGCACCATCTGTGTGCGTTGTTCCTAAAGTAAAAAATACCAAGTGCCTCTCCCATAATAGCACACTTTTGAAATGAAAATGTAAGGATTTAGTAGATCCCTATCAGATTTAGCACATAAGGCTGTCAAGGCAGGGCACACATGAGTGAAACATATGTGGTCAGCACAGCGTGATGCAGACTGAGGGGAAAGAGAGGAAGAGCGAAACGGTGGTCAGGAGTCTGCAGTCGCTGTCCTGGTGATAGGCAACAGATATACTGAACTGGCTAAATGAACAGTGTTACTGTATGGCAGGTTTACTTGCCTGCCTTGAGCGTGCTTTAAGCCAGGCATAGGAAAGAATCCATAGAGAGCTGAATAAATACTTGAAATTTGGACATCTATTAAAAAAAAAAAAATAAAAGCTTTGCATGCTCATCATATTTGGTGATGATGAACATATGCTTTTAAGTGACTGCATCTTGGTCAGTCTCAGACTCACAAACAGTGTGTTTTTTCCCAAACCGACCCTTTTCTGTGTTTGTTTTTCTAGACAGCTTCGAAGTTGCATAGTAACTGTCCCTCTTCTGCAACCACCTTCCCACTCGTCCTCCATTTCTATTCAGGGTGCAACTACCTTTCTGTGCACTGTGGGAAAACAGTCTTTTATATCATGAATAAAAAGCCTGCCTTTGTTTTATGTTGACCACACCCAGGGCTTTATAGCTCTCTTTTTCCCGTATAATAAAGGATAAATCTGGCTTTGGAGAGATAATCACAAATGATGAATATGAAGTATACAAACCTCATAGTATGTTGTCAATGTCCTTACATCAGATTTGATGTGATGAGTCTTTATGATCAAAGAAACTTATACTTTTTGGATACTTCCACTTTCAGTTGTCTATCCTTTGGTATCGTACCAGTTTATAACCTGAAAATGCTGCAGTCAAGAGTTGCTTCTGTTGTTTGAATGGATGCAAAACAGGAGAGGTCTCTCCCCTTTTGTTGTCTTTTCAAGAACTAGACATTTCAAGGAGGAAAGAGACGCAATGTTAGCAGCACCAACACTTAGAACACAATGTTGGATGATTTCTGAATGCAATAGCACCATTGTCCTGTCCAAAAAATTGAATGAGACTTGACAAAATTGGCTGTGTTTGAAGTTTTCTTTAAATTTCAGGGCAGAAAGGAAGAATTTCAGTAGTTGAGAAAACATTTCTGCAGTATCTCTATAGACTGAAGATGAAAGTATGCAAGTACAATAAGAAAACAAGTGGTAAGGAATACATTCTGAATTGTATTTGATGAAGAATGTGTGGGCTGTGAATAAGAAAAAAGAAATTGCAGGGTACAATGTCTGTGAAAGGATCAAAGAGAAGAGACTAAGTTGTGAACTATAGTGATAAATATAGACAGAAGAAGATTAAAATGGAGAATTAGTGATCAGAAGCTTTTGGGAGGGGACATTGTGAAGCACTCTTTGTAGAAATTATAGAAAGCAAATAGAGGAGACAAAACAGTAGAAGAGAGGGGCATTTATTTATGCACAAAAATAATGTGAGACCTGATAAATGTTTGATATGAGCTGTTCTTTGAGGAGTGCTTTGCATCTGCTTTTAGACTTCAACATTCACTAGAGTTTGTGGCAGTTAAAACCTGTGAAATGAAGTCTGAATTAATGGGTTTGGAATAAATATGACTTCTAATAATTGTGGGATGTTTCCTTAGCTGGTAGCAGGTCAGTGGAAGAGCTTTTCTTGCAGAAGCAGGCAGGCAGCGAGTCAGTGGAGGGTCTCCAAGCCCCTGGAAGAACAGGAAAGTATTATTATAATATTATAAAATAATAGATATTTTATAATATAATATTATTATTTATAATATAAACTGATAAATAAAATCTATATAATATATAACTTTATAAAATATTATAATATATAATTAGTATTATAATTCATACAATTCCAGTATGAAGCCACAACCTCTTCTTTTACCTGGTGGAGGGAGACGCTTAATGTTCATCATTACAACAAAGAGGCCCCTAGCAAATAATTATTTCAGCCTGGATGGAAGTATCCTGGCTGTATGTATAATCTCCATACCTATTCAGATATGAAAGAAAAGAATGTTGCCTGGTAATGTCAGTGGTTTTCTGAGCAAAGGAGCTCAATTCCTTGCGTTGACCTGAGGAGGAGAGTTTTAAGCCAGCTCATGGAATAGCAGCCAGGTATTTGGAGACTTCTTCACAAACAAGAGTATGGGAGAAACCTCAGAAGTGTGTTTTGTTTGAGATTATAGTGTGTGAAACATGAAGGGAGTCAACATTTCAGTAGTGACTGAGAGCTGAGTTACAGGAGGAGAGTGGGACAGACAGTTGTATGTCTGCAATAACTGAAGAGAGGAGAGATGTAGAAAAAATGGTCATCAGTTACTAATTTTCTCTGTGAAAACACCATCCTTTGTGGTGGGAATAGTAAATGTAGAAGGAAGGGATTACATTTATAAACACAGGCCTCACAACAATACAAAGACTGTTCTTCTGGTCAGTATAAAAAGGAAGATCCTAGGCAACATTTACCTGTATATGCAAGTGAGGTTTCCAGACTCATGGGAAGGGTATATAGAGTACTGGCTAGTTTAATTTTGAGTAGAGCAGAAGCAGTTTATCATGGTCAATCATTGTTGAAATATCCTCATGCCAAAAATAGACTGAAAACCAACTGACTGTGCCAGGTCTGTGCTGGAGATGAAATAAAGGGAGCAGGTGTGTGTGACCATGGGTTCAGCTGAATGGAGAAAAAAGTCCTTCAGTTAATCTCATTAATTCATCAATGTACAACAGATTCAAAGACACAAATGTTTGCCCAAAGGCAAGTATTTGTTTTTTAGGATCTTTTAAATCCACTTTCTTCAGCTACAGTAGACAATTCTTTAACATAAAGCATTTAGTGTCTACATGAGTAAGATTCAGTTGGTGCCACAACTGTTGTTAAGCCACCTTCTTTCCCCTTGTGAATGGAAATGTCTCTAAATTGTAAGCCTGGGAACCTGGAGAGAGACAGAAGGAACTTTTTTTTTAGCTGCGTTTATTTTGCAAGTGGCAACGTTGTGTTTACAGAACTATACAAAATGTTCTAAAGGGAAGGACAAGTTAAGGGAATACAGGTAAAAACAAAAAGCTTTTGAAATGTGAAAGCAAGCACAGGCCTTTTGTGCTTGTCTCTGAGTTTCTGAAGGAAAACCAGCTACTTTTGTGGCTTGGGGAAATCACATGCCATTTTATTTTGGTAATAATCATCTATTTGAAGTAATGTGGGCTTTAAAAAGCATTGACAGTCAGGAGCAGTAATCAGAGCCTTAGCAGTTACCTGTGGAAGGACACAGATTACCATTTCCTAACTGTGTGCTGTAGAAGTGGTTTGGCAAAAGTATTTTGGCCTTAAAGTTTATGTTCTCCACTTCCACGATATCTGAGCACGCTTAAAATACTTGTCCTCTAAACAGTGATGTGAAATATACTGCTGTTTATTCCCATTTGACAGATGGGGACCTGGAACACAGAGTGTTATAGGGTCTCGCATCACTGGAAATCTGTGATCAATGGCTTCAGCTCAAGAATGCTAAATCCTGAGTGCCTGGGTGCCCTAACAACTAAGTACACCTCCTTTTTTTTTTTTTTTTCTTTTTTTTCCATTTTTTTTTTTCTTTTTAAAACATTCATTAACCATCCCTTATAGGCACTTTTAAGAACTATAGCATGAATACATAGGTGTTAGAAGCTTCACTTGATCTTTTTTAGTGTTACCATAAGAAAAGTAGAAAGCTATAAGCAGGAAAAATAAAACAACAAACCAACAGAAGAAGTCCACTAGAGTTTTGTATGTATCTAGCAGGTATTTCCTTTTCTATGTGAATGAAATGCAAATTTCCTTCTTGGTACTGCCAGATGGAACTGCTGCAGGTCTCGCTTTCTGCCAGTGAAGAATTACATTGCTTCAGGTAAAGGGACCAATGTTAACTTGTCAAATATGGGAACGGGCCATCCATGCAGGTCAGATTATTGGCTTCACATGACAGTGAATGGCATGAGACATGCTCAGGCTGGTTTACTCTGTTCCATGTGAAATCAAGTAATGACGCTGTACTTTCCAAGATGACAAGGATTCAGTCCACTTTCAGTTGGATAGGATATTATTGTATCTTCTCTCTAAAATGAAAATGTGAAAACTATATTACTAATTATAACAACAGGCAGAATTAGTTCTCTTCAAGTCTGTGTGTCAAGCAGAATAACATATAACGAGCCTCACTGTGTGTCTTTTTTCTCTTGAACAGACGATAAAAATAAATATAAAGCTTATCAAATGGGTTGGCCAAATGATATGGATTGTTTATCAGCCTTGCCCATGACGCCAGCAGAGTTGGGAATGTCCCTTTGCCCTTTCAGTGCACAGATGGCATGCTCCGATTGCTGCCTCCTCTAGGACAGGAAAATTACACACTGCTGGGGGAGTTTTGCACATGAGCATTGAAAGATGTGAAGGAAACAAAATCTGTTTGTTAGCCTAAGCCTTAAGGTAGCCTGAATTTAGTTTGAAATTTTACAAAAAGTAAAGGCATCAGCCAAAGTCTTTGTAGAAGTTACTTAACCCAATATTCCATTTTCTGTATCAGAAAATGTAGTTTGTACTGTATAGAAATTAATTGAAGAATACTGTTCTCCTTTTCAAAGCAGACCTTAATTGTTTATTTAAATTATATAATTTAGATCTATACCATCGTGACTACAAATTGTTAGAAACCTGAGGTTTTTTAAAAAAAACTTTATTTATGGAATTCTAAGACTTTTTTTTTTTTCTTTTCTTTCTTCCCTTGCTGTTCGAAGTACATCTGCTGTTGATTTTGTGCATATCTTTAGATGATATTGGCTAGATTGGGTAGTTAAGTATGTTGATTATGTCTATTGGCTTGGCTGTATGGATGTTCTGTGATTTATCAGTCTCCAATATAAAAGTTCTCTTGAATCTCTGTCATGCCACTGGTGAACAGAGTTCTGGAGTAGCATAAACACTGTCAGGAGTACTTTGAACTCTATCACTGTGCTTGTGGTTTGATGAGGCAGAGGACCTGGGGATGATAAATGTTCTTGCTTTTCTTTCTTGTGCTTTTGGCATCTTGCTTTTGTTCCTTGTGCTTTTTGAGCTGCACTGGAGAACTCATCTGGTTCCCTTAGAATGAATGGAGTAGAACCTTGCCATGCTGGTCAAGGACAGGAGAGGAGTGGGAGCATTTGGTTGCTCCTTAACACGGTGTTGCCAGCAAAGCCCCTTCATTCCACCCTGACAAACATCATTCTACTGATCTGCAGTGCAAAGGTGCTAAGACTGCTGCAGTAACTGTTTTGATTTAGATTTTCCATAAGTGAGTTGTTCAGTACACATGGTCTTCTTTAGGACACAGTCTTACTTAGGACACATGTTAAATAAGAGCATTTGTGCTGCAGAAATGGCTGCCCTCTGGTTCATGCGCTGCCAAGAAACACAGTGTTTCACAATGCCACTTGGGAAGTGACGCCTGAAGGAGTTACCAAGGTTGTGCAGTCCTGTCCTCTACAGCTGCAAGTCACTCGGTAGGGAAAATGTCACTGCTAAGGGTCTAGCGACCATTTCCAATGCCTTCTTTCTCTCCTCCCACCGCAACAGGACACACAAGCCCCTTTAGCATCCTGTGACAAGCTTACGGTATTTGGATGGGAAGACAAAGTATCACAAAAGAGCTGAGTACCAGAAAAAGAGAGTGTGAGAAATGAAGGCGGGTACCAAACTTGTTGGTTCCTGTTTTCTGCAGTGCTGAACAACTTGACAAAAAATGAAATGGGAGCCACAGTACTGTAAAAGACTGACTGATGAAATATTTCTGTTGGCAACCATCCTAGTGTATTTTGAGCCTGAAATTCTTGTTGGTAGGTATGCCTTGGAGATTTCCCCTTGCAAATGTAGTTAGTTGCTCAGCTTCTCAGCTCATTCATTTTCTGATGGGTCCCAGAATAGAATACTGCCTCTCTGAATTGCTGGAGGCTTTCTGCTGCATCTGAGAGGACACTAAATGAACAAAAGTGAAGGTAATGATTTATGCCCCAAGTCGATAAAATACTCGATCGTCACATGTTTTAAGCTAGACACTTGCTTATGTACCTTTCAGCTTTAATTTTTTGTTTATGTCAGTGTATGTGTACTGAAGTATTTCAATTGCAGCGTGTAACATCAGTAGCTGAAGGAACATTGTTGATCTGTTTGTATTTTTATACACACACACACACACGAGACTTAAATGTATAAAGTCTCTAAGAGAAATACACTCTGTATGCCTATAAATACTGATAGAAAGAGAATGCTGTGATTAGATAGCTTACAGTAGCATTTTCTTTGAAGTTGTCTAAATAAATGAGCTCTGCTCTATTACTTCAGCTAAATTGCTCCTTAAATGTAAGGTTGTCACATCTGTGTATAGTCTGAAAATGGAGAAAAGTATTTGTTTAGAATGTTAAGAAAATTAATATTGTAAAGCATGAGGATGCTATTTTTAGAAGCAATCTTACTGGCAATTAAAAAGAAAAAAATAAAGCCTGACCTTAAGCCTGTTTCATCACACTGGTAGTTTACTTGTGTGGAGTCTTTTCAGCCTTATTATCACAGTGTATCTATTTTTAGTTAAGGTGGTGCCCAAATTTGCTGCACCCCTTTGTCAGATAAAACAAAACCAGACTCATGGCTTTAGTTGTCTTCCTTTGTCTTGTGAAACATAGAAAGCTTGGCAAATAAACCATTTGTGAACCATATGTGCACTTTTTAGTTGTCCAAGTTTTCTGTCTCCACCTTGTTAACTTTCCTTTTAAGCTGGAATTCTGGCAGAGATAAGGAGAGGAGATGGAGAATGCAATTAAGGTTTAAAATAATCTAGATTGTGATTTCTTTATTCATTCCTGTGGACATAGTCCACAGGTGAAACCTGCTGCCTTGAACAGTCCAGCTTTTGTCTCTGGTTACTTTTAGGCAAATCTGCCACTTAGCCTGTGTACAGAGTTATTTTGTGGACTGCTGAAAACACATTCAATTTTTCATAGGCTAAAGATAACACTCAGTTGCATTAACTTCAGATTTAAAATGAAGAAAACTATATTCCAAACCTCAGGGAAATGTTCTTAGCAGTTTATTTCATTGACAACTGTTGTAACAAGTGTGGGAAGGGGCGGGAAATGAAGTGCAATTACAGTACACAGAGGCCAGTCCATCCATGACTGTTGGCTTACTTGAGACCTCAGTTGTGATGGCTTAGAATCTCTGATTTGTTGACTGAGAAGTTCTGTTTTTCCTCCCATTATCACCTATCCTGCTGTCCTGTTCTCTCATCTTCCGATCGACAGAATATGAAGTGTGTAGCTGAGTGCCATAGAGCGATGCTATTTTTAGAACAGGCCGTGAGCTCAACTTTGATCCTGCATTTTGACCACTCAGGAGCTTAAGCTCATCTAAAATAATCTGTCGTCTTTGCTTGTGGCATTAGGATCCCAGGATTTGAGAGTTACTTTTCAGTTATAAATTCATTTTTGGACTGCCCTTTCACAGCAGCACTTTGGATTGAAGTGAATATAAGATCTTTCCCCCCAGACTCTTTGCATTGATATAAATACACCTGATTAGAGTTGATTAGAATAGGAGTGTTGTCTGAACATGAATTCAGTGTACGCTTATCCTAGTTCCCCATGTTTTTAATGCAAATTATCAGTTCTGTCCTGTGCACTTTTTTTTAGCCATTGCACAGCAATTTGAAGCTCAGAACAACTTGATGGCTCATTTGTGAACAGTTCCTCTTCCAGAAAACTGTGGAGCTTGGGACCAACCTTGCCCCTGTGTCCTGGAGAGCCTGAGAAGTTGCGTGATCCTACCAACAGCCAGAGATGGGGCAGACGAGGAACATGTGGAAGCAGCGGCTGCAGCAGCTGCCCACATCTGCCTGCTGAAAGGTGACTTGGCTGGGCACGTGCTGTACCCTCCCTCTCCTTTTCTTTCATCCCTTCCCTTCAGACAGACTGCCCAGAGAACTGAAGGTTGCAGGATTTGGCTCAATGAGTTTGAAGTGTGGATAAAAACCTTCTTGGGACTGATTGTGACCCTAGGAATACCGGTTCAGTACCTGTATTTACAAAAATCAAGTTTGTCGCACATTTTGACACTATCATAGCGTATTACAAAGGTATTTTCAGTTACAGTAAATAGCTGCATTATGATTATCATGGTGACTTACTTAGCTAAAGGGAGACATTATACTAAGTTGAAATGTGTTGTAATTTTCCTTTCTGAATTATGAAACCTTTCTTTCAATTTAAATTGTTCTTTAAATTATTTTCCCTTTTGCAGTCTATAAATATGTTGCTTCCACAAGGAAAATTAAGATAATATTGCTCTTCAGAGGAAATCCTGATTCTACTAAAGTCAGGCAAAACAATTAGAGTTCACCCATTGAAGTCGCAATTTCATCCTTCTAGCTTTGCCCCAAATTGACAGACACAGTAAAAGCTCCCAAGCTGGTGTATCAATACCATTTTGGTTTGCAGATTTGTTCCTTATCGGAGTTCAAGACGAGGAAAACAGTTAGATGAAAACTAGATCTAGGTTCGCTGTAACATTTTGAAAAAGAGAAAATAAAAAAATGGAGAAGACTGGTACTGAACTTCAGTGCTGTCCTGGTCCACCTAACCCGGAGGGTTTCGTGCCATTTCATAACAGCATTATTGACCAGCATGAGATGTGACCTTTTCATAGCACAGTAGCGGTCAATTTGTTACTGCTCCCAGAGGCATGTTTGGGCATGTAACGCTCCATCTCCATCTGCCTGAACGCTCCCCGGTGAGGGCTGGAGGAGCTGGGCAGGAAGGAGATGGTGCCCACGGCCCAGTGCCTGGCCTGGAGTCTCAGGCCCTTTCCTCGGCCTGCACATTAAAGAGGGATCTTTTTAGTGCTTGACATAAAATATGTTTTCTTGGCTAAGCTTCCAGTGGCTGGGAGTGGCAGTTCTCTAGCTACATCAATTTGATAGTTAGGAAAAACTCTCACTTGCTTCAAAATTTAATAGAGAAATTGTTGTCCCAATCCACATAGGTATCTTTGTAGTGTGGTTGTATCATGTTATGTAAAAGTCACCTCAGCCCTCCATGAATCCAAGCCTGAATTTAGAAAGACTACTTTTGAGATCTAATTCTTTGACTTAAAAGGGCAGCTTTGAATAGCAAAACAAAGTAAACACATTTACACATTTTGCTGGTTTTTTGTGTGTATTTTTGTTTGGTTGTTTTGTTGTTTTGTTGTTTTTTTTTTTTGTTTTTCCACAGAGACTTCTACTTTCCAAGTTTTTTAGGGTACACTCCATTGTCCTACTTTTGTAAAAATTAAAAACATGGGAAAATAAATGTAGATAGGAAAACAAAACAAAACCCCACACTTCTGCTTTTCAGGAGAGCGTTGTTTGAAACAGGAAAATGATTTCTGATGTAGGAAAAAATATTCTATTTAGTTCTTATTATTCCTGTAAGTTAAGCAGCAGTTCTTACTGGTTCTTAGTGGCTTTGAAGGTAGCCAGGTCTGACCTGTGTAACTTAGAGTCCTACAGCAAAACCTAAACTAAGTTTGTGCCACGGAAGTATTAGAGAATTCTTTCCAGAGACATGGCTGCTATTGATCTGAAGCTCACTTATAAGTTGCTGCAGTGGTTAAAGCATGTTGAAAATGCGTCCCCACTTATGACTTGAGTTTTTCTAATAGATGAATTTTTCTTAAAGCGTTGTTTCCTAAAATAAAGAGCATTTTACTACCCTTCTGGACATCTTGTCCTGTGTATATACAGACAGTGCCAAGTGACCCCTGAACTTCTTCACTAAATTTAGTATCTCAGGTCTTTGAGTTTCCAGTTTCCAATGTTTTTCCAAACTTGTTTTGTTCTTGTGGCATGTCTATCCATCCTCAGTTTTTCTGCATTCTTTTTCAGGTATCTATACCAGAACACGTTACAGTATCCCAAGAATATTCTGTTTGGTATATGCATATCACCTCATTACTGTTACTTAATATAACCTTGTTTATAGATCCAAGGGTTTTATTAGCCCTTTTGGTCCTGGTGTAATCCTAGGAGCTTATATTTAGATGTCTGTCGTCTGCTGTGATCCTAAATCCTTTGCATAGCCATTGGTTTTCACAATGTGGTTCTCCAGACAGCAAGCATGGCCTAAATTTCTTGGCTTAAATCCAAAAAAGCACTTAAGTTCAGGCATATATTACAAGCTAGATATGGTGTTCCTCTTGGTTCTCCAGCCATAAGGACTTAGTAATCTGTCATCCAGGAACTCTCAGTGTCCAGGTCAGTTGATCTGACTTGCTGGACTATACAGCGTCAGGAAACCCTTTGCAAAATGCTGTGTGGTGCAGATTATCTGCTCAGTAGATGTGCAACAAGCATGAAATGCCTCAGGTACGCAGAACGTATTGCAAGCTGTCATAGGTAATGTATTACAAGCTGTTGTAGGTTATGTGCTCTAGGGTTCCTTCATGTGTGTCCAGCCAGGTGTGTCTGGTGCAGCCAGACGTGGCAGATGCAGTGCATGTACGTGCTGCTGTCTTGTCTAAGAAAGATGGGCATCAACGTGGAAAACCCGGTAAATCTCATATTCTTCATATCTCTCCTTGCTTCATTGATGGCATAAAAAGAAGCAAAGTGCTTTACTGGTCTGAAGCATTTATTTGCCAATATCTGAAGGCTTTTGACTACATGGCTTAAATGGTTTGCATGCAATTTATACTCAGCCTTGCTGCAGAAGATGGAGATTTTCGTTCCAACCTGGTAAATAGCTGTGTCAGCAGAATAACTGAACTGTGTGTGTATTTCCTAAATTAAATATTATTTATTTATTTATTTTATAGCGCTCTGTGTTTTTTTAAATGATGTGAACTTTGTGATTCAGGAAAGTACCTTTGAATTCGTGAAACCTCTAAGCATATGCTTAACTTAAGCCTCGTGCTTATAGTCTAGAATGTGTTGTTGAGGTGTTGTCCTGAATCTAGGACTTAATTTCTAGTGGGCCCATTTATTATAGAAAGGCATATTTTAAGAGGGGAAAAAAATGATAAGTCATCTGCTAGTTCCAAAACCCCTGAGCTGATTTGCATGAAAATGATCCAAGGCTCTCTGTATTGTTATATGAGAGATAGCAGAGACCCCTACATTTATGTCGTGTAGTGTAGTGTAGTGCTCCTTATCCTCAAAACTTTGTAAAGTTTTATTCTCCCATTGTTTGTTGCAAAATCCCCTAAAGCTACAGATACGCCTTTCTTTCTCCCAGAAAATTCCTTTGAAGCTTGAATTGAACTTACACACATTTAGAATCACAGTTTTCTCCTCAGTTGAAAAATGCCCATCATGTGGTTTCACAGCACTGCAAAGAAGCGGCAAAGCGTGTTCCTGCACAGGCAATGCGAAAGGCTTGCTACACAGAAAACTAATCAGAGATATTCCCTCATTATGTGTTTCCAAGCAGAGCACGTGGATTAAGTGATCCATTTTTTTCTCCCCTAGAAGTTTGGAATGCGCTCCCTTAGTTCCAGGAGGGAGCAGAACCGGACTGCTTGAGCATCTTCCCTGGTTTCTTTCTGCTCCCAAACAATCTGCTTCTTTGTGGTAATAGTCTTCTGCTGTCTGTTAGCCTAGTTAATCCTCTGCCATAAGCTGTAGTAATTTATGCTGGATGTTTGGGTTTCACATGGTACTAATGGTATCTAATGAACTGTGGCTACAGAAACATCTGTTCTATACAATAGTTAATTTTTTTTCTTTTTTTTAATTCTGGTGATTAGATATACGAAAAATAGTTAGGAGCTCTTCAGGCTTCGAAGATTAGAACTTGAAACTTGAGTACTGAAATAGGCCAGATTCAGTGTCACCCATGCAACTGCAATTTACCTCCCACTGTTGATGCACTGTTGGATATCGATGTGTGTTATTATTTGATGCTTCTTCACAGAATACTTGCCAAGTGAAAAAGGGTCTGAGAGCAGGTTGAATGGGACACCTGTAAGACTGCAGTATCCTAATTTAAACATACAACTAGAAGCTAGAAAACATCTCTTTATTTAGTTTTGTTTGTAATATTTATGATACAGTTCAGCAACATGGCAGAAGAATCTATGCGAGAATTCATTTACAAGTAAGAAAACAGCAAAAATTGAAACTAAGCCATGAATATTAATGAAGGCTATGCTCCAGAATAACGTGAGTGAGAAATGGGATATGCTAAAACTAAGCAGTAATACACTCTTTGTACTTAACAAGGAAAGTAAGAAAAATGCTACTTAATTATGATGTTGCAGAGCTAACAATGCAGTAGAAATCCTAGTCTTTTGTAATTTGAGTGCTTAATTTCTCAGTCTAAATGTTGCAGTGATGCAGTTTCCAGATTTAATTTCCTTATATTTATTTGTTTTTAGCAACTCAGAAGGCAAATAAAAGAAAGACATTGTGAAACTCCTGTTATGAGATCTTAGTGCTACTAGCATGCCTTACATTTTCTATAAAGTTGCTGATCGCATTTAAAGTCACCTCAGCAGTGCTAAATCATGTCAACAGTTTACTCTTACCTCCAGTTACCACTAAAGTTCTCAAAGTTTAGGAAATGCATTTGGAAAAAGAGAACAAAAAAACTCGTGTTCCTGTATGAAAATGTCACCTTGTAACAGCCATAGCGTTAAAAATAAAAACCAGATTTTCTTCAGGCTTGAACCCTTTATCCTTCCCCTGTGGGACTCTAAAGGAGCTATTTAAACTCATGTGATCATGCAGTTAAAGGCTGGGCTGACTCAGCAAAGTGTTTAACTGTGTGCTTAAATTCTGATGCGATCAATAGAATTTGAGCATGTGCTTAACTATTATGTTGAAAAGAGATGGATTTACAGTCGTGTTTTAAAGCTAAGCATGTACCAACATAGGCCCATAATACACTGAAGCAAGTCAGAAGAATTCAGGTTGTAAAAGCCCTACTTTTGGGTTGACTGACTTCATAAGTAAAATATTTTTTATATAATTTTTATATATCTTCTAAAATACAAAGCACAATGCTGTAGTTATTATGGTCTGTGAATTAACTAGCATAGGATATTTTACATGTCTGTCAGTTTAAAATACGTATGCCAAAATTAAGAACGCTTGCAGCTAAATATCTGAATGTACATTTTCTAGTCTTGAATATAATTTGCTTTTATTTAGTTACTAAAGTATTTGAAGTCAGAGCTGTGAATGCTATCTTTAAAAATGCAGCTGCACATGTAAGAAGTTATAAACATGTATGAGTACCTAATACCAGGATCCCACACTCCATCATTTTCCATATTCTGACGTGTTTCTAAATTATTCCTTCCAGTGTTTCCCTGTAATACTAGACTTGATTATTTTGAGGTGCTGAATCACTAAACAGAGTCATGGTCTGGTTGGCTCAAGGGCATAAGCAATTCCACTTTTTTATTTACTTCTGTCTATAAAAAGCTTTTTCTGCCTTAGAGAAGATTTCTGTTTCTTCTGGTGATCCCCCTTGCAGTTGTGTTAAATGTCTTCTGCCCTGTACCATCAAAGTGCCACCTCTTTCCCCAAAAACATTTGGGTATTTTTATTTTCAAAAGAAAAATTTCAACGATACCAAATTGTCAGCTGTCAGTAGTGTGATGGTATGTGTGATGTTCATCCCCTGTGTTGCACCTTGCCGGTGGCTGTCCTTGCCCCTTTGCAGAGCTGGGAGTACACTGTCTGCAGAGCTTTCCCCCTCCCCTGGGGTGGTGCTCCCGGAAAACTTGGGGGTAGGGAAGAGAGAAGGCAAGGAGAGAGGGGTGCTTAGCGGTAATAGGTGCTAACTTGAGGATCCTGCAGGGAAAACCTCATTGTCAGCTGCTGCGGTCTCTGTCTCGGGGACAGATCTCAACTCTCAGCAGGATCAGGTCATTTGCAAAGGTGTTTTGCATGTGGAGGAGGCTTGAGCTGCGGACCTCTCAGGTGCCATGGAGTAGCCAAACGTCACAGAAGTGTCACACTACTTTGTTAATGTGAATCTGAGAAGTTTGAAAAAGAAACAAGTTGTAGCACTTGGCTACAATCTATCATATTAGTTGATGGGCAGACAGCCCATCCTCAGCCAACAGGCAGAAATGAGGCTCAAGTACTGGGCAGAATCTTGCAGCTTCACTGGCAAAAGATGCTGGAGAGAGTACAGGATTTGGTGGATTTCTGGGAATCTCCAAGGTGAACCTCTGCACTGGCTTCTTCATTCTGGTGAGGAACCGTGTCCCAGCACCCATTGATGCTCCTCTAGAGCAGGGACATGGAAGGGGATTCATAGCTTTGGTAGGTGAGTGTTCAGGGTGCTGTCGGTAGTGACAGGCTTTGGTCCCATGCTATAAGGCAGAGCAGGACCCAGAGAAGTTTCAACTGTAATGGTGAAATGAAACTCATCTACATGTATGTGTGTTAATCAGCAAACAAGAAGCACAACTTTTGACGTATCATTTTAAAAAATAAACTTCATGTAGCATACATGAAACCTGCCATGACACAGAGAAGCATGGTGGTGTTGTCTGGGATGCCATCAAACACTGCTCTGCTGAAAGCACATCATCTTGTAAAACTGAGAAAGACGCCGTGCAAGTTGCCTGATGCTTCTAAAAATAATTGTGAGCTGCTCAGCCTCTCTCCAAATTTTAGCAAGTCAACCAAATAGTGCATTGTCGGTAAGCATGTCTAACGTGCTGTGCCGTAACTGGTGACTTGCTATAAGAATTATATCAAGCATGCTAAATAGGGAAAGGCTGCTTATAACTGCACGCACAAAACCTGGTCCCTCATTAGCATCTGCCCCCACCTTCTGCTCTCCCTCAACTCTGTTAGCTTCAGAAATCTCTCCCGAGGCAGCTGCAGGTCCTGCCGGGAGCAGGCAGCAGCCCGGCTCCTCCACCAAAGCCAACTGCAGCGTAGCCAGAGAAACAGGCAGCAAAAATAGAACGGCAGGATGGCTGCGTGTGGGCGAGGCAGAAACCACATCGCCAGCAAAACCTCCCAGTGTTATTTTAGGACCGATGCAGAGGCTGTGGCGTTTTTGCTCGCTTTTCACAAAATACTCCCTGGGGGAGGGCAAGGAGGGATTGGGGCGCAAGTCCTGGGCGAGGAGTGTTTCTAACCCGCTCCCTGCTTGCCTTCCTCGCTTCCTGGTTTCTCCCCACCGAAACGGGCTGGGTAGGGAGAAGGGGTTAATTGTGCTCGAGGCCGAGTGGCAGAGGGAGGATGGCTGGTGGTTTGCAAGACAGAGACTGGACAGCTGTATTTGCTGTGGTATTTTTAAACGCATTAATGCAGGCTCCAATCACCCGGCCATGCTTGACCTATTTTTGGCTCAGGCCGGCCATTGTTCTATTTCTGCCGCTGCTGGGCCACGCGGGTGTCGATTCAAATGCAAATGAGCTGTCGCTGCTGCTCCCGCCAACTTCTGCGGCCGCTGGCCGAGGGAGAGCGGGCAGGGAGAGCAGCGGGGACAGCAACGCTGCTCCGAGCTGGGGCAATTCACACTAAACCCTCGGGACCTCCTGGTCCCTGCAAAGGGGGCTTATTTGGTTTGGTGGTTTGTAAGAGGCTGTGTTCGCCCCCCGCCCTGCCAGAAAGCCCGAAGCACAGAGATATTTCTTCATTTCTTCTTCCACCTGCCGTTGGCTGCCCGAACGCAACTGCTCCAACTCGGCGGCGCGCAGCCCCCTGCGCGCTCACGGGTCCCTTCCGGCAGGCGGGGGCTGCCCAGAGGCGATTTGGGGGTTTTTCCCATCTCCCGATAGATACTTGTGCAAAAGCTTAAACATTGCTAATTGCTGAAGCGTATTATCTTACAACCGTTGCTGGAGGAGGTAGGACCGCAGAGGGTCGTGCTGGACGCCCCTGTGCAAGTGCAGTGATGAATCTCTCGTGTAGCTGAAGTGCAGACCAGTTAGAATATGCTGCAGACAATTTACGAGAGTGAATCGTGTTTTTCCTCAGATGGGGTTTCTGGACGTGAACAGCTCTTGGCTCAGCAACGAATGCACAGTATGATCAACTCAGGTAAGAGAGAGCTCCGTACTTTAGACTTCAGTGGCTGACCGGGAAAATACAGCCTAGTGGGACAAGAAAACACCCCTCCTTTAAAGAAGTGACTTTATTTTTTGGGGCTTGATGTGAGTTGTTAATTAACTATGGTCATATGTTAGATAGCAGCTGCTGCTTTTGCAGAGAGTTTATCTCCTTCAGTCTGCTGCTCTCCAGCCAGAGCAAAATGCTCACGACCGAAATCTAGTTTGGGATTCTGTGTTTGTTTTGTTGCGTGGTTGCAAAATGGGGCTCATGGTACAGGCTTATTCATAGGGAGGCTTCCTCAGACAGCCCTTGTCAGGAGCCTCAGAGCCCCTCGTAGGCAATACTGCTCATATGTCTATTGTAAACAGGATTTGGTCTTTCTGTGAGTTTCCTTTTCTCCAGTTTGCATACAAAGGGAGTTTAAAACTAATCCCTTTCTTTTTTTCACTAAAGTGTTACTTTAAAATGTCTTTAATATGCATGGCTTACTTTGTTACTTTAAATATATTTGAGAACCTGGCACTGGTAGTCATATATAATGACTTACTGAGATGTAAATTGGATGTGTTTTTAAATGAAGGTGTTTCAAAGCTGCTCTGAAACAACACTGGGCATTTCCTCATGCATTTGAAGCTACCGTTGTATTTTCTCATTTCTTTGCTAGCTGTGTTTGAGACCTGCAAATGATGTACTGAGAATGAATTAAGTTGGAAGAATTGTGGCCAAAATATCAGTTTAGACAGGCTAGAAATGTCAAAATTTAAGGTTACTCTTGCCCATTCTCTGTTAAACTCGGTGAATTCCAGTTGTTCTTATTGGGCTGAAACTGCCTTTTGAGGCACAATATTATCTGTTTTATATATTTTTAATCCTAAATTTCTGACTTTGTTTTGCATAAAGTTGGCTTTATAGAGGACCTATATGTAGAATACAAAGTGAATTGTTTACATGTACTTTAGTCTTAGTTTACTCTTCTTTTTCTTTCTTTTTTCCTTTTTTTCCTTTTTGCCTTTTGCCTTTTTTCCTTTTCCCCTTCCTTTTCCCCTTCCTTTTCCCCTTCCTTTTCCCCTTCCTTTTCCCCTTCCTTTTCCCCTTCCTTTTCCCCTTCCTTTTCCCCTTCCTTTTCCCCTTCCTTTTCCCCTTCCTTTTCCCCTTCCTTTTCCCCTTCCTTTTCCCCTTCCTTTTCCCCTTCCTTTTCCCCTTCCTTTCACAAAACTTGGCAGTGATTATTTATGTGTGTAGACCACAGCCTCTTCACGTATTGCCTGTTTTAATACACCTGTTGAGCCCATGTTGGTTTGTTTTTTAAAAAAATCTGTTGCTTTTTCACACTTTATAGAAAAAGAACTTAAAGTTTTACGTGTGTTTCTTTCTTACATACAATTTTGGAGCAGACTTCTAGTTTCAGATGTGAAAATAAATTGTGAAAGATTGTGTCAAATAGTAATATCTTTCTTGTTAGAAGAGACTTAGATGTGTCTTAACCTCATGATAAGTGTTTTTCAATACAGAAAGCCAAGGCTGCCTCAAAATGATTATAGACTGAAAGAGGGAATGAGAGACTAGAAAGCTGTTATGTGCAGGTTAAAATAATGAGAGCACCTAAGGGGAATGGAGAATTCCAACTGGTAATGTTTAAGAGTGGTGATTTTTCTATTTCATTAGAAAGGTGCTGGGCTGATTTGTTTCCTTCTGAATCTCTCAAATGTACTATTTCTCTAACTTCTTAGAAGATATGTTGATCACCAGTTACAGTTTCTTTGTCAAGGACAGAAATCAGGTGAAAGACTTGTTTACACATATGGACAACGAAGCTCTATCGAAGACAAGGGGTAAAAGCAGAAGTTTCTCTGAAAGTGTTACAGTTTTGCAAAGCCATCTGTAGTGTCCACTTCTTGTTCAGGAACTACTGCTTTTCTTTGGTTTTCCTGAACAGCTCAGCAGGTGTCCAGTGTTTATGTATTGGTCAGGGAGATACGATCAGCTGCTTCTCCTCCTCCTGTTGGTTTGTGGTGGGTCTTTTGTTTGGTTGGTTTGGTTTTGTTGCTTTTGTGTGTGTTTTTTTGCTGTTGCTGTTTGTTTGTTTTTCTTTTTTATACTCTGACAAGTTTAAATTAGCTGTACACAAGTGAAAATCTGGGGTTTTTTTTAGCTCACTATGCTACCTTGTAACTGCCAACTAAGGTTGCTTGACTAACAGCAGTTTTCTCATTTGAAACACAAGAGAGGGAGGTAATTTTCTGTAAGTTTATAGCTCTGCTTTTCTTCACTGGAGACAAGAATATCATGTAACAATCATTTTTTTAGCTGATGTTACGTTAGGCCCATATAACATACACAATTTGCCCTGTAGTACCAAGTAGAATAGAGGGGGGTTTTTACACTTTAAAAAAACCCAAACAACTTAGGCAAGAATATTATCCAGGTAAAAGATGTTTAAATATATATTGTGTAGAATGCAAAACACTCCACAGTGTTTCCTTTGGCCTTTAAAGTACATAAGTAGACTGCAAGTAGTTGTTATTGGACATAGTCTGCAGCTTAATTCATGTCACGTGAAGTCACAAGGCCTGGTGCTGCTGTCGATTACCTTCAGCTCCCTTGACTTCACGGCCTTGCAGGATTAGGCCTG
The DNA here is from genome assembly GCF_964273445.1 of Streptopelia decaocto. Classification (NCBI taxonomy): domain Eukaryota; kingdom Metazoa; phylum Chordata; class Aves; order Columbiformes; family Columbidae; genus Streptopelia; species Streptopelia decaocto. The sequence goes on along the minus strand of NC_138655.1, from coordinate 131,756,960 downwards.
GTAACTTTTCAGGTATTGTCTCCCTCTATGCTACATATATGGGAGAAAGAAATAGCCAGGGTATGATGTTCTGCTCTAGTGTTTGGAATAGCTGGCATCAGTCATTTGAATTTTGCTTATTGGAATGTCCTTTAAAGTTGTCTTCACTTACACGTATGTGACTTTTGCTCGAGTTAAAAAGTTGCACATATTTAAGAAAAGAGCAGATCCCGGGACATTTGCAGTCTGCACCCTTGATATTCTTGAAGTCTTTGAAGCAAGCACAGCTTAAACACTTCATGGATTTTTGAGGCTTGCTAGTTTCCAGATGCAACAGATGTGTTATGCAACTCTGATTTTAAACTGGGCTGGAACCATCCCCAAAGAGGACAGATTCGATGGCCAGTGAATATGTCTTCACAAAGAAAACTCTCTAAGGAATTGCTGACAATAGCAGGCATAGGAAATACTGCTGCCGTGTGAAGCAGTTCTTCTGGTATTCCCTCAATTACTGCTTTGCCTGTCTCCATCCCTGCTTGTAAATCATACTATGAATGAGATGATCTGGATAGGTACCAATCAAAAGTCTAATTATGAATGGAGCAATCTAGATCGGCACTGACTCAAGAAGCTGTGTAATTTACAGACACCTACACCTTACTGCACAGAGCAGTTTCAGCTATCTTGAGAAGACTGAACTAGATTTTCCCATATGGTACTGTTGTTCTTAAATGCAGCAGTAAGCGCTGTGCATCTCTATTTAAGAAAATGGTGCTGATGTATTCTTATTTGATATCACAATTATTTTAGTTTCATGATTTAAAAAATGGATTGGGTGTGAAAAGCCTCTTATTTAGCTGGAATTACTATTTACCTATGCTGTCGCTTTTTATTTTACCCAAAAAGTCTCAGCTTCCATGTGTGTGCAATGCTACAGTGGACCCTAACATCAGCTGGCCTCTTATCTCACCACAATATAATAAACTGTAAGTCCTTCAAAAAAAAAAGGCATTTGGTGAAGCACAGTCCATGGCAAGAACACTCATTCAAATGTAGTCAGTAACTAATGCAGGGCTACGTTACTCAAATAGGTATTGGTTGTGTGAAGGAGAAGAAAGAACCTACCCAGCTGTGGTATCAGTAGATGTGGGACTTGAAGAAGTAATGCTTAGCTCATTAACTTCTGGTCATTTAATATACTGTTCTGTTTTTCTAAAGGCTAAGGTTGCTCTGTTTGCTTCACTGGCCATATTTTGATGTAAAGCCTTGCACTGGCCTGCCTAACTTCCACCTTGGCTTTTTTTGGATAAGGCATCTTCTGCTTTCTGCCCAAAGCTGGTGTGTTGAAAAATCAAGAGTTCAAGGAGATCTTGAGCTTAAAGCCTTGGCTCGTCACCAAGTTGACAGGTGACCTGAGCAAGTTATGCAATCCTGCTTACATCAGCTAACCCTTCTGTGAAATACACAAAATGATACCTGTCAGGTACAGAAATCTATACAGCAAGACTGTTCTAAAGGGAATATAATGGTTCAGAATGATGAATTTTATTGACTTCATCTACCTACAGGCTTGCAAAACACCTGCAATTTCACAAACATAGTAAGTAAATGTGGATGCAGTATTTTATTCTCTGCACCAGTCAGGGAACTCACGCTGTGTCACTTGAATATAAATAACAGTCAACGCTACATGCATCATGTTGGATGTGGGTTGACAGGTCCTCTTGAGCTATCTTCCCTCAGTAAGCCCCAATGTACAAAATTCATCTCTTATGTTGTATCTATCGTGTGGCTGCATGACCACATATACACATTTGTACATATGCATTTATATTGCCTTCAGGGAAAATTCTTTTCATATTTGCTCTCCCTTTTTTTTTTTCTGGACACACAAAACTTTCACTTGCTCAACTGTTTCTGTGGAGAGATTGCAGAAAGCAAATTTTAAGGTTTGTTCTGATACTAATAAAGAAATGACATATATGAATCAGGTAATGTAAACTTCTTACAGATACAAAATGTTGCAGATGTGGTATCTCGGGCAATAACTCTTTGGAGAGAGCAAGAATAGATATGCTAAGCTTTTACTCTGTGATTCTTTTCAAAGTAATGAAAAAAATTGAGTGTGAAAATTTCAGTTCAGGGAAGTTCTGGAGAGCAGCCGGAGAGGCTTTTTCAATGGCTGTTGTAAAGGCTAGGTAGAAAAAAATCCAGTGCTTTGTAGTAGTAGCTGAAGTATTTGAATTAAATATTACGGAAGAGTAAAGTCTTAGCCTTAACAATTAATACAATGAGAAGAGACAAACCACACAGATCTGCAGGTCTCATGTAGTTAAAATCTCACTGATTTTGAGTAGAGGCTCTCCCCAGTCATGTGTGCTGGACAAGACATTGGTTGAATTCAGTTGAATTCAGGACAAAAATGTGGTAAAATGGAAGGAAGGTGCTGCAGTACAGACCTATGTCACCAGCTTCATGTGTCCTCTAATGCTGTAGCATTGCTTTGTTTTTAAATTTTATTTTATTTAAGTCCCAGCTTCTGGAGCCACGTGATTATCTGACAAACTTTGTATTAGAAGATATATTTATAGGTTGTGGGAGAAACCTGGAATAAGAATTTCAAAGTACAAGATAGACAAGAATAGCAAGCTGCAAAAGCTGTAAAGTAAATAAAAAAGAAAGAAGAACATAATTTAAAAACCTCTTTGAGCGTCTTTCCTGATAACATTGAACACTGCATTTAATACAGAGGTTCACTAGTACTAGCACCAGGACAGTAGCTCCTTGGTGTGTTAAGCTAAATCACTGTGTTGGAAAAGAACTTGTTACTTCAACTGTTTATTATTTTAGCTGTTCAGCTTCATTATACCTATAGGTTTGCACTGCACTCAAAGGCACATGGTTTCAGCCAGTCTCCCCTGTAAAGTTGCATACGGAATCCATTTAGTTCATTGAAGTTTGTATTGGGTATGAAGAGCACTTGTAGCTTGAGCTTCAGTCAGACCTCTCTTTCTGTATCAACTGCCCAAACTCTTTCTTCTGCACAGTCATTGCCGAGAAAGCAGAATACTAGATTGTCTGCAATACATGTGTATATACACACTAATTGCAGGTTTTGGTATAGATGATGGGAAAGGTTTCAGGTGTTGCTGGATTTTTAACCTTTCCCAAATACTGTTGTGGGTGGGGTTTTTTATATGGTGGGTGCAATCCAAAGTATCGTAGATTAGCAGATATTATTGTTAGATTAGCAGATATTATTGTTAAACACAGGACAATCTAAAATGCCATGCTCTGTGGATCTCTTTAACAGGCTGACTCCTCTGGGTCAGTTATTCTTAGCCTGGTTATTTTCATCTTATGGCATTACAGGTCTAAGATTAGCCCGTTAGGCGTTATCATGCCATCTGAGTTACCTCCTAATATAACTGTACACCGGAATGATTATTTATAGACAGAGCATTCTGTCATTTTTGCTTTATTTCTGGTAGTTTAAATAAAGAGGAGCAACATTCAAGAAAAACCACAGATTCCTTCCTGCTGCCAAAACAACATGATAACTGCCTGCTGAGGGGCAGGGATATTGTTTAAAACGTGCTTGCAGCAGATGCAAACATCCTCTTCATCTCACCCAGTTCCACTAAAACAAGGTACCTCAGGGTACCCCCGCTCCTGTCTCTTCTGGAGGAGGGAAAGGAGGTGGCAGATTGATGCACCAAACGACGGAGATGCGGTTGTGGTTGCTGATGAGAACAAGGATATCCAGGTGCTATTTTTAGGGGCTGGCACTGTCAAGCTCCATGTTCAGTGTGAACATGTCACATATGCACACAGCTCCTCCAAAATGGACCCGTCTAGTTTTGTTACATAAAATTCGTGTCTGCTGTTCAATTAGCCTTCTCGGTGCTTTTCACAGACATAACAGGAAGCGTCAGTGAATTGACACATTTTTAGCAAACCATTCTTTATGGCTGCTTCACAAACATTTGTGCTCACTAGAAAAACTTGAATCCTAAAGGAGAATTGCAAAAACACAGTGAGGCACGTTCTCCCTAAGGAAGTTCACTGGGATTTTTGTGCTCGCCTATGTTTAACTAGAAGCAAGCTTTTAGTGATAGTTTAGTAAAGAGCAACAACAATCTTCAGCTGGGTGTCTGTGCAGCCTCTGACTGTAGCTGTTGCTCAGGAAGCTGGCAATTTATGAACCAGTGAAATATTAATGGATTATAATTATCTACTGAACTCCATCTTTTGGGTTTTTTACCTTTTTCTTCTAAATAAATGGCATGCTTCTATCGTTGTGCACATTCTGGGTGTAATCAGGGGGCACCTGATTTATCTACTTGAATATCGTACCAGTGCAGAAAGGCTTGCAAAATCAGTGGAAGCCTTTGCCTAGTTGAATGATACGGTGCTGATTTCTCTCTCCCGTTATATAATAAGCATCTCATTTTTTTTGGTCAGGCTGACAGTTCTGTGCATGACTGTAAAGGTACTTTGGCATTTAATATAATCTGAGTATAGCCAACACATGTTGTTTATTTGTTTTGTGTTTCTGGATTGTAAACTCTTTCCAGTTTGTGGAGTATACAAACACGACAAGAGCTCCAAGAATCCAAGCCCTGTGTGCATGAATGTGCCTGAAATGCAGGATGCTTTGTTCTAATGATAACAACGTTCCTTCTAGTAATGACACTGAGTATCATCAAAGGAACGCAAGAGATGGAACAGAATGAATTATTTGAAAATGCCCACTATATAAATCATGTTTTTACAATCAAAGACTATTGTTCTCTTTCATAATCCCTGTGGTTGAAGGTATGCATGCCAGGGGGAGGAACCACAGCTATTCAATTTCAGTGAAGTCTGGAATGAAATAATGAGGAAGTTTAATGTTAATTTAATAATTTCCCCCAATTGTTCTGTTCTTAATCCAAGTTTCCTTTTTTATTCTTGGTGCTCCAGGCCACTACAATGTTAGTGTTGCACAATAACAGTATGAGAGGGAGCAGGGAAAACAGACTGTTAGTCCCTAATCTTACATAGAGACTCTTTTTAGTGTTTGCTGCTACTTTTTAAGTTTAGTAAAATGTTAGTGATGGCCTTTTATTTACCTGTTCACGACTCCTTTTCTTGCAGAAAAAGTAAGTTCTTAGTTCTCTTCATCTACTTGTTTGATCTCTAAATCAACATTTCAATTGAAAAACATGTACTTTTTCTAAGCCTTATGAAGCTTTTCCCTGTGGGTACAGAAGAAGTAAAATGCCTGGACTGTTCAAGTTTTTGATATTCTAATTTGAATCTGACCGTGAAGTTTTAAAATGCAAAAAAAACCCCACCACATATTACAATATCACCAAGAAACATAAAATGAAATACCTAGATTTTTTGGGATTTCATGCTGACCTGAATAGTGATGGAGTTAATACCAGCCACAGCACAATGTAAGAAATAGCAAAGGGAAAATCATCAGTATGTCTTTATATTAACATATCTACTTTTACATGTAGATACATACTGTTAAAAGACTATATAGAAATTATTTTGATGCCTCAAAATGTTCATCATGAAAATCCTCGTACAGCAGCTGCTGAAATCTAGTGGGACCTAAATTCAGGAGAGCACTTTACCTCAGGAGTCTCATAGATGCTTACCAGCCTGTGCCGTGCATATGCTCAAAGCTGTTCCAGGCTCCAGATCCACTCATTCCCACGCACACGTCAGAAAGTTGGCATCCTTTTATTTGCTGTCACTGTTTTTTTCCTATAGGATCTGTTTCAGAAGAAGAAGAAGAAAAAAGTTTTACTCTGTTGTTTCTTTTAAGAATTGGCAATAGATACCATAGGAGGAATTCCATAGGAAATAGTAAGTCTTACCTAGGTTTCTTCAAGGAGTATGAAGGAAGGATGGGCAGGAGGGAAAGAAGCTCGAGGAAAATATAAGAGAATTTTATAAATGGAGTAGTAGAGCAGAGATGAACTATACAAGCACTTCCTATGTTAAAATGCTGTTGTGCGGGAGGGTGGGGAAGGCACTGAAGATGCAAAAGAACTATGTGGGAAGGTGGGAACCAGGGGAGTTTGAAGTACAGTTCTCACTGTCCATGAACGGAGAAAAAATATATGTGAAAACACTATCAGCTTCAACTGAGATGAGAGAAGCTTCTGTCCAAAAGAAGTTCAAAGCCACAATGAAGAACACATGCGCAAGTAGGAATATCTTAGGACTGGCAAAAGTTGTTAAAAACAACTCAGGACTGTGTTACCCTTGTAGTCACACAATGAGGTACTATTCAAGGATTTCCCTCGCCCTTATACAGACTGTTTTTCTGGTTGTTTTTTTTTTTGTTTGCTTGGGTTTTGTTTTTTGTTTTGGTTTGTTTTTTTGTCTGAGAATAAGTAATTTGTTTGGTAGAGGTAGATGTGTAGGACACAGAGCCTGTTTATGCACACACTACAAATTCTGCTACATCTCACCGTCCTGAACTCAGCTCCCCAAATGCAGCTCAGCTTTCCTGGGGAACCTGCAGAGCAATCTCACCACAGCTTTGCTAGAAATTCTCATCGCTCTACCATCTGCACCATTCCTATATTGCCTTTTCTGCTCAGCCTAGTAGGCAGTTTTCTGAGCTCTGTGCTTATTTTCTGGTTTGTTGGGGTTTTTTGTTTGTTTGGTTGGTTGGTTTTTTTTTTGGGGGGGGGGCAGGTTTTGTTTGTTTGATTATGTTGTTTATTGTTTTTTTGTTTTTTTTTCCTCTCATGACAATGCATACAGGGTGACAATGGGGCAGCTGGAGAGCTTACAGGGGAAAGAAGGGAAATTACAAATGACAACATCAAAGAGCTATAGGCAAAGAAATCAGGAAGGAATGCAAACGCAGCTGAATTAAGTAATGGTGATGCTATGGATGATTAAGGATACTAATACTGATGCAGCTGTTTTGTTTAGAAAATAAATTATTAGAAATGGGAATATTTAGAAAAAAATTACCCCTGGGCTAAAATTCTCAAACTTCCTCTCTAAGTGAATGCCTCTCTCTGGTCACTGGTCATGCAAATATACTTGTCATTGATATGCATATACAGAAGATGTACGCACATAGATTTATCACCAGTCTTACTATGTCCCCCCTCATGGGGGACATTCTGTTATGGCTATATTAAAACCTGTCAAAAATTTTAGGAATGCTGGATTTCACAAGTTAGTTTGGGTAAACTTGAGTGAGTGCCTAAGATGAAATGCTGTTCCTCCTCCTACAGGCCTACCGGCCCATGGCAGGTGGACACCCATCCCATAAACCTCCCCGGCTGCCGTCCTTCATCTGCAGATGTCCAGAGGTCTGTAACAGCACAGGTTTATACCCGAAGACCTCAGGGACTCATTCTTAAGCACCTGTTTTGGTTATTCCCTCCAGGGAATACTATTGCTCAGCCTATTCTTGTAGTGGCTTGGACCTCCAGGCACAGGGCAAATTCTTAGCAGCCAAATAGGCTTTAGTGTTCTCTGTAGCTTCAGAAAGAAGGAGTGAGTGTGGAAATCTGGACTATTACTTTATTAATTTTCCTCTTTCTCCCTTTTTTTTTCTTTTAATTTTTTGTTATGTATTAGTACTGTGTATTTGATTCTGTAGATGTAAGGTCATAGTACATAGCTGTAGAGATGCCAGCTGGTGTTACCAGGAAGGAACAGCAGCATTCCTACCCCCTACCTGGTCCTGGGCTCTTGTTCCTCTGCTGAACAGTCACATCCCTTGTCCTGGCACAGATACTAATGTGTCTGCTGGGACTGATGTAGTGAACAACTGACCCTGGTTAAAACGTGCCCCTCAGTTCCCTTTTGCACTGCAGACGTGTGCTGCAGTGTCGGAAAGGAGAGAGTCATCCTCACGGTCAGAGGGGCCATGAGAAGGGAAGGGAGGCACAACCGTTTCTCTCAACTTCAACTATGGCATACGGTGTGGTTCCAAATACACGTCAAACTGCTGCCTGGGAAAGCTTAGGTGTCCGGAGAATACACTCTTTGCTCCTCTTGACATTTAAAGGACAGAGCCTAAAATTTCACCCGATTAGCACCTTGTTAAACTCGAGTTAACTGCATAGCACTTTACCATTAAGTAGAATTTATTCTTATACTGCCCCTATGAAGCTGTCAATAATTACCTTTCATTACATTTGAAGGTAGATTTAGACTAGATACAAAGAAAAATTTTTTTACAATGAGGATGGTAAAACACTGGCCCAGGTTGCCCAGAGAGGTGGTGGATGCCCCATCCCTGGAGACATTCAAGGCCAGGCTGGATGGGTCTCTGAGCAACCTGATCGAGTGGAAGATGTCCCTGGTCATTGCAGGGGGTTGGACTGGATGACCTTTAAAGGTCCCTTCCAACCCAAACTATTCAATGATTCTGTGATCATCCATAGGGCACATTTCATCTGTTAGTATGAAAGTAAAATGCTCTCCAATGTACCTTGTTTCGTATGAAGTAGAAGATGATATCTATGTAGGTTTCAGCAGCCTGCACCAAAATTGAACATATTTGAAGCAGTAGCTATCTGCACCCCCAGGCCATATCAGTTCTGGTGCGGTACCACATGAAGATTCTGCTCCAGGAAAGCCTTCGTGGCTCTTGTATGCAATTTCTGCTTCTTTTTTAAATCCTCTCTTTGTGGAGAAAATGTTTTGCCAGACATTCTCCCAGCGTAATCTCTCCTATCCTTAATTTTTTAACATAAGAAGCTCTGGTATCCTTTCTACGCAACCTGGAAATGAGTAGAATTCAAGTTACGGGAAGAAAATTTTCATTTGTGTGATGCCATTTACTGGTTGCTACATAGGGAAGCATTTGATACTAGTACCTATGTAAACCAAAACCCTACAATAACTGATGCTGACATGCTAGCAAATGCAGGTTGAAAGGACCATATTGTTGTCATGGTTGTTGCAGTTCATTTCGTATCGAGTGCAGTTTCAAGTTGAAGGCACAGTTTGACTCTCATGGCTGGCACAGGGCTTTGCTGATACCGGCGACACAAAGTGCAGACTTTTTTTAAATCACAACCCTTCAAAACGACCCTGCTATACACAGTAGTACCCTGAGAAGGAGATGCAAGATCTGAAGGGACAGAGGGGTTTTTTGCTGTTCCTTTGAAACAAGAAGCATTATTATAGTTAGTAACATTTATGTAGGAAATAACATGTTGTGTCCAGCTGTCAGGACCTGGTATTTAACTAGTTGTCCAAAACCTCATCAGAGAGAAGAAAACTCAGCATTCTTCTTAAATAACTTCTTCAGACATTTGAACTTCATGATTATGAATGCAATTATAAAGTCTACCCGGAAGATGGTAGTTGCTTTCTGCAAAAGGGAAAGGTTGTATGGATTTATCTTACATTTCTGCACTAAATCTGCTTTGTTGTTATATAACCCTTACGTGCACTCCCCAGAAGGCCTGTAGATACGCAATTAATTCTCATTTGTAATATGGTTTTCTTCTTCCAATATAGATGGATGGATGCTAAGGTGAACATAAATAGTATGTGTTCCATGCAATAAAAAAGTGTAGTTGTGCAAATGAAAATCAGACTCTTTCTACTTATGGAAGTCTTTCCAAGCTCTTAATCATCTTAAATCCAATTAGCCTTTTCCTGTTTTTGACATGGCTCCATTTGAGATAGGATAACCGAACTGGAATACTCCTGATGACAAAGCCTCCTTAAAGAACATGAAATTTTACTTTTATCCTGCTTTCTGTACTTCCTGTTTTCATTTTTGAATCTTGCTGTAGATTGACCACATGTTGTCACTGAGCTGCCTGCAATGGCAGCTAACTGTTTTTAAGGTTACATTGAGGTTAATGAAGCACGGTAAGGTATATTCCACTCATTCCTCCCAATAGAAATTACTGTGTACATACAAAAGATGAGTGAACTCTTCTATTTTGTTTCCCAATCACAAAGCTTTATGAGGACCTCTGGCATTCCTCAGAGCCTTCCATTAAATATCCTAAAGATATTTGTTTCATCTGTGGTTTTAACCCAATCAGTCTTTCTTCCAGTATTCTTCTTTCCAGACCTCTATTAAAATAGGAATTACTGTTACCTCACTGCACTATCAACTTTTTCTTAAATTCAGCAAGAATATTTATTTCCTTTCTGCTTTTTGTCTTTAAAACTGTTTCTGATCAGTTATAGAGTTCTTGTAAGTTCACATAAAGGCCAGAGCAGGACACAAACTCCAGTGAGACACCTTGTGAAAGACTTTTTGCAAGTCTAGATAAGTCTGCGGACCAGATCCTTAACCAGTACCGAAAGTCACAGCCCACTGAAATCTGGATCCTTTTTTAGTCACCATTTTGTTGACCCTTTGAAAGAATTTGCTAAGCATTTGTGTCTCAAAATATGCATGCAATTATATTTCAAAGCTCATCATATATTTCAAAGCTGCATCCTACAAAGTCAGTTTGCATCAAACTAAAATGTCTGTGAGATTAAAACAAGTCAAATTTGAAGAAAAATTGGCTCGGTTGTGGCTGTTAACAGAGGATATAGTTACTGAGAGAACAAATGGAGAAAGAGTATCTCCTTTTAAAATTACATACATGGATCTTGTTTCGCTAAAATATTTTTTGCTAAAACTTTTGTAAGATTAATCTGTACAGTCAGACAAAACATTAGAAATCTTAAATTCAAAATAATTTGTTTTAAATATATCAGGAGATGAAAGCAATTACAGTAATTTATGCATTTCAACCTTGACTAGTGTGTTCACAATTATAGTGGTATAAGCAGATGATATTTAAAATGGACAAAGTATTTTTGCTTCACCACTTATTTGCAATAATCTCTGTAGTTGTGGTCTAGAAAGTTTAAAATGAAAAGAAAATATAAAGATTACAAATCTGATATAAATACTAGAGGATAAAGCATATGAAAAGGGATTAAGGGAGCTATATTTATAGTCTGTAACAGAGAGAGCTCGAGGGACATGGGCACAGGCTATAAATAACTTCAAGGTAACAATATAAATGAAGGAAGAGATTTATTTGTTCTCTAAAGATGGAAAGTGTGGAATAATAGCCTGAAGCAAAGAGAAGTTTAGGTTAGATGTTAAAACTTTTTTCTAACACTAAGAGCTGTGGAAAGCAGAGACATAAATAACTAAGGTAGGAGGCTGAAGCAGTACCTGAAGCACCAAATACAGCTATTTAGCTACTTCTTTTTATGTATAGTTTTCTTAATTGTTATATTTTATATACCCACATTTCATGGTGTGCATTAACTTCCCATGAAGGCTACATAGATATAACATTCCTCCTGAGATGATTGTGCAGCTTTAACCAGATTAGGGGTAAAAAATAACATTATTAGTGAATTATAATCTCATTTAGTAGCAGGATTATAAAGTCATATTATTTTGATCAAAGTGGTGGAATCTCCTGCTATTATTAGTTCTGGTGTGATGGAAGAAGTCCTACAATTCTCATCGGTCCCTAGATGAGATGGTGTCTTTTGGACACTGTAACCTTAGGTTGCTGATAAGTGAAATGCTTTGTGCAAATTATACGTGGTGATGTGAGAACACCAGCTGTTTGCTGGCTACTGCTGACTTTACTAGAATGAAATGACTTGCGTAAGTTGGGTGCTGGTCTGCTTCACAGTGAACCCTGATATGGCCATGACAGAAGGAAAAGAAGGGAGAAAGGGCACAAACCCCAGAATGAATTGAAGTGTTGTAACCATCCCATTGTCCCCAGCTGTAGACCTCCAAAACAATACAATCCTATAATAGTCTAGGTCATTGCTTGTTCATGTTTTGCTTTGTTCCTCCTTTAGTTTAATGTGTCTGGGAGGCTTCCTAAGGCTGGAAATTTATTTTGCAATTTAAAAATCTATAGACATGGTGCTTTCAGTGTAACCCAACTAAGAGAGGTCATGTCACACCATACCATTGAGAACAATGGAGAAGGTTTGAAAGAGCAGAGTTCTTTCAAGGTGGTGTCAAATAAGTTTGAGAGTGTGTGTACGAGAAGGAGAAATCTGTTCAGTGATGGTGAAAAACTGCACAGGCACATTTGGCCCTCTACAAAAAACATACTGTTTACTCGGTCATTCAGCTGATCTATGACTTTTACAATATTCATGAGCTTTTTGTATGTCATGCAAGCAATACGACAAAATATTGCAATATGAAGTACAAGTGTTGGGATATTAAACTAATATGGCAACTGTTTTTGTCTTTGCTTGTCTAACATTTAATCCATTAGGCAATAATAGTTTTGAGGAACTTAAAGCTTTAATTGTTACATGCAATATCCATTGTAAATATTGTTTGAGTTAACATTGATCAAATAGTGTAGAAGTGTTCGGCTTGCGTAGCTTCAAAAAGTATGTGTTTTTGTAAAAGAAGAGGAATATAATTTCATGCTCATTTCAGCCCAAGATTTCATGCTCAGTAGCCTTATATGTTTGAGCTGCTAGCACCATTAGACATCTCTGCTGTTGTTAAATCAGGCAGGGTCTACACTTGAATTAGATGTTTTTGGGCACACCTGAACCTGAGATTTTTAAGCAGTAGTGGATTGGATCCACTGTATAATAGCTTAGAACAAAGGCCTTTAATCTCTCAGGCATTTAGTTAATATTTAACTCTATTCCCTGTCTTTCTTGTATACCTCTTAGCTGTTCATTTTTTCAGCTTTCAAAAATGTCTGTCTATTAAGAGAGTTGATAATATTATTTAATATGAATAACAGAGAAAAATGAAAATCTCATATGGCACAGGGCAGCAGTGGTAGGAATTAAAATTTATGCTCACCACTTCTTTTTGTCATTCCTTCTCAAAACCATGTTTCCTCTTTGGCCAGATCGCAACACTGGAAGAATAACCTTTTCTCACACAGCGGCCACCCTTTGAAGTATCAAGTGCCCCTCGTGCAAGGTGACTCCAGTGGCATGGTGCTGTTAGGTAGATTGGATACCTCTGGTCCTCCTGGATTTGAGATAAGTTTTTAGGAGAGTGCTTGTTGTAGCCTTGGAAATACATGGTAATTGCACGTTGTCTCTCCTGGCGGAGCAGGCACTGGCTGCCTCCTCGACTGATTTGCCTCATTTCACCCCGTGGTCTTCAGATCTTACATGACAGCTTTCTGGGTACTGATAATTTCACACACATGAAACAAATGCGCTTTGGGAAGGCTTTGGCCTTTTAGAGATGAGATTGATAGGAAATAAAAGATCTGGTTTAATTTACGAAAACTAGTATAGAGCTGTATGTTTGCAGCCTGTATAAAGCATAGTATTTATTAATTTTTCTTTCTGCACAGAGCTTGCTGTGATCTTTTCCCCTGTCATCTGTGAGTCACTTTTGCTCTAAGCTGGAAAGGTTGTATCTCATGTACCATAAAAAGTATTTCTCATGGGTTTCTTTTCAGAATGACCCACACGGTATACAGCAGAGCTCGCTGGTGCCTTTTCTTGGAGTTTGCTGAATTGCACTGCTTTACACTGGCGGAAAAACTCAAGGGTCTCGGGTCATCATAGTAGCTACACAGTGATCCTTGTACACACAAATGTACTCATCCCATCATGAAGGAAGGTGAAAGTGTTAACAATGTGGCTGGATTAGGATTCTTTAGCCTGAGGATGTGTAAAATTTGTTTATGTTAGTTATAAGGCCCCTGTGCATTAAAAAAAAAAATAAAGAACCTTGGGATGTGCTGAAAATTAGCATTTACTAAATTCAATTAAGAAAAATAACTGTTAATTTCCCCAAATCACTAAGATGGCGCTTGCATGTTTAGTACAAATTTTTAGATCAAAAAATAAAAAAAAAATTCCCATCAGATTTCCAATGAGTGCAAATGTCACTAAGATGAAAAGTCTCGTTATTTGGCAGGCATGGTGGCACATTTCAGGATGTAATGTTTGTTTTATTTTGAATTAGCTGTCCATAAATACTTTAATATATTTTTTTGCCAAGAGGCATCTGTCTTGTACTGTAAAGTCCTTATCACTTTATTTATTTCACCTTCTTGACTGACAGAATCCTTGTTTGATATTGACCTTTTCCAAAGTTAAATAGAGAGTCAACTTTTTTCTTAATTTTTATTTCTTTTGGCATTTTCCCCTTGTTCTTTCTCAATTCATGCAAAGCTATGGATTTAATCATAACACCTGTGGAACACTTGGACTCCACGTCCCTTGCTGTGATGAAATCTGTCCTTGTGAGGGGTCAATTTCACTAAATAAGAAAATCCAAATCCTTTAGAAAATAACTTATAATTGAAAAAAAAAAGCATTTTGCCTATGAAGATTTTAGAATTGATTCAAATTACTTGGATAATTTATCACAAAGTAGGAACAGCTCTCATTTATACTGGTAACAGTCACTTTCCTGCAGGGTTCCTTAAGACATATTTGCTTACTTGATAAAATGTATAGAAAAACTGTCTGTCTGGTAGGTGGGTGCCAGTTCCTGTCCACTTCATGTTGCGACTGTGTGTCCTGAAAGTGCAAAATGTTGATCAGTTGTTCACAATTATATCCAACTTGTCCAAAATCTAAAAACGTGTTGCTGTTCCAAAATTATTTATCTCAATTTATGTCTGATGCCAGCTGTTAAAGTCTGGGATTAAATTGCCATTTTCTTTCAATTGGTTGCTATAATATATGGAAAAATATTCAGAAAAAGTTACCCTCTGATTTGAAATTTCGTTTGCTTGTACTTAGGCCAAAAGCAAATGTTGTGCATGTGTGAAGGCTTACATACTTTCATGAACTTGAGAAGGGAAGCATAAATTAAGGATTATTCTTACTAATTACTGAAAGAACAAAATCATGTGCTGATGTTCTTCCGTCTTTCAGGAACTATTTTATTTTTAGAATGGAGGCCCCAGGACTGCCATGCACAGCTGAGCCTGAAGCTCCTGCAAAACTACTTATTCTTACACATTTATTCTGGCACCTGTGCCTACATTGTCACTGTTGTTGCTTGAGAAGTGAGAAAATTATATAGGCGGTTCGGCTATGCTGAGCTCCCTACTGCTGAAGCCGCTTTGCTGTGAGGAGGCGAAAATGGAAGCTGTTGTCCCTGTTTTATTACTGCACTGTGATTGCACCATTGGTGAGAGCCCCAGGATATGTACAAAGGTCATTGTGGGGAAAGTGCCATAGTTTATTCAGTTTTCCAAGTCTGGAAATAAATTATTGATAAGTACAGATAGAAATAATGTGTTATGCCTATTTAGGACTGTGTGGACTTTCTCCAGCAAGCTGTTGAATATTCTGGTTCTGATCCAAGAAGAACAGTACTCTATGTTTAAAGCTCTGATGTTTAGAGACACATAAATTCTTCATCAATCCGAAATGGTATGTATTATACCTGGACCTCACTCCATAAATCCACTATACAGAAAACCTTTTGTTGACAGATTCTGAGAACTTCAGGTCAAGAAAATTCCTTATATTTAAAGAGTTAGGTGAAAATAAAGACTGTGTAATTGTTTTTTTTAATAATTACTTTCTAAGAATTATTACAATTGCTGAGGTAAAATGATGGAGTCCCACACTTTCTGCTGTCATAGTAAATGTCACCAGATTTTTGACTTAGCAGATTGAAAAGTTTTGCGTGGTCCTCAGTATTCAAGACTTCAAATTAATAAGGACTTTTTCTAGTGACATTGCTGACTTGGTTGGATGTTCGTTGTCATAACTTGATTGCAGCCTTTGAATGTGCTTTTTAAAAATTATGTCCCTTATGTACCAAATATTTTGGGGAAGTACCTTTGGTAGGAAGGGAAAAGAATTTCTGGTTTCATGTTTACAAAGAACTTGGTGAAATTATTTGAGCGTTCAGGAGATAGCAGAACTCAGAAGTTTATATGAGACCTTACACTGAATAGACTAGTTGTCAGTTACCTAGAATTGTATTACCCAAGCTTTTCAACAGGCGAGGGAAAATGCATTTTAGGATAGCAAGGTGGAATGAGTATTAAGTCCCATAAGTTGTATGCTGCCCTTTATTTTTAATAATCTGTTAACAGGAAAGAACTAGTAAGTCTTTTATTGCCAATAACTGTTTCATTCTTACCATGCACCTTATCAGTGTATTGGTTTTTTTCATTGTTTGTTAAAACCACATTTTTATACCAGAGTAGAACAAAATTGTCATTGTCAAAAATGATGCAGCTTACTTGTGAACAAGTTTATCTTTGAGATTTTCAGACTATTGTGATGTGCTACTAATATTTATGGTTTGGAAGGAAATGACACTCAATATTTGTGAGACTTGTGAAGGTGCCATTCAGCCGTCTGCTAAAATGTGGCTTCTTTTTTCTCCCCCCCATTATTTTTGGCCAATACATTTCAACCATTTTTGAAACAGGAGCTAGACAGAAATAAACTATTTTGTCCTTGAAAAGTTCCATCTGTCTGCCTTATTCTAGAGCACGAAACTCTGGTGCTTTCTGTGCTTTAGATCAGGAACTTGACATGTGATATTTGTGGCTGAAAGATGACTTTTCACTTTCTCTGTGCAAATCTATTTTTGTTGGCCAAATTTAAATTGCAGATCAACTTTTACTATTGTGTTGCTAAGAAAATGTCAAGGTATTCTGTCTTCAATCAGCACGTTGTATTTTTGTCAGTCTTGTTTTCCAAGGCAGGGCAGCTGGTGCAATTCCAGGTGCCTGAATTGAAAGCAGGAGCCTGGTGTATCCTCAGCAGTCTTGCAGACCCCTCCACCTCCAGCACCAAGCCTGGGAAGGCATAGACTTCGATCAAAGGCCAGTTGGCAACTGGAAGCGTAAGGGAGAGAAGGGGGTAAAAGAAAACTGAGAGAACCAACTGGTTGGCCAAGGAAACTGGGTCTGGTTGAGGACTACTGAGAAGCCAGGGCATGGTAGGAAGGATGGGACTGGGTGAACGATAGGAGCCGAGAGCAGCTGGGATGGAAGCAACAAAGAGTGAATGGAGAACCTGGGAAGGTACAAAAGTACAGGAAGCCAGTACAAGTAGGAACTCTGTAATCACATCCCATTTTCTTCCTATAGGACTTCTGCCTTACCTATGTCTAGAGTGGATGAAAGATGAAAATGCTTCTGTAACTTAATTTTTCCATGCCTGACTGCAGGTATTATTAAATTCACCCTATTGGTACCCTACTCAGTATGCAAAATGTATTAATTTCTATATGACCTCACCTTTTGCATCTTTCCTAAATATTAATATAGTCACCCAACACCTTTTGTGAAACACGGGAGGTGGTTGTAGCTGGGTTATGGATGGGAAGTAGAGCACAGAGCGTTTAAAATACCAACATACCAAATATCTATGAATTCATGGTGCCCTCATTAAACAGATAAGGGCTCGAGATTTCAGTATGCTTAATTTATATAGTACTGCTATTTAAGGCAGAGTTTGGGAGCTTAATGTTGCAGTCTGAGTTGGGTTCTATTGAAATAGTTAATATAAAAATGTTTAATTCATCTTATTCATCTTTAAAAATCCAAACATTTTTGTGAGAAAGAAGATGATTTATCATTATCCGGAGTGAAGTGAGCTTCACTACAGGGAAGGAATAATTAACTGAGCCTTCTGCCCTGCTTTGTGAAAATGTTATATATGATTTATCAGAGTCATAACATTTTCTTCCAACATATCATTCCTTTGAATTTTGCTAAAGCCTGTTTAGCTAAAGAATTGCTGAGAGTGAGTGACTTGATACAAAATAAGTGCATAATATAATATTTCTAAGAAATGCTATCCGTTCTTGTGAACTATCTTTAGTGGTTCTTTGTTTCCAGTGGCTTTTCTATAACATGCAAGCTGTTATTTTGCTGACTCACCATAACAATTTGAGAAAAGTTCTGGAAACAAAAGTATCCCACTGTATCCATTTGCATGTTTTCCATTGTTTTAGATTAACTTTGGATGTGTTATCAAAATGTCTATGGATGTTTTAGCTTTGAATTCATAATTAGCGGGCAATAGCAAAAAAACACACCTAAAAAAATTCTTCAAGCTCATGAAGATTGCAAAATTGGGATCTTGGGGTATGTGAGAATTAAGCTACTTGCCTGAGTGCTTATAAGTCATACACTTGTTCTAGGGAACACCTAGAGCTTGCGTAAAGGAGAGAAAGCATTTAGTATGATATGCAGTTTGGGGAACAGTTTGCACTTTGATTACAATGACCACAGGCTTATTCTAAACCTGCTACCTCAGGATGACAAAAGCTGCCCTTTCTGGTGTTTTTGTGGTGAGCACTATATCTCTGAATCTTTCTACAAAAACCTGGAAATTACAGAATTCCAGTCTCTCAGTGGCACTTCTTGGTGGCTTCCAAAGTTAAGATAAGAAGGAAAAGCAGCAACTTAGCATATCTTGCTGACTGACTCCAATAACCACCTGAACAGAGATGTACTGAACAGGGCAGTGCTGAAGGGGGATGGATAAGGAAGGGAGGAAAGGAGGGGGAGGAAGCTGTAATGTTTCTCCTGGGAGTCTTTGGTGAAAACTTCCAAACAGGCATGAGGAAATGATTTACTGTCAGCCTCTCTCCAATTAATCAGCTTGGTTTTCAATGTAAGCCTGGCTGTGTTCATAACCATATGTGGTTCATGTCACTCATAGTCAGGAGAACTGGGGAGCAGTGTTTCACTGTATGCGCAGTTCTGACCAGCAGGAGAATTTTTTTCTTTCTTTAGTAAATTAATTGGCAGTTGTCTGCATTATAAAGATGTATAATAGATGCTGTTTGTACCTCTTAGAACCCCTAATTAATGTGAGTTGAACCCTGTTGAGATCTTCCTGTGATGCTCTGCAGTGATTTTGCATCAAGGCAGAGCTGAGGAGTGGGGAGCGCTGCTGAGCTCCCCGAGGACGTGCCGAGCTGACACCTCACCCTGCATCTCTCTCCAAGTGGTCTGGTGAGATCAGGCTTTCTCACAGCCAGTACACCAGGTACATTTAGTCTTGGATATATAAATGTTAACGTGTTAAGGAGGGGTAAGGATAAAGAGAGGTGCATTCTGATTTTGCTTAGCTATTTCTTTTTAAATACTTCTGCTTGTCTCCTTAGTTTCTTTCTAGGAAGCAGGATCAGTTTCTCATTGCCTTCAGCACTCATCTTCTCATGCAGAACATCAAAGCTTTGGCCTTATACATGGTTTACCTGGAGTCAGGAATATACCCGTGTGAATGGGCTTGAGTCTGTGGAAACTCAGTGAAGTGCTTCTTATTGATGATACTTGGGTCAGGGATGACAAATCCATTTGATTTAATAGCCACAGTTTGTCTGTTGCGGTTGCTGTTCAGAGCTGCTTTGCTTTCTGAATTAAGATGAGCCATGCACTGAAATTACCAGATTAAAATAACTCCTCTAAATTCTGTGCTCAGCTACTAAAAACATTAACCAAATGTAGTGAAAATAAATCCTGTGATTAACCAAGTATATAATTTACTGGCATGTGGAAGAGCCTTGGCCCACTCTTTGTGCTTGTTTATCGTTAAAATGTTTGCAATGACACAGAGATTTCTGTAATGAGAGTGACATAAGAATGACTGTTCCAGATAATAAGCCTGGAATTGATATAATATCTAAGTCTACATCTAATTTACATGCAGAAATAAACAATTTTTCAGTCCATATACTAAAGTGTCTTCCTGACACTTGGACTGTCTTTTAAAGGATATATCATAGCTTTACATACATCAGCTTCATTTATGGAGCATGCTACTCTTTTAAAATAAAACTATCACACTGTTGTAGATCTTTTTTGTAAGACGGAGCTGGAATCATTTATGACTGGGGGAATGTGTTCATACCTTTATACCCCATCTCATTAGATATAATATTTTTCATTTTCTTAAGTCCCTGATCTCGTAGTTTTAAAGGAAGTATTTAAAATGTCTGCACCAATTTTAAATTCATGATGTGAACTACCGTCATCATTCCTTATCATATCTACGACTTCTGAGTTGCAAAGGAAGGGCAAGTGATACAGAGAGAAAGAAGCTCTGTTTTGTTCTTTGTCTCCCTTTCGCATTCAGTTCCTTTCTGTGTACTTATTGGTACGCAGTGCAGAACGGAAGGGGAACATGAAACACATCAAAGGAGAAAAGATAAAACAAAAGTTAACAGATAGGTTTCATTTATAGAGAAAAATGAGAAAGGGGGAGTGGCAAGAAAGGAACAGTACAGAAAGTCATGTGATGTAGGTGGAGGTAACTGATTAATACTGTGAGCAACATCAAGCTCTTTTGAGGAGGATGAGAAGACATTAAAGAACAGCAGCAATGATATTCTATTGAGCTACAAACAGCAAGCTGGCAAAAAAGAGTTAATTAAGTTATATCCTGGCAATAGAAAATCAAATGTGAAATGACATTTTAGCTGTGAGGCCCACTTTAGGCTGTTGAAAAGTAGTAGAGTACTAACCATGTTCTATTTTTTCCACAGCCTCAAGAAAACCTCATAGCTGCAGTGTCGCTGCTAATTTGCTTTTACATTTCATCACTTGTTAGTTTTCTAAAGTTCATTGTATGTCTTTTCCAAGCTTTTGTTAGGCTTTTTTTATGTTTTAAAGGCAGATAGTTGTGAAGGGTATTTGCACCTTCTTTATGCTATTAGTATAACAGCTTGCATCACGATTAAGTGTCTTAGCAGAATTAGAACTAGATAGTCTGCCATTGTAGAATTTTATAACTTACTGGAATTTTACTGAAACAAATGCTGATACCAAAGCTGAAGAGCTAAATGGAAACACATGCTCTGAGCTTGCTGTTAGGTAGTTTGAGGGCATATCTCTGCTGTTATCTCTTCTCTCTCATTTGGGTACAGGATAACTTTCCTTATGCATTTAGAAATGAATTAAGGAGAGAAGGAAGTGGCCATACTGAGCCTGTATTGTTTCTACAAGGGTAGCTTATAAACAGATTATCAAAACAAACATTTGTGCCACTCTTCATTCCACGAATAGAGAGCTATCTGATAGTAGTCAGCATGGTGCATCTGGTAGAGAACTTGAATTTAATACTGGTGTTAGGCTTTATGTAAGAAGATAGCCTATAAAACTGGAGCCCTGCTTTGCTGTGTCGACATGTCTGGAGCTCAGAATAAAATTGAGTTTCCTGCTTTAGCTGTAGCTTGGTCTTAAAATAACCTAAAGAAATTACAGTTCTGATTATAGAGAAAGTGAAGGACTTAGAACATTCTCCTAATAAAGCCACGGGATGACACAAGGCTTAGTCATCTGTAGTCTGTCTGTAATAGACATTTCTGAGAGGGAAACAAGCCTTTGAAATTGGATAATCTGATTTGCAATCAGGCCTAATTATTTTAAGAACATAGAAAACCTTTGTTTTTGGCAAAAATAATCATCTGGAATCCAATTAGAGAAGAGCAAGCCATTTTAAATATAATGGATGCCACACAGCATCCAGAGGAAAACTTTTGTCTTGGGAGAGAGGACTGTGTTTGAAATTGACTCCACCTCTTATTTTTCTTTTTGCCATTTCTGAAATAAACAATCGTGCTCCAAGGACACATCACCCTAAAGGATAAATAAAATGCCTTTGACTGAAAGTACATTCAAAAGCAGTCCATGATAGACAGTAATTTAAAAGTCCTAGGGAAGTCTTTCTATCATCTTCTGAGTATTATGTAACTTTACAGCAACAGAAAACACTTCAAGAAAATAAATAACACTAGAAGAAAACATGGCCATCCTCATAAGAAATGCAGATTTGAGAGCATCACTACTGAAGGGAAAAACAATGTATATTTTGGAATTAAGATAGTTTAGGCTTGATGTTATTAAAGTCCTTCAGCTCTTCTCTAGGCTTTCTTTTTGCATGCTATAATTTTTGTAAATCTTTACAAATTACTAGTAATATTTAAAAGCTTTGTTGTTTGTATATTGAGTTTATAGATTAATATATGTAATACAGAGAAGCAAGCCAGCGAACTGGACAACTGATACTATTCTTCTTATAGATTCACCATGAGAGAAGGGCAGTGCTACTTTGTGCCTATGTATGAATCAATATCCAGTGTGAACCTAAAGGTTTGTTGCCTATATAGTTTTGCTGGAGAGGGGCCAAAGGCATGCTGTATTATTTATACAGTGAATAAGCTTTCCTCATGTGCTCCACTAAATGTGGATAATTATCACTCATTTTAGGTTTTTCTGTATAAATGACACAGATGTCCACACAACATATTTATAATTTCACCCCATCTGTGCTAATTTTTCTGTAAATGTCCTTTTAGTGCAGTAATCATCCTGTTTTATCAACAGTATGCACAGTGTTGAACAACATGCAAGGATGTGACTAATATTCAGCCCTCATTAAAACAAAACATTCCCACCCCCGTGTCGTGGCACAGTTGGAAATTTTCTGGAGTGTCTTGGTTGGCTTTGCTTTGGTGGGTTCCTGGGGCCACCTTCCCTCAGCCTGAGACATCCAAGGCCAACACTGTGAGGACAAACGGCAACAGACAACAAATCTCCCCAGCTTACATTCAAGGCGTATCTGGTTCTGCAGAAAGCAGAGAATAACTCACTGAACTGTGTATGTATTTCTTCTGAAATTAGGGACCCCGATGAGAGCCCTTAATTAGAAACCCTTCGTCTGCACCTCACTGGGTAGAGTGAGGTAACTGACTAGACACTTATTTTTCTGAAGTCCTTGAACTAGGACCCAATTTTGTATGGTACCTAGAGAAAAAGAGCGCAGTGTATGGGGACTGCTCTGCTGTCATCTTCTTGTGATGTGCTGTAGGTGGCTGGTTTTCCCCTCTTCTCTCAAAAATTTCCACCACTTGCCACTGCAGGTGCAAGCTTGCTTTGGAAAAGACCCCTTGGTGTTCAAGATAAAATATTTTTGAGGTCTGTTTCAATAAAAAAAACTCAAATACACCAGCCTTTCTCAGACTCCCCCATACAGATGTTGTATATATATAATTCTTAGGAAATTTTATGTGGGAAGTAATTAATCGCCATTCAGACAAAGTGTATTTCTAAATGAAACAACTTGGTCATTTATAATTTGTCCCATAGTATCCCCCAATTACGGAAAGCCACCACTGCACTTTACAGTTTAATGACCTGGAAAAAAAAAACATTTACAGAAACACAACCATATTAAATGATAGGAGCAAAAGAAAATAATCCAGACTCATAAAACAGCTAGGTATTTCCAGTCTCAACCTCAAAACCTTTACTGTTAAATTAGCAAAAGCAATTGAGAAAATGAGGTCAAGACCTCTAAACTCAGTCTTATTTAAGAGCAAAACATTACAGCAATGGAAATTCTAAATAGGGTAGAGTTTAAAATGGAAACAGTGTTACCAAAATCACAGGCTTCTGAATGCCCTCCTACTTAAAGACGTATTGAAGTATTTACAAGTAGTATTGAAGTAGACTTTTCAAGAAAAGTAGTATCAAGCTTCACAAGGTAAATTTATTTTCCTTCTGCAGCTTTTTAGGTTTTTTGATCAATTACGAATACTAGCAGGTTCACTAGCACTAACTTCTGTTTGCTCAAGAAGGAATAAAGCATATATGATAGCATAGTTCAATCTGGTAAATAATGACGTCACATAAATGAAACAGTAGCAAAGAAACTGTGACGTGTTTTCAGTTTCAGAACTAGGCTTGTGCATGTAAATTTTCACTATAATCTGAGTACCCACAGAAGAACTGTACCTGTACCACCCTTTAACAGTCCCAATGGAAATGGAGGCTTATAGGAATGACTCCTGTAGATGTATTGGCCAGTGAGCAGCTGATCTTATTGAGGCAAAGTAGCGTTTAAACTCTGTAGTTTCTCTGTTATTTAGGATCCACATTTCAAAATTGTTTAGGCATGAAGGAACTTGTGCACCTGGATGGCCAATAGCTGACACTGGGCATCTAAGGTCTTTCTTAAGTGACTAAATGTTTTTAAAACCTTCCCCAAATTCTACTGTATTCTGTCTCTGTTGATGTGAGTGAGTCAAAAGTCTCACTTTGGCAAATCGAACTTTTTCTACTAGTTGTTTGTTGATTTTTTTTTAACCTGACAGGATTCTTGTATACTGGTGTTTGTACACCAGTAGGATATGCAGCTTCTGCTTGATGTGAGCACTAGAAGCATATTGCTGGAAGGGTAAAACTGTCTCTTCCTACTGTATCAAAAAAGTTCTTTCTGTCAAAAAGTTGTGGTCTGTTATGGGGTCAGGGGAAATTAAAGTAGCCTTTCATTTTGTCTTGTAGGAAGTTCCTCTGAAGTTTCAGACTAGCAGACTAGCAGGCTAAATTCAGGAGCAGGGATGCCTTCAATTAACTGCTATCTGTCCTATTTGTAGTACAAAGGATAGGAACAGCCTACATAGCTTAAAAGAAAGGACACTAAATAGAACTTCAAGAGCTACCCTGCATATCGCACTCTCAAAGGAAAGCAATGGGATCTCTGCTAGTCAGCAGTTTAAGATCATAGCTAATGCAAAGACTTAGATTGAATTTATACAGATGTTCTGTCTAGTCAATAAGACATCCTAGGAGAATTTTGGTAGACGAGGTTGCTTATAGTGTAAAGCACTCTGCTGAAAACAGTGAAAAAGTGATCAACGCAAATGAGTTTTAGGCAAAATTAGCAAGTTCATTATAGAGGAATGCATGGTTAGCTCAGGGGATTGCTAAATCTTGAGATCTTCATCTCTAGAGCACCAGTTTTAAATTCATGTGGATTTTGATGCCAACCAGAATACATTGTCCTTGTTATTGATCTCTGTGAAATGACTTCCCAGTGTCCTTGGAAGAAAATCCAGAACCTGCAGTTGGCACATAAAAATTTGAGATAGAAGAATATGACATAAAAATAATTGACATAAGAGATTTGAATGAGCATGGTGATTAACTTACTATTTACCTTCTGCAGTCTGACTCAGCTGGACCTCTTTAGAGGCAAGCCAGCGGTGGTCATGGGAAATACCATGTTCCTTGCTTCTCTCAACTACCATAGGTCTTGAAGCTGTAATGTGACAGTCGAGTGAAGTAACTACTGAGGTCTCAATAAAAGACAAAGGAAAATGAATGAAAGGAGTAGCTGATATATTTTGACATTGTTAAAATATCTAGAATCATCAAGAAGTCTGAAACTTCACTACATTTCTGTGTAGACTGGATTTGATCATCTCAGGATGCACAGTCTTACAAGGCGAAATTCCTGAAGAATTAAATGGCTGGGATATACCTCGATGAGACTGAGAGGATGGCATCATCATCCCAGCCATATTATTTATACAGTCTCCATTTTAATAATCAATCTGTGTATCCCATCTACATGCACAGTTGTTTACTCCCCATGTGCAGTAGAGGTGAGGAGACTTAATAAAGCATAGGTGATATGCACAGAGATCCTGTGGCTCGATTTGACTTTCAGCGACTTTTCAAAATCCCCTTGAAAGCATCTCCAAATTTGAGATTCAGGGGGACCCTGTCCCTTTTCAAATCAAGAGTGATATTAAAACAAGGTTCCTCGACTAAAGTGGCATTAATACTTAGTGTACTAAGTATAATGGTGTTAGACTGTGATCTAGTTTTAATAAGAACGTGGCAGAAGCATTTTTTCATTATTTAGTCGTGTTTGCTAGTGGTAAATATATATATGGAAGACAAGGAAAGATTTATTTCCCTCGGTCACTACACTCCAGGGGTTCCAAATTAAAAGGAGAAGTCTGGATTCAGAAAGCCGAGGGCAGGCTGGCAGACAGTCAAACTGAACAAGAGGAGTGTAACACCCGAGATATGAATTTATTTCATATTGTTAGGAAATCATGCACCAGCACTAATGGTTTCACAATCCATTTAACAGTGCCAGAAAGTGGAGGGATTGTGGATTCCAGTTTGTTTATCTAGCAAAATGTTAAAGGTGGCACAGATTGGCAAAGTTTCCATTTCAGTCAGCGGAGCTACCCTGTCATCTGGCTCTAGGCAACTAAGTATTCACTGATGTCATTAGTTCAGACACATGATAAATATGCAGTAAATTTTCTGTGTGTTCAGTAACTGAGTAAGGTAGGGTTTCACTCCAGGGAAGAATGAGCCAAGATCAAATTAACTCTCTATCAGGAAAGGTAAAATACTTAAAATTGCTATTAAAATGGGTTAATATGACTAAATTTAAAATAATTTTGCTTACGATAAATTTTAGGATAAATTCCAAGCATAGTATCGTGAGGGAAAATTAACACTGTCTCCTGAGTAGGGAAACTCCCCCACATATATTTTGTCTATAAGGTACTCATTCCAACTAAAACAATAGTGTTCAGCGGATTTTACTGGATTGAAGAGTAAAGGACTCCCCCAAATTCTGCATTTCACTAGATCGCTGTTTTTCAAAAGTGCAGGGCTTTCAGTAGGAGGAGGAAGGGATTACCCATATCTGCGGAAAATGCAACCACTTACTGTCGACATTTTGTGATGAAAAGCACTCATGCTGCGAACTTTCAAGTTTCATCTGATAAAGGCTACTTCCAAAGATACATGCCAGCTAAATTCTCACTAGAAAAAATGAGAACTCTGGCATCATAAGTTGCCAAATGCTTCATTCTTAGAAACAAGATTGTGAGTGAGAAGATTTCATAACTTAATGTCATATATCAACTCTTACATCCACAGGGATCCTATGAATGTTTCTTAAGAGCAGCATTGCTTCAACTGTGTTACCAATAGGGCCCATCTCCTTTGTATTTTTTGTAGTGTTAATGTTTGCTTTATGAAAAAAACCCTTGGTTTATCAGCTGAAGATCTTTGAAAGATTTAATTACATTCTAAATTAGTTCCAAATTAAATAATAATATTAAGGGAGAATATACATTGAGATTTTAAACATAGTGGATTGTTTCTCTGTATCCCACTGGAATATATATATATATATATATATATATATATATATTAACCAGTATCAAAGATTCGCCTAAAGGAATAAATTAATGTATACTTCAAGACACTTTCAGGAATCATGCAAATTAGACTTTCCTCTAGATTAAGCACATATATCTCCGTATACCAATTGCCAAATTCTGAAAAAACACTCAAACATATTTCTTGGGTGTTCTCATCTCACCCTCTTGCACCATTAATTTCCCTCAGTGAAGGGATTTCACTGAATTTGATGAAGTGCATTTGTAAACTGGATCCTTGCCAAACTGAAATTTCTGTGACATCTGAATTATATCCCCTGCTCAGTTATTCTGAGGCTTCCAAGTTCTTGTACTCTGTTCCTTGTTTTCAGATCATCTGCTTAGTCAAAGACTCATTATTCAGGAATAGTACAAAGCAAAGATAAGCATTGAGCTAAATAAATTATGAGGCTGGTAATAGTACATGGGCAGGGGAAGCATAAACCAACCTATAAGGGTTTTCCAACACTTTAATGTTTTACCTTTTTTCTTTCAGATCAGGAAACTTAACAAACAAACAAGCAAACAAAAAAAAACCCACAAAACCCCTGTGTATTTGAAAAAGGAGAAGAGAAAAAAATATAAAATCTTATTTGCATTCTGCTTCAATACATTTAAGTGCACTGGAAATTTTAGGACATGTAATTGCATGAAGTAATTACTCATAGCTCAGAGAATTCTGTCTCAGTAGAAAACCACCTTCCATCCCGAATTATGAAATTATTCCTCCATTTGACTGTTGAAGTAGAAATTAATGTAAATTCTGCAATTGACTTCAATCAGAAGAAGACAGAGCCATGGATAATGATATAAACCTGAAAAATGGTTGAGTTCTTAGAAGTGTGTGTAAAATTGATCCTTGTTGAAGTACATGTGAGATTTTATATTCGCTTTAGTGTAGTCAGAATTTGCTCCCAAATTTCTAAACTCAGTGTTCATGGATATGTTACCTCTGCTTCTTTGCCTGTAGTACAGACGACTGGTAATGGTTGATCTTACCAGATTTTTCCTTTCTAGATGAAGTTTTTGAGGGTGAGTAGTGTTTCAAAGACTATGAGTTTTGTGAGGATTTCTGATGAATTTCAGTCATATGTAACAAAACTTAAAAAAAAAAAGGCAACACAGAAAGTCTAATGTCAGGCCTACTTGGTCATTGGCAGTCAGTGGGGTTTTGCTCTTAGTCTCATGGGTGTTGGGTTCCTGAGGCTGAATGATTGTTTTACTCAACTACAGGTACGTTGAACTTACAACAAATCATTCCCACTTTACCTGCTTTGCTGCTGTGGCTCATATAGCACATTAAAATTTCTGCTGATCTTTTGGAGCGTGTGGTGTGTACATATTCAGGAGCGAAAATTATGGAATTTGTCATGGCAGGGAAAAGTACTGTCATACTAGAAAAATAGATTTTATTTACTTTTT
This sequence comes from Streptopelia decaocto, assembly GCF_964273445.1. NCBI lineage: Eukaryota > Metazoa > Chordata > Aves > Columbiformes > Columbidae > Streptopelia > Streptopelia decaocto. The sequence goes on along the minus strand of NC_138655.1, from coordinate 131,728,612 downwards.
TTTTTTAAACATCTGGCCAATATAATTCCTTTGGTAAAACCGCAGTTTCTGTGTTGTAAAAGTTGTAGAACAGTGTAGATAGCCTGAAGATTTCATCTGCAGTGATTGTGCTCCATTTCAGAGCTCATCTGTTTTAGTTCTTGGCTGCTGTCAGCTGAATCTGAACCTGGATCCAAGTACCAAGAGGACATCTGTCATTCCTGTGCTCAGATACTCTTCCTGCTTTCCTTGGGTAGGAAAGAGAAAAACCTGACAGGATAAACTGGAACATGGTGCTTGTCTTGATGGCTGGGAACTGAGAATTGGAAGCTGAGTGCAGGGAATGTGGTGGCGAGCTGGGGAATGGTTGAGAGGAAAAAGCCCCGTGGAAAAAAACATGCATCTGTGATGTAATATTTGATGTAGAGTGACAGCCATAAAACTACTTTTCCTATTTTTGAGTGTCTGCTTGAAGTAAGTGCCAATTTTATAACTAATTTAATAATCATATTCTATTTAAATGTCTGTGCAGTTGATTAACATTTTCTCTTAGATTCTGTAGACCAGTTCACTTCTTAAGAAATAAAAAGGCTATTAGCAGAGTTGAATACTTAGCAGCAATAGCCACCCCCCCCCCCCAATATATCACCAATATATTGCATTAAATGGAATTATGGATGTCTGAGAATTCTGTTGAGGAAGAGTCTTTCAAAGCACATCAGTTGGATTCTGTATGAATGAACAAAATTTTTGAAGGAATAGATTGTCTCTGCAACAGTTTTCAACTGGCAGTTGATCTCTGGTAGTGTTTTTTGGTTTCTGCATTTCCCTGCAGGGTTTTCTGCCAAAGAACGTGGCTGTGGCATTGCCTGAAAATCCTACGGGGGAATATTTCCTCTCCTCTTTGGGGAGGGAGACCTTTCTGTGAATGCATATGAATCTTTAGGTCTAGCAATCGTTCTTGAACTGATTTCCACTGTTTGTTAACAATTTGGCTCGTAAATTAGAAGTCTGTGTGAGATTTGGTTTTCCACAAAACACTAATTTCTTGATGTTCTGCATATTCTCTCTCTATTTTCTTTCTGGAAAAAAAAAATGAGAGGAATTATTATACTTCAAGTCCTAATTTGAGCTTCAGTTTCTTCTTCGTAAATCTGATTATGGATGCTCACACTGGACATATTCAATAGTGGCAACTGGTGTTTGGACTCGTTTTGCACTCTCCCTTTCCTGCTGCCCTATGGGCAGGACAGAAAGCAAAAGCAGAAGGAATGAGGAATGATAATAGATATACTGATCTTTAAAAGATGGTAAGATTTTATCAAAGTATTGGAGAAAGTGTCACCTGTAAGAAGCATGGCAAGTACGTGACTGCTTTCTTGATGTTGATTTGGGGCCACATTCTCCTTTCTCATGTTTATTTTAACTGGCAAGACAAGGAGAGAAGAATGATGTGTCCAAAAGACGCATCTCAGGAGAAGGCAGGCAGCCAGGGTGGTTGTTATTTTGTGCCCATCAAAGAAGCTGTTAGGATTCTTTGGTGAATAGCGTGGTGGCCGTATCCTATCTGGTACCTATCCCACTCCAGATAGATGAGGAGAACCTGTGCAGGTAGGGTTCTCAAAAGCAACCAACCATACTGTGCTCTTTGCCATCCATAAACAAGTTTCCCTGGGGAAATCAGTCTTAGAGGCATTGTATACCTGAACTGTCCTAGCTATGACTCTGTTTTCTAGGAATGGCAAGTCTCTCTTTTCTGCATAATTCTCTGTAGTGTCTCAACCAGTACCAGTGTTCCTTTCCCGTATGAGTGGGAATATGCAGTCTTATTTTATTATCTGCACACATCACAGGAGTATTCACACAACCCACTTTAAAAATGTTTCTGTTTTCTGACTTTATACTCCCTTGAGATACTGAATTATCTTACAGAGGGCGATAGAGCTGTGTCAGTGATTGACGCTGTGCTCTCCAATGACACGAGTTCATTCAGCACTGATGGCAGCTGATTTGTATTGATGGAGATTTCCCACATGTCAAACACAGACATAATCTGTGCTTGTGCCAGAAATCATTGTTTCCCACCTGTACAGTATAATCTGCTCCTAATGCCTATGACCTATTTTTAAATCTTTGTCTTTATAGCTGCTTATGTACAATATTTATAGAAACACCACTGAAATAGGCTGCTACAGAAGTGCAAATGACAGCCATGTAGCTCTCCCTATTTTGTGGTATATTCCTGAAACAAACAGTGGTACAGCTATTTGTCGGGCATACTTATTACTCACTGGAAGCAATCATATCTTTCATCATTTATCCACAAAGAGCTGTTGTGCTGTGGATTGTACATAGCTTCCACTGTTTTTTTGCATACCTGTCTGAGCAAATGATATTTGTTCTCTACTTTCACAGTAGAGCTTATGGTTCTGTTATCTGTAGTTTGCCATCAAAACTGCAAACAAATGTGGTGGGAAAATACTGTCTACAGATGAAAATGCTTATAAATTAAACATGCCATGCAACAAGATCCAGGTGACAGACCATTTTCTAAGCTTTAGAAGGTTTTTGTAATGGAGATGATATTAAATTGCACACAAACTACACTGAAGTTGGTTAAGACCCAGCTGTTTGATAACAGCATAACAAAAAACCATAACAGTTTAATCCAATGAGGGGTTAATTAATATGATCTGAAAAGCAAATCATATGGTGGTTTTCAGAACGGAAACTGGCATGAGAGAAGACTTGTGAATATACAACACTGCACTGTAGTATTTCTGACAAAAGAATTATGCAATAGTCACAAAAACTGCTGAGGTATTGAGTTAATAGATTAAGCTGGTAATTGAAAAGTACAGTTTAAAAAACAGACAGACATTTCATAAGATTGCTTCCAGAGGCCACAAATTCATATCAATCCAAATATTAAGATGTAGTAGCAGGGACATTTCTAGTGTTTTCAGTCAGTTTTTAGTTTTTGTATGCACAAACACGAATGTCCATATAAGACTGAGGTTGCAAAAGGTCCATGTGAAGGAAGTTGCTCTCTCGGTGTGAATAAACATGGCATCTGCCATTAGATTTGTCACTGCCATTGCCCTGTCCCTGCAGAAAAGAGGCTCCAGTTTGGCCATGTGATACACGTCAGTCCTTCTTTTCTAAATGTGCAGAGCCAAGTTACTTTCAGGGGACTGCCATAACCTGGAAAGTGTTGGCAGACCAACTCTAAGCAGAACTCTGTTGTGAGCATGGGTCAAAGCCGTGAGGGAAGAGGTTAGGAATTAACTTAAAAAGGCACAGATTTTCTTTCAAATGCCTTTTATCTCTGTAAATGCTATAAAAAATTACAGATCTTTGTACATCTGTTTGACTGAAACCCAGTCCCATTTTTACATGAGATGGGGTTAAACGCATGACTTCCCTCAGTGACTTTTCACCCATTTAAGCTTTTCTCTCTGAAGAAATGATCTGCTTTATGAAAATATGCTTCTGGCAGTAGAATAATAGATTAGCAAAATAGTGTGAAATGGCTATTGGACTCAGAGAAGTGTTGTACCAGTGAGTACTCTGGTTGACAGCCAGCTGAAATTGACCAAAAGATGTGAGCAAAATCTGTAGGAATTTCAAGTGAAAGCAATAGATATTTACTTGGGACCCTTATTTACATCTTTAGGGTGAAGAGAAACTTAAACCTCTTTGTCCTTTAAGATGTGTAACTATCACAGAAGGATAATGGCAACTGGCACATCAGTATAGATAAACAGTTGGCAGACATGGATTATTTCAGTCCAGTTTACCCAAACTTCAAAGTCTGCCATAGTTCAGTGGTTCATTAAAGCCATCAGCTTTACACAAGTGGTTTGTATTCCTTTTCCGTTACCTATCTTAATAAATTATGGCAAGTACTCATGCTCTGTCCCTTCTTCTCCAGGTCAGTTACGGGAACTGCTTCTACTGTGTGCCCCTTATGAATCCTGAAGGAAGACGTTATTTCAGTTATTTCCCTGTCTTGCCATGTGTGTTTGTGCCATAAAGCCAGCTGCAATCAGGAAAGTACTGGGAGAGGATCCCAACTGTAGTTGAAGGAAGACCAAGGACGTTACTGCTACACGCCAAGTCATTCAGTGGGGAATGGCAGAAAAGGAGGTACAATAGATTGCCCAGAGAAGTGGTAGATGCCCTGTCCCTGGAGACATTCAAGGCCAGGCTGGATGGGGCTCTGAGCAACCTGGTCTAGTTGAAGATGTCCCTGCTCAGTGCAGGGGGGTTGGACTAGGTGACCTTTGAAGGTCCCTTCCAACTCAAACTATTCTATTATTCTATGAAATAGGGAAATTTGTGTTTTCAGTGGGGGAGCAGAGGCTTGTCTAGCATGAGGCAAAAACATCGGTGCAGACCTGCTCCTCACCCCATTGCCCGTCGTATGCAACCCCACTGGCAGCCAGCCTCAGCAAAGCGGTTTAACAGCCCTGCGGCTGGCTGGCTGAGATTTCTTGCCAGATGGTTTTCTTTACTTAGACTGAAACTAGCTAAAGACTGTTAGCTTCATATCGGTGGCTCTGTCTTTCACAGGCTGCAAGAGCAGTCACTAAAGTGGCTGGGATATTACTACTGGGAGTTGTCAACATCAGTTATCATGGGCTATTTTTTGATCTCAAGTGGTGCTCCCATGCTCTAAGAGTTCTGCCTAATGTAAGAGTGGTTTTATCATTGCTGAATGAAGGCTGTTCCCAAGGCACGACACTACCAAACTTGTCAAGTTTTAAAATAGTGTTCATATGGTGTTAATTGACTTAATTGTATTCAATACGGGATTATGTTTTACTGAGTCACTGTGGGACGTAGGACTCATATTCATCTCTGAAGAAATAATTCCTTGCGTTCACTGCTTACGCAGCTCCTGCTTGTTACACAGCGCTCACACTCGCTTCTTACAGACTCTGATAACACATATTGGTTTATTAAGACAATCAGGGCTGTCGCTGGGCATATCTTATGTGACTGTCAGTAAGACTCACACCACACCTACTCAGAGTGACTTCAGCCAGTGTCTCACCTCCTTGCACAAGACCAGAGCAGGGAGCTCCTCCTTTTGTCCAGGGAGAGGGTTGTGACAGCTGATCTGTTCTGCTTGGGAAGGCTGTGAGAGATGAGGGAGAGGGGATGAGCAGCTTAAGCACAGCATGAGGCAGCTGAGCTCCCCCAGGTGTAGCTTTAAGCTCATCTCATATTTAGGAATAATTATTATACTTGGGCCATTTTTCTTTAACTTTCCACACTAACCGTTAACTGGAACACTATAGAAGAGAAATTATTTTCTTCTATGATTAAACAGTTCTTTGTTTTGCAGCTCTTGGCATGGCCTTACAGTTTCTGTTTCTTAATCCAGCTCTTTATATGTGTGTATCTAAGGTTTAAATGTAAACTTCAAAGTTGATGTTACCTTTTTTTTATCTGTTCTTCCTTTATAGCTGAGTGCTTTATGATGGCAGACCCCAATGTTTCTGCAGCTTTTGACTGAATTGTATGTGTTTGTGGGATGTTTTAACAGTAAAGTGAAAAGTATTAAAATTATCATGAATATAAAATTATAAGTATACTTATAAAATATAAATGTAACAATTTAAATAGTTTCACTTTTAAGGATACTTTTCAAGTTATATTACTTTCAAGTAGATTACTCGTTTTAATGGTATTCAGAGACATGGTGAAGTTTCTGTTATGGCAAAAAAGGTATTTTGAGAATAAACCTTCATGGCTTTGTGTTTTTATTTTATTCTTCAATGGTGGTGCAAGTTACAGATTCCAAAAGGCCCAAGGAACAGTTAAGAACATACTGTTCTAGCAAATACAGGTATTTCAACACATTAATCATTTTACTCACCAGCTCCAGTAGCATGTTGATACTTCTGTACTCAGGAGAGTGTGGTCAGTCCCTGGTGCCCACGGTCAGGGTGAGGACTGGAACCGCAGTCATTTAGCAGGAAGTTTATACTGGTTCAGACTGTGCCATGGAATATTGGGTAGCCTACCATGAAAAAGGAAACCACAGGGAAGGGATGAAAGCAGCTCTGTGTGCCCAGGCCAACGTGTACCCATGGTTCAGTGAACCTACCAGTAAAGTTTCGCACTGCAAGGAGGTACCAGCGAATGCTTGGTAGTTGAGAGTAGTACCTGGAGGTGGTGGTAAAGAGCTTATAAAGAGCGTGGAAGGGATGCAAAATACACAGTATCTGTTCAAAGCACACAAAAAATCCACTGCATCTCACTGCATAATCTCCTTCAATATGATTGTATTTGATTTGCTGCAGTTCCTTTGCTGTTTTGGCCATCCGTGCTGTGGTCCTCTGTATTCTTTCAAATGTTTGTTTTTTGTTTTTTTTTTTTTTTGCTGTAAATATGGCAGTATGAAACAGGACACTGGTGGTTTAGTTTCAGCAGAAAATATTTGTATAATAAGACGAGAATAATAACTACGCACGGAGTGGATTTGTAGGAAGTGGATTCCCTTCACTCTGCCTGTTTTGGTTTTTTTTTTGTAAAGTACAATATATCATCTTGAAATTACTTTAACATGGAGTCTGCTGTATTACAGGAAGGAAGAAGTACCTGTAATCTGATGTGACACTAATAGGTGAAGAGACAATCGTTTTTCATTAAACAGTTGCAAATCTGTTTCTCAGAAGAAGGTCAGTTTTGATATTTATTTATGGATGGTAAATTGGAAACTATAGTACGATACAATAATCTCAAATTATGAATTTTATCTTAAACACCTTTTTACTTTCTCCTCTCCTTCTTGGCAAGTTCATAGTTGGGTCAGTAGGTCTGACTGTATCAATGTCCATCTTTGAAGGTTTTTGTTTGGTTGGGTTTTTTTGTTTGGTTGGGTTTTTTGTGTTTGGTTAGGTTTTTTTTCCTCCTGAAACAAAACTGTACATACCTTATAGAAATCAGTCTTGCTTTCTTGAGACATAAGTATGTCTTTCTACACTTTGTTAGTATGATTCTCATTTAGAAACAGGAACTGTGAAATGTACTGGGAAATAAATAGTTCTCTTCTAAATAGACATTGTCAAAGAAGAGCAAAGGAAGTGAGTTGTGTGAATTCTTAGAACCGAGTAACGTTTATTTCAGAAAAAGACATACTTCTCAGATTGGGATGGCTTTTGCTTTGCAAGTAAGTTACTTTTTTTCTGTCTTCATAATACTGATAACGGGGAAATTTGCGATGGTGGTTTCTGCAGATAAAAGGTTGGAGAGGGCAGTTTGGTAGCTGTTTGAATGTACCCACCAGCTTGATATCAGTATTGGAAAAGCCAACAGAGTTTTAAGCCTGGATTGGCAGTGGATTGAAGCTTGTGTCATGAGCCTGCCTGGCATTGGTTGGCGTAATCTCATGGCTGTAGCAGGGTTTTGTACTCAGAAACATGGAACTGAGCACACACATGGGGAAAATGTGCCCTGTCAGATCTCAGCAGAAGGCTTTATTTAAAAGGCTGGCAGGTTTAGTGTTTAATTTTCCATCTACTCTGCCTCTTTCTTTTGAGGGAAAGGTGATCAACAGGTCCACGTTGGAAAGGTAGAAGATAGCTCTGAAGAGGGTTATTGTTGCTCTGAGATCTCAGAAATAATTGAGTGAACACTGGCTTCCCTGCTGTGCTCTGTAGTAGTTCCATGTGGGCAACCATTTTTCAGGAACCGACCCAAGTCTGAAGATCTTTTGTGTAGTTTGTACACAGTTGCTTTCTTAGGACATTTGAACTGCAGCAGATCACTGTGTTATTTGGGATTTTCACTCAATTCAGGAAGTTAGGGACCTTTAGCCATATTTCTGAGTAATTAGCAAGATTTTGTGTGTGCCTTCAGATGTTTCTGAAAGGCCATAATTGGATGAAAGTCATAAGGTGCTGTTGCAATGGGTTTTATTGAGGATTTGAATGTTAGGAGGGACAAAGTTTATTGATTTTTTTTTAATAGAATTTATTGTGGTATTAAACTGTGTATCTGGATCCATAGTGTCCTTTGGCTGTCATACAGGAATTAAAAGCTGAATATCCTCTAGCTAGACATAATTTTCTGTCAAAAATTACACTTTTCAATAAGCTGAATTTCAGGTGGGTGGCAGCAAAAAAAGTGGCTCAATAAAAAAAGGATTCCAAATGATCCCTTATGATTTTCTTGTTAACTGTTCACTAAAATAGTTTGCTTCATTGACAGAAAGGGTGATCCCACCCAATAATGTTGGTGAGATCTTCACCTTATGCTGTGGTAACGTGCTGTCAGTATAAATGTATTTGCACAAAATTGTATCATAGATGGCATACAGCCCTATATGTTATTGGTGACTAACAAAGAATCTGTGGTCTCCTTGTTTCAAGGAGTGCAGGATCTACAGTTGTTCAGCCTGGTGACCCCAAGTCATCCAGCATTATGGCATTTGATTTCCATACCTTTTTAGAGCTGGGTGATAAATACAGCATGGCACTGTCTGAAGTCAACCTCCTTGTAATTAGTGGTGAGATCTCAGCAACTCTATCTCAGTTTGCAACTAGTCTCCCATTATCAGAATGTCCTCTAAGATGAGATGAAGCAAGCTCTATAAAAGATGGTGCAAGTTTTGGAAATGGGTGCATTAGGAGGATAGTGGAGAATGACATTTGTTCCTTTCCCATTTTTTAAGAGAGATCATATGCTAGTTTTTTATCATCTCTGGCATGGAAGGTGAGCTGTTCATTTTGCCTGTATTCAAAAGGCATTTAAGGTAAATCCTTGAGAAGCCCTTTTGCCTGTGTGTTGATTATCAGTTTAATTTGTCTTTTGTTCTTTGTCAGATGTGTGATTGGAAATGAAATGGAATTTTATGGGTGCATAAGTGAGCTCTTTCTGAACCAAGAGCTAGTTAGTTTTTCACTTTGGGACTCTTGATGTGCGGAGAAAGTGAAAGGCGGTAGTATTGGGTATCAGCTCTGCTTTGTGGTGTTTCATCAGGTGCATAGCTCTCTGTTGACAGAATAGCACTCACATGAAATCAATGGCATCTCGATTGTCTGTATTTCCAGACCTCCTTTCCTTCAGGTAGCCTGAGTTGTGACCATTCTCTCTATATTTATGCTGTGTACAGACCCTGTTATTCCTTTACTTCTTGCAAAGTTTTGCTGTCCACAAGAATGAGCAGCTTGTGGTTGTGTAGATTCTGTGGTAGTTCTAGGAAATGGTGTTTTATGTTGGTGAGTAGCTTCATGTGGTATATTCTTCACCTTCACTTCCTAACACATTACATGAAACATGCTTTATGGGAATACTAACCTGGACTCAGTGTTCATGTAATTAATTAAAGTATACAGTCAGCAGAGGGAGAATTCTGGACCAAGGTTGGCTAGAGGGCAATCTGTAACAGTGCAGAAATTTCAGTTCAGGTATTCACTATCAGATCCTAATCAAAGGAAGAAAACCGAACACAAGCGTATCTAAAAATTACTGTAAATAAACTCCTTAGCCAAAATAAATTCCTGTTTCTTAACAGCATAACTCTGAGAAATATAAATGTGCATGGCATAAATATATATTAAAAAAACCCCAAAACATAGAAAGTGAAGCTGTACTTTCTGGATGCATCAGAAATGACTTGCATTTTGTTCTTAATTCTTTTAACATGTTTCATTATAATATTTTCAATAAACTAAAACTATTGAAAATCACTTCCTGGTAGCTTTTGAAATACTTTGAGTAAGAGGAAAGCTCAAAAGTAGTCAAATTACTGCAGTCAAGAGGAATTTTTAGATTTCTGAGAAAGAAAACAAATCATACTGAACATGAGAAGCTAGTAAGGGACTTAGCTACAGCTAAGATCCTCTTTTGAATCTTTTGATTCCAGTTTGTCTCTTGTTAAAGTGTATGGGTTAATGAATTCTGTGTGGTAGTATGCTCTCTCAGTGCTTTGCTTTAAAATCAGTATTACAGACTTTCCATGGAAAACTTTAAATTAGTTGTGATGCCTTCTCTCAGTCCTTAACATACAATGCCTGATGCAATAATTCCATAAAATACTGTTAATGCCATCTCATTGATCACAAAAAGTTCTGCTTAAAGTGCAGAAAATTAGCACTTAATTTCATTGTTGCCTCTTGTATTGCAGAATTTTATTTTATGATGACATTTCCAGATAGGTTCAAAGGCTCAGTCAACAGGGCTAAATGTACTTCTTATTGCAGTGTGCTAAGATTTGTTCATCTTGGTTTTGATGAGAGGGAACTTCTACTTGAAATGATTAATCTGGTAAGTGGGTTTCAATATGACTAGAGGTTATTTAAATGATTAGGATTCTCAAAGGACCCAAAGAGTTTCTTGAAGAGTAGTTTTGAGTGCTTGACTCTATTCAAGCAGTCAGTCCAGTGTTCCAGCCCTGATCTGCAGCTTCTAAAATTTGAGTTTGAAATTTGAGAAGAGTTCCCATTGATTTTTGTAGGCTTCTTAATAGGAAATTTAATTTCTGGAAAAGCTTGCTTTTGAAAGAATCTCTTATTTGAGACTGAAGAAATGCCCACTGGTGTGACTGACTTCCTGCGTGTCAGATGAGTTGAGATGACAAGAGAAACAACTGGCCCACTAGTAAGAAATGGACCTACTGAAATGTGGAAAAACAAAAATGGGTAATAACTTTTGGATTTCCAGTTTTCTGAACTGCACTTGCTAAGTGGAATCAAAATTGTGTAGGATTTTTCTATGGCTTTTGTTTCTTCTGACATAACAGATGAATTTCCTAAAGTGTTTCATTTAATTTCATTAGTTTCTGGAGTATTACAGAATGCAGAACCATTTTTCAGTATTTATATAGAATAATACTAATGTAAAATACCTCCAGATGATGTACTGAGAAAGTTGCCATCATCTTAATAATTCCTATAGTTTGATTTTCCGGTGCTGAAAAATTACCAAGACTAATGTTTGACAGAGTAAGTAGAAATGTTGGTTTCTTTCCTGTACTCACCATCGTAGGTCCATAACTCTATTTGCTGATTAAGGTGACTAAATCGTAAATAACGTGAAGAAAACCTGCTGTATTTACAGTTTTGAGTTACCCTATATCTGAAACACACTTATGAGTGTGATAGTGACTTGAACTCAAATAAATTTGGATAAAAATATGAGTATCATTCTGATGATGTCAGTTATTAGGTTTTGATTCCTTAAAATTTTATTCATTTGAAGTCATACTTTGTTGATGAACACTTGAAGCAAAAAAAAGTAATTATCTCAAGGAACAGAATCCTAATTATTTTTTTTTCTAATGTTTGGTATCCACATATACCTGGATATAAAATACAGTATTTGTTAGCACTTTCTTCCCATCTCAGTGCTTTTTCTGTTAATCCTGTCGACCTGACAAAACAGATTGACTCCCTCTGGTGGCTGAAGTCTGATCTCTGTATTCTGGAGGGAGCCTTTCAGAGATCTCTCTAGTCTAGGGAGCACGAATCATGAATAATACTTTCTAAGTTTAGTGCTGCATCATTATGAAAACACAGAAATGTCTTGTCTTTGTGTCATACAGAATGCAATGTCAGTGGTAAGTTGCTTTTGCTATCGGAAATATTTTGAATTCGTGGCAGATGTTTACAGCACATATTTTCAAGTAGATAGTCAAAGTCAACAAAATATGGACACAGTAGGGGTGGAATAATTTACTGCGGTGAAGAGGAAAAATAGGAAACAAGGAATTTAGATAAATAGTGTTATAGTGACGATGCTAAATATGTCACAGAATTACATGAATAAGTTGTTACATACTTAACTTGAGACTTTTTTTCAGCTCAAGAACATTATTTAATTTTAGAAGTAAACATCTTGAAGTTTGCTTTGGCCAAGGCACCCTTTTGGGAAAATGGAAGAGTTCTGCATTAGTTAGATTACAACTGTGAACCTGAGATGTCTGTCTCCTTTTTTCAAGTAATTCCCCCAAATCCCAAATGGCAGAATATGAGAGAGAGACTTTTTGTGATTACTTACTGCAAATGATTATGGTTTGGATCTATATGATATAAAACCGCAACTGTCTTCACATTAATGAGAAGAAAATACAAGTAAGCATTTTGGAAGGTTGGCATTTTCTTGCTTGTGAGTTCATAATGCTTTTTGTATATTTTATGTAATCTCTTTTACTGGAGTGCCTGCCTTATGTAATGCCTTAGTAATAAAAATGAGGCCATCTGCATGGTATTCAAGGTTGTTCCCTGAAAGACTACGCTGTCTGCAGCACAAAACAGATTAAACCAAGAACTTCAAAACCTTCACAACCCTTTCATCAAGCTGAGAGGGATCTTCCTCAGAAACCCCCCTTTCTTTAGAGCATCCCATTTTCTCTGCTGATTGACGTTGTTAACCATCCACTTTTGGAGCTTGACTGCTGCATAATAATCCCGTCAGATGTATTGCCATTGTTTGTCCATTTTCATATTCTGCCACTCCTAATTCAGTTCTGCAGTCTAAGAAAATCTGCCTTCTTTCCTCTGCATCATCATTGGGACCATATATTTTCCTTTCATTTCCCCTGCCTTAGCCACAGTGTTTTCTCTATGCATGCTGTAATCTCTTCTGCTTCTAGGTATCTGTAAGCCAACAGGTGGGCTTCTGAAAAATGGCAAACCAGTGTTCTAGTATTATTTATTCATTTTATTTCAGTCACTATGCAAATATACTAGGTGTTTTAGGTAAGCAGAGGAGGACAGACTCTTCTGACTATCCTGCAGCCCAAGGCAACATGGTACAAAGGGAAACAGAATGGGAAAAAATGTATAATGCAGACAAATACGTCTTTACTAATAAACATCTTCAATTGTTAGTTTTGCATAGGATATGTAAGAGTTTTATTTCTGAGCCAATGTAGTAAGTACTGTTGTGTTGCGAGTCTCTGACTGGCATCTCATTTAATCCCCCATTAGAAAGATTCTTTAAAAGGTGTTATTATCCTTCTGCTGGATTTTTCCCCTCCTCTGTGGGAGATTCTATTCTGACCTCCCTTTTTCTGTGCTGGGGATCAAACCCATTTTTAGCCCCATGATTGCCAAAAAGCAGCACATTCCATAAATATTTGTTAAAAACACTGGAAAAACAAAAGGTGGTTCTTGATTTTCTGAGTATAATAGAGAGGCTGTGAGCTTATTAAGTTGCATGTATGTTATAGTTTTTGCTATGTAGTAAAAAAGAAAAGAACACCCTAAATATTGTATCATCTTGTGGAGCACATACAGCTACAAAAATTAAAAAAAAAAAAAAAGGCAAACAGAAAAATATAGGAACTAGAAAATTTTATTTTCAATGCATTTTTGGAGTTGGTCATCTTTTTCCCTAACGTACAATGTTGCCAATAGTTCCTTGAAAGGTTTGCACTGTATCTTGCCTTCCAAGGGTTTCTCTTGGAGCACTGGCTTTCACACCCCTGAAATAGCAAAGCTATTTGGAGATAGTTGTTCAGCAAACCTCCACCCACTGTGTAATTTGCCTGAGCACACTGTCCGGTGACACTTCAGCATATACCTGCTGGCATGCTGGAATGGTAGCTGTCTACCTTTGATATTCTCACTTTGGGGAAGAGCTTTTTCCCATCTCCTCTTTCTCTGTGTCATCCACTTGGGATTAGAGTATGGTATCCCTACTGCTGGGAATTATTCAGCAGGTGTAAACTCAACATTGCCCCCAGTGTGCCTGCAGCATTCACAGGTGGAGAAGAGGTGAAAGGAAAGTGAAAACCATGTGTTCTGGATGTATTTGGTACCATTTGTAGCAGCCGCATATTGTCTTGGGTTGAGGCAAAGGCTGTAGGAGGTCTCTAGAAGCCCTCATGGTGCCCTTTCAGTCATCCTTAGGAACCTAGGGGACTTTGTACACTATCTTTTAATGTATAATAATACCGATACAATTAAAAGCATATTGACTTTCTCATGTGTATGTAGCTTCTATTATTATTATAAAGACAGGTGAGAGAAATCTGTTGTGTCATGTCTGCTCTTTGCTTTTTCTTAGCCTTTCAGGATATGATGCAAGAATTACATGTGTATACAAGTGCATACCCACAGGTTTATATCATTCATGCTTTCATTTTAATTAATTTTAAGGCCTTAGTGAAGTGACCAGCAGATAGTGATAAGCTGGCACCTACTGGTTTGAGGACATTGCACCTACTTAGTTCTCTAGCCGCTAAGTGGTGCTGCCACCAAACCAAACCTTCTTCAGTTGTCAGCGTGATCTGGCTGACAGTGGTGTTGACCCATGCATAGAAGATACACAGCCAAAATAATGCTGTTTTACATTCTTCCCTGTTGTTTCTTGTACACACATTCCACGGGGCAAGCACATTATGGTCAAATAGGCTAACCCAGTACCAGGTATCAACAGCATAATTAGCACTGATATATTATCATTATTTAATAGTTTCACCAGTATGTCATAGGCTTTGGAACTGAGAAGAAAGTTACATAGAAATTCTACATTTTTATCTATGTTTACCTTTATCGTTGTCCTCTTTTTATCTTGCCTGTAGCAGTAGTATCTAGAGTTTAGGATCCTTGGATTCCTATCAAAAGGGCATTTTCTGGAAAGTGCCTATATGCTGATGGGTGTAGGGAATGCATGTGTAAGAGTTCTGCTAGCTGAAATATAAATAAAGTAACTAAGAAACCCAAATATAGTTCAGCTTGAATTTCTTGATAGCAGATCTTCCCAGGTTTGAGTTTAAAAGTGTTTCACATTCTGATGTGATTTATTAGGCACATTTGCCTTTATTACTGTGACAGAAGTGGTTGGCCTGATATTTGCATGAACTCTGCCAGGCTCCTAAGTAGAACTCTTGCTTGTGTATTCAGTAGAGAAGAAACGGTGAACACTATAACATTTTAAAACTTCTGGGCTATAACAACTTACATGGCATTTATGTTTGTGTTTATTATGACTGTTTGACTCAAAAGCCTATTTGCAGAGAAAGAATCTGATTTTAGTAAATCAATATAATAAAGCCTTTGATTTTTTTATAAAAGCCAGCTAGCTGTAACTTCAGTGTTGGTATTTCAAGGCCTCTCACGGATATTTTAGAAGTTTGTGGTTGTTTGAGCTTCCTTTCCAGGCCCTGGGGAAATAAGAGAATGGTAAATCAAAGCCCAGATCACTGTTTGCATTTATTTGACTTCTCATTATGACATGTATGCAAACACTTACAAGAAATAGGGAAAAGGTATAATGATGATAAGATCCCTTTTATAAAAGAAAGGGGAATACATTTCTAGTACAATTTATTACACGTCTCCTTAATACCATAAACTCAATTGAGTGCCTCATCAGGTTTGACAGTTCATTTATACTTCTAATTCGGTGACACTACTATTTAAAATTATTACAGACTCTTGAAGGATAATCCAAGAAAATAACTGGAAAGTATTTTCTCTGATCTGAAATGTGTTTTAATTTCTTGTGCTTTTGCATTCCAAGCGAGGAAGTTTTAAAGTACAAATTGCGGTCAAGTACTTAACTGCCTTGAAAGCCATGGTGTTGCTTTTGAAAAAAAACTTCCATTTGTATTTGCTGTCTTCTTTCTGCTTCCTTTGCCTGTGACAACCAAAATCCAGACTAGTGTAATTGTGAGAGTGGAGAAAATTTTATTTTGATTTCAAATATTGGAAAAAAGTTTTGTAAGTGTCATTCTAAATCTGGATGCTTTTGTCCTCATGTTAAAATGAGATGCTCTCAAGGCCATCTTCTTTCACCACTATACTTGTGAGAGAGATTCTGCATCAAGCTTCTCCGGTGGTATAAAGAGCCTTTGCCTATATTGAGGTTAACGGAGGAATGACAGATTATACCAACTGAAAATTGAGGTGTACAAGATTTTACCCAACAGAGCTGGGATGATAAAAGCATCCCATGGGAGATAACCTAAACTTTAGCAGTTTATTGATCATCTGACTTGTACTTCTGATGCCACTAGTTATTCTTAAAGTTTCATCTTCTTGCTCCTGCAGTTTTCTGTGCTCGTCTTGTCGTGGCACAGCTGCCCCAGAAAGCTGTGAGCCACCTCTCCTCTGGGGAGCAGGCTCCACATTAGGACATTTTTCTACAAGTTTGAACACTGAACAATTGCTGTAGTAGTTTGCATGCCAAACTCCATCCGCTTTAGTCATGGCTATTCAAAAACAAGTTGCTTGCCGCATTTCCCGGCGTCCTCACAACAGCCACATTGCTCTGCTGTTAGCTCCTTATTTACTCTGGCAGCGAGACCAAGCGATGCTGCCTGGCCAGGGTGCCAGGCCTGCTCTGAGGTTACAGAGTGAGCAGTGCTCCTGTCATGCTGCTGCTCAGCGCAAAGACACGAAATTTTAGCTCCTTCCCCAGTGCTCCATCTCTGGCTGGCTGCTTGTGTCTTATTGCCTGGCTGGTCCTTTTCTGCCCCATCTCCTGCCAGTTACTTTGTGTCTCACCCGCCTGCCAAAGTTTTCCTCCTACCCTCTGTTCCTTATTCCTGCAACTTTCAGCCTCCTGTGGTGTTTCATTCTTTCAATCTTTTCAGAGATTTTTTTCAATCTATGTTCAAAGACACTGCTGTGGCTTTTCAGGTATTGGTGCTTTTCAAGTCCTGAATGAGGTGGCACATAAATCTGGAGAAGTTGGTTTAAGCTGGAGAATAAATTTAAGTATTATCTTCATTGGATTCAGAGGGATGTCTTCCACTCTTTCCACCATTTAGAGCTTTTCTGTAAATTCTTTAGTATTCTGATTATGTCATGATTGACTGGTGGCTAATCCTGCAAAAAGAAATGTTTTTCACTTTCTTTGAATGAAGAGACCAAATGGAAGCAGCTTCTTTTAGACTAAAATGTGCTAAGCTCTTTCTGGTTTGTTTTCATTTTATGAAAAGCATATGAAAAATATGAAAAGTACTGTATAAATTAATAATAGCTTCAGGTGGGCTGTGTTTTTTGCAGAGCGGAGTTCAAAAGAGTATAAACAATTCTCCTATTCCCTCTTTTCTTTGTAACACTTCACCGAGTTGATGTCTGGAGTAACGTGTGGCCGTTTCTTGGCAGAATAATTCTTCTAGATTTTACTTGCTTTTGCCTGTTTTCAGGAATAGGCTTTTATTGCCTAATACTGAAATTGCTAGTTGGAGGAGCTTGTCATCTGTGTCTTGTCACATGTAATTTTAGTTTAGCATTCCAACTTTTGTAGTTCTCCTTGCTCACTTCATAAACCTTAACTGCTTCTGCAGTAAAAGGCTTCCCTGGATGACCAAGCAGGAGAGAGAGCCTCACCAGCTTCATGTTCCTCTGTCCAGCCTTCCTTACTGTCCCACCCCAACAGCATAACTGAGAAATTCCTTTGGGAAAGGGTCAGCTTGAGTCCCTGCAATCCCGGTAAATTCACGCTGTTCCTCTAATGTAAAAAGAATAAATGTACTGGAGATGTTCAGGTAAGCAAGTCTACCAGAATTCGTCTTCATTGCATCTCAAATAAAGAATGTCAACTGATGGCAGCAACCCTTGTTTAAGTTCCTGCTTTTAAAGATGCCATAAATGTCTGTCAAGGAGAGTAACTGCCAACAAAAAAGAAGATTGTCTCTCTTGGGAGATGATGGTAAGAAAGTGGGTTGTTTTATTTTCTGATATTTTCCTCTAACACTTGTGATTCGGAAGATTTGTGTATTGTAATATATCAGAAATTCAAACTAGCCACTAGGAACAAAGCTTGAAATGCCATCTCTGAGTGAAAGACAGTTTTTCAGTGATTCCTCTTTTAAAGAATAGTTTCAAGAAGCAAAGCCTCAGGGTTAAAACAAACTATTTTAGCTCATTTTATATACACTCCAAGCACCTAAATCTACTGAACAAGCATGCCATTTTACAAGTATCTTATTTTCTTCCCGCCAAACATGAAAAGCACTGTGGGAAGGACCGACTATGGAATATAATTGCTATGGATGTTCTTCTGAGACTATTTTTGTTGTTATGTTTCATGATAAAGGCAATTGAGCTTTTATAGGAAAAATAAATACATATGCCTTTTGCAGTGTGTTGTTGCTGAAAATTAAATATTTTTCTACTCAAATTCTGGCATATTTCCTGGAATCACTGAGCTTTCAGCAATGTTTTTAGTTACTATTCCGTAGCCTACCATTGTATTCACCGCAGCTAACAAGAGCTTGGAGAGTTTGTCTTTAGCTAACCTTAGAGAGGAATCCCAGGCTTGCTCTGTAGCCAGCAGAGCTGTTGGGAAGAATCTGCTCCAGACTGTGGTGAAGAGAGTGCAGGCAGGGTCATGCTACAGCATCACTCTACTGGTGATACTGGAAATCCTGCAAAACAAGGCTCCTTAAAGTGAAGTTAGCCTTTATCAAGCTCTGATTATATTT
Source organism: Streptopelia decaocto (assembly GCF_964273445.1). Taxonomy (NCBI): domain Eukaryota; kingdom Metazoa; phylum Chordata; class Aves; order Columbiformes; family Columbidae; genus Streptopelia; species Streptopelia decaocto. Next base: position 131,710,236 of record NC_138655.1, on the reverse strand, counting down.
TCTTTCACTATCCATCCTTTTCTTTCTTTGGCAAATATCTTGATGAATCCTGTCTTTAAAGTTTGTCATCCTACTGCTTCTTGTGATGTTTGGAAGTTGCGAGCACTGATTTGGACATTCCTTTTCTACCTGGAAAATATGTATATTCTTCTGTAGGGTGTGGGGGAACATAAAAAGCCCAGATGAAAATAAATATCCTGCATCACCTTTGCAATTTTGACACTGAAAAATTGTGTTGGGGTGGTGGTGGGGAAGATGCTTCAGCTAAAAGTCAAATCTTTTAAAGACACCGATTCTGATTCTCAGCTCCGTGACACATTTTTCACACTGATGTGGCTCTACAGGGCTGCTTTGTCTCTTTGTTGTCAGCTGGTAACAAGTAAGGAGAGTGTAAATGCCTTGTGGCATTAGGACCACCTAACAGACAGTAGCAAACCATTCAGTTTAATTGCTGATTTTATACTTGATTAGAATAACTTAGTTGATGAGGCTGACTGTTATCCAGCTAACTATTATCTAGTACAGTTTTAAGACAGTAATTACCCTCAAAAGTTAGTATTCGCTATGTCAGCAGCTATTAGTAATGTGGGCGGTAACCTTACTGTTAGCAATATTTATGCCAGGAAATAACTGTGTGTTTTTATTTGTCAGTAAACATTAGTATTTAAATGACATGAAAGATTCTGTATTTAATGAGTTCAAGTCTCTAGAACTACCTTAATGTTTATTAACATTTAAAAAGGAGGCAAAGTTGAACTTAAATAGATATTCTGGTGCTAGATTTATTACTTGAGTGTGTGAAAATTCTTGAAAATGTGTCTCTTGCCAAACTGAGCCTGATTTCAGTTGTACATTTTACTAATAGTGAAAGGAAATTTCCATTGTTAGAAAAATCTGGAGGCCTCCCCTCACGAGAAGTGCTCTGAAAATGCAGAAGTGGGATGCTGATCAGAGACAAGAAGTACCACCAGCCTGCATCACCCTGCAGACCTGCAGGGGTTGATTGGTAGCCAGTATCTGCAGACTGAACTGCAGGGTTCAGTTTGCAAGCACTATTGTGAACCAAACCCTGCAGGGTTCAGTTTGCAAACACCATTGCGAACCAGAGCCTGCAGGGTTTGCCCAGCTCCGGTTACTATTATTGCTCTAAGTAAGGCTTATTATCCTGTCACAGAAGATGTAAGAAAATCCATCTCTCCACTTTAAACATGATAAGCCTTTGTCACCTACAATGCAATTAATGTTAAAAATAGAAGAGTGCCGATGATAAGATTATGACTTGCAGGCAATGAGCCGTTGTCCAAGTACTGGAGACTTATCTGGAGGGGCCAGTCAGCCAACGGGGTTTGCTGTCAGTTTGCTGATTGCCATTTCTCTCCCGAGTTTGATGAAATATTCATGTCTTTGCTCTGCTCTCTGCAAGCACTATTGATTTCTTGTATAAACGCGGCTATATTTAGTCTAGACAAATGGAATGTGGATTGCTGCTGAATAAATGGGATGAAAGGCTGGGGGTTTGCCTGCCCGTTTCTCTTGGTCTGCGGCAATTATTTATAATCAAGAGTAGTTTTTGTAACTTAAAAGTGATTTTTTATAATTTAGTTATCAGTCTCACAACAAAAGTAAGCACTTAGGCACAGTCATTCTGTTGGGATAGGAGGTTAAGAAGGCAAATTATGCTCTGAGGTTTACAGTAATAGTTACTAGGATTTTTTAAAAAAAAGGCCCAGAAAATTGTGTGTTTCCAGAATTTTGAGAAGAAAAGGTTAAGGGTAGTTAAAGAGATGTGGTGCCTTATGTCTTCTTCTTGAAAAACCTTTGGCTAATAGATATTATTGTGCAGTTAGAATTCCCTTCTGTGCATTTGCTGGAGTTTCAACTTCTGCTGCTTCAGCTTTGCTGCTCCTGCTTGCTGGAATATTTCTCTGTTTCATTTTTGTTTTCTCCTTGAAAAAAACACAGCTGTAGCAGAGCAAAAGGAAAAAATACACTTAAAATCTTGTTTTCTAGTCATTTCTGACAGCATGTTTGTTTTCAGCTAGTAATCTTATTTTCCTATGAAAATAGTGGAGCAGTAGGAACATGAGTTGAATGTGTTTGTGTTCCACTGTCCTCTTGTGGATGGAATCAGAACTGCTGAGCTTGAGCAGAGACCCTCTGCTACTATTTATTTTCCTCTTGCAGAAATGTCACTTGCTAGTTTTTTTTCTTTTCAAAGAGATAAAGTTACACTCTGTCTCTTCACTTAGTATGAAAACCATAAGCTTTACAAGTGTTGTGGTGAAAATCAGCAAGTCTTGCTCTCTCTTTCTCTGCTTTTTAGTCTCTTCAATTTAAATCAAGATGTGGAAAAACATAGGATTCTTCATTAACTACTTTAGTGTTTATTTGACAATATATACCACTACTGCAATAAATTAGAATAAACCAAGATCTTTTCATTTTCTTGTAAGATACATATAGTATATTATGTATGTCTAATCAACTCCAAGCACAATGGTCACTTTTCAAAAAGCTGTATTAAAACTTTTAATTTCTGTGTCAAATTATGTTCCTATAATTTTATTACTCCTATGTGTGTTTGCCAGCTGTATTTACACTCAGTAGCTTTGTAGCGTTGGATAGATGTTCATCCCCAGCAAATCTACACACTGGCTTTGGAAAATCTCTTGCAATGCAGTGGGAGATGGAAGTTGTTTTCTTGTTAAGCATTAATAGTGCCTAGGAGGTTCTTGCTAAATATTGCTATGTTAGGCTCTGACATGTCTTTAGCACTGGTTATTTGTTAGTCTGTTTAGCAGAATATTAATCTGCGAGTATTTGTGCAGAGAATGGAAAGAAAGGGAGAAAATATTCTGTAAAATCTCCAGCTAGCAGTAGGAATGTCTGAAGTTTGCATACAGCGTAGATTGCATAAGTATTTTGTTAGGTCTGTCCATTGAAGCAGTCTTTGAGATTAATAGGTCTTTTCCCCAGCAGAAATGATCCCCATTCTCCTTCTCCAGTTATATTTAATAAATATACATTTTGTTGTTTTCCTCCCACAGTGGATGTCAAGTCGGAGGTTCCCGTGGGATTAGAGCCTATCTCACCATTAGACTTGCGAACTGATCTCAGGATGATGGTTCCCATGGTGGACCCAATTATGCGTGAAAAGCAGCTACAGCAGGAACTGCTTCTAATCCAGCAGCAGCAGCAAATTCAGAAACAACTGCTGATTGCCGAGTTTCAGAAGCAGCATGAAAACCTGACCCGCCAGCATCAGGCCCAGCTCCAGGAGCACATAAAGGTAGCAACGTTTTTCATTTATCCCTCACTTTATCTGCGAACTGAATATGCCTAGGCAGACATGAAAAGGGAACACGCCTGAAAGGTTCGCTGTGGCATAGATAGCTTTTGAGTGCTTATTTCTCTGTATTTGGGTGATAAAAGCCTTTTCAAGCAAAACTAGCACCTACCAGCAATTTGCTCACAGCAGACCAAGGCAGTACTATGAGAATCATGAAGCTGCTACATCCACAGAAAATCAAACTACCTATTTTACAGAGCTGTATTTTTCAGCCAGACTTCAATATGGCTGTCTTTTCTGCATGTGCAGTTTTGAGTATATTAAAAGGCTGCATTTTTGGGCTGCTGTTTGAGTTTGTGCCTACAAATCAAATTGATAGGCAAGTGTATAATATTTGCATTTGTAAAATAGGGTGGGCTGCCTCATGTAATGTAAAAATAAAATGATTTATGGGATTACAACCACTGTGGTAGGATTGCTGTAATGGATTTTGACTGGAAATTTATCATCTGGCCTTTGTTTTCATTTTTTCCTTCTGATCTAATTGCCATTATGCTAAGCTTCAGCTTGATGAAGCTGACACATGCAGCGGAGCACAGCAGCCAGAGCTGGGTGATGCACTGGCAAAGAACCCTGTGCAGTTTCCAGGCATTTTTGCCAAAAGAGAAAGAAGTTAAACCAGAGCAGCAGGCTGCTACCTGGCATTAGAGCTCATTTTAGTGGCAGCAATGCACTGTCCCACTTAAAAGGCCAGGGAAAGTTGTTCAAGAGGTGAAAAGGAGTGTAAGCACAAAAGCAAGCACTGATGTTCAGTTATTCAAGGGGGTTGTTTTAGCCAGGACTGACCTAGAAAACAGTGCAAACTGCACTTTCTCATGTCTTTTTGTTATGTGCAAGTTACAACAGGAACTCCTAGCCATTAAACAACAGCAAGAACTCCTCGAAAAAGAGCAGAAACTGGAGCAGCAGAGACAAGAGCAGGAACTGGAGAGGCATCGCCGGGAACAGCTTCCTCCCCTCCGAGGCAAAGAAAGAGGCCGAGAAAGTAAGAGTCGATGTACCATGAATCCTAATAAGAAATTGATCTATTCCCCTTTGCTTTCTCCCAGCTGAATGAGCAACAGGAAATCTGAAGGAAGCCTATTGCTGTGTGAAATGCGCAACTAGAGAAGTAGAGGCTGTACTTGCAGAGAGGCAGAGCCACCTGTCGCACCCACAGAAACCCACTGCTGGTTTGTGTGCAGAGCCGAAGGACTGTAGGAAAGTGTATTTTGACAGATCTGTGTATATGCCTCTCAAGAATCTAGCTCTTTTTATATAACAAAGGAGGGAATCTGAAAGCCTAAAGCTTCACTTGAGAACTCTCTAGAGTTTATTTCCCAATACAGAAAGTGCTACAAAACAGTAAACAATCAAATTACTTGCTGATTAACTAATTTGAGTATTGTTTCAAGACTGAAAATTTAACCAAATACTCAAAATATCTTTGGCTGAGACTTCTGCATACTTTTGCTAGTACTTTCTCAAACTGCCTAATGTTTGTTCTTGATGCCATTTCATGAAGCTCAACGAAGAGCTATATCTAGCTTGTATATAGCATTAAGGCAAATGATGTATATAAAGGATACTGTTGGAATTTGGTGCTCACTAGAGGGAGACAGATACAAATAATTCTTTTTAGTGAGTTTAATTTGAAAATCAGGTAGTTAGAAGCACATTGTGAAAGTATTCAGAATGAAGCTGCCACAAGCAGATATTGTTACTTGTCTTGCTAAATGAACACAAAAAATAACTGACAAAGACTGAAGCAAAGAGCTGTTCATTATGCTTATTGGGATCACAGGCTCCTGCCATTTTTTCTTGGGTGCAAAAATGCATCAGTTCAATGGTTGTAGGTGTACCATATCGTAGACTTTAAAAATTAAGGTGTTCATGGTCCTTCCAGTACTTCAGTGAATGATGAATCCATGAAAGATGGGAAGGTGGCAGAAGCTGCAGGAACAAAAGGTTCCCACAAGTGGTGTGAAAAATCAGCCTCCATATGAACAGTTGGGCTTTATTAACGCTCCCACCAAAGGAAGAGCAGTGATGTGAACTCAGTGGTTCCCTTCTCAGTTTGGCTTGTTGGGTGGCTGTTCAGGATCATAGAATTATAGAATGTCCTGAGTCAGAAGGGACCCATAAGGATTATCGAGTCCAGTTACTGTCCCTGCATAGGATAACCCCAAAATTCACACCGTGTGTCTGATGGCATTGTCCAGGATGTTGCAGCCAGTCAAGCAGCACTTGTGACACCCTGTGTCCAGCCCCAGCGTTTGCTGATGATGATCTACTTAATGAGTAGAGCAGGGAAGGAAGGTGCAGGGACCAGAGTTAGGGCCTGAAGCTGAGGGGCAGTAGAGGTACTTTATGGGAATTGGGTCATAGGGGGACATACCACCTAGCTGTGTGACATGTCAGGGTTGGGTGACCAAATGCTCAGAGTATCAGTATGCCTTAGTGCTGCTGCTTTCAAAGAAATGTTTTTTCTTCCCTTTTTTATCACTGTTCATGGAAAACAGAAAGATTTTTTTTTTAATGAAGAATATTATGACTGTGAGTTAAGAAGCATGTCCTGTACTTGAAGTAGGAACTGGCAGATTAACCTGACACTGACATGCCGTACCTCTTGTGCTGTATTGAGCTAGCCACCAAGAGAAGTCAAAATCCACGGTGTCTTCCTGGTGTTTTGGTCTTTCTGTAGTTTTTGTCTCTTAAGAGTAGAGCTATCAACTAATACTCATGTTTCAGGCTGTGGTCTGTCTCCCAGACGTCACAAGTGCAGGCTCTTAAAGTTACTTAAATAAAAAGGCTCACTGCGAGCTCTCTCTGCCGTGTTCTGCTCATAACCAAACCAGTGTTCAGAGAGTAGTTTCGCTGTGCTGTTACTATTACTTAGTTACTAAAAGAAAAAACATTATTCTCCACAAACTCAAAGTGACCTTTTGTCATTATCTTTTTAGTTCTATCCTTGGTTCTGTACTCGGGAATTATTACGAAATAATTTAAATTCTTTAGATACATCTGGCCCTCGATAAATGGTCTCATCTACTCTTGAAATATTCCTTATGACTTCACTGGGTTTCTGGGTTGTGGCCAACTTCAGTTTTCTACAGACAAGCATTTAATCTGAATGTTATCTCATTTTGACTGATTTCCACCACTATTTTTTATAGTTCACAACACTGTCAGCAACAAGACACAGGCTCTTTTCGTGTGTGTGTTTTGGTCTCTGTTTTCTTTAAAAATGTATTTTTTTAGGTAAAGATAAGGCATGTTTAATTCTATGTGTCCTAGGGGCGGTGGCCAGTACAGAAGTGAAGCAGAAACTTCAAGAGTTCCTGTTGAGTAAATCGGCAACAAAAGACTCTCCAGCAAATGGGAAGAATCATTCCATGAGCCGCCACCCCAAGCTCTGGTACACGTATGTTGAGTATTAAGCTGTTCCTTTGCCTCATCAAAATATCTGCTAAAACTTGCCAAAATGCTGCTTCTTGTGAGTCTGCCTGCAGAACAAGACAAGTTCAACCAAGCAGTTAGCAGAAGGCCAACAGTGTAATATTTCTGGTTGAACTTAAGAGTACTCCGTGTCCAGTAATGAGACCCATACAGAACAAGATGCTGTCAGAAATCTGTATAAACTTTTTATTTCAACTGCTTCATCTCTTGTTGCCATCACAAATTTTACAACTATACCTGTCATTTTTCCAAGTCTCTTCAATTTTTGCAGTTAGTACAACTTTGCATTTCATTTACTTGGATTTTGAATCAATCGCAAAACTTGTTTCTCCTTGAAGAGTTGCTACTTTTTAGTGAAGTTACTTGAATGATGTAAGTAACTCACAATGATTTTGAGAAGGATAGTGGTCATTTAACTGCTTTTGCTTTGATGAATTTTAGTATGCAAAACTGCATATCTTGATATCTCGGCCTTGATAAGAATCTTCTTGGACCATTGAAACAAGTGTTTTTGTTGAGTTCTGTAATGGGCCTATTAACATTTTAAGATTTTACAGTTTTTACAGGTTTTATTCCCTCTTTTTATTTTTTGTACAAATTAATTCCTCTTAATTCCTTATAACAACAGACACATAAACCAGTCCAACAAAATGAGTTCTGGCTGCATTTCTGAAAGATGTAAATGCTATGCTGGAATTGACCTTCAGCAGGACAAACAAATTCATATGGTACACTACAGTTCCATCTAGTTCCTTTTAAAAAGAATTACTGAAGGCCTGCCCTTGGAGTTTCCATTATGAGCTAATCAGAGCATTGTGGTAACATGATGTAATATATAGTTACATTTTTTCTAGTGGAGATAGAATCATTTTGGTTCCAATAGACCTTTAAGATCCAGTCCAGCTGTTAACCTAGCGTTGTCAAGTCCACCTCCAAATCATGTCCCTAAGAACCTCATTTATGCACCTTTTAAACACCTCCAGGGATATATGGTTTTTTTTCCAAGTATTGTGTAAATTTCTCTTGAGTATGTAAGATTTCTGGACTAATAATCTGAGCTTAGTTTAGAGTCTTCAGATGAGTAAGAACAAGGAGCTCTGCAGAGGAATGTCTTCTGCCACACTAGGGAAAGTAGTACGACCTCTCATGGTAGTGCCCCTCTTTGACGAAGACGTATTATTGATTAACCACCCTACACCGCAAGACAGGGAGAGATCCTGTAAAATGCCAAGTAAAATTATGTTTAGATAAACACAAAGTTTGAAAGTTTCCCTCCTTTCCCTCTCAACAGAAAAATCAACCAAACAAAAAAGCTTGTCTCTGGGCCAAGTGATGCAATTTACAGTTTCTGTATTCAGAAAGATCTGCCCACACTATTTCTTTCATCTGGCAGTTGTCAGAAAGCACTCTTCAGCTGGGAGCTTCTCTGCTGACACGAGTACTATGTGCTGCAGAGGGGTGTTCTCACAAAACCTACAAGCTGAACTTAAATGCAACACTTTATCTGCCTTGTCCAGTAAATAGTTTGCATTCTTTTTTTCAACAGGTAATAATAACTAAATATTTCTGGTTAGTTTGATACATGCCTGCCTGCTCTGAAAATCCCCCACATTTTGATAGAATAGGCTGAATCAATGTACATGTATTTGTTTGTAATAAACAAGACTTAAATGGCTTTTGCTGTGCCTCAGCTGCTTCATATTAAAATACAACAATCTGAAATGGTCAGTTCCCCAAACTGGTGACAGATTCTGTCTGTAGGTCAAGATGACTCTTATCCTATGTGACTTTTATAATGAATGCAAAAAGTGTGTTCTTGGGAATCCTGAGGAGTTCTGTAACTTACTGTAAAAGTGACATTGGTTACATGAGCCTGTGGTTTGTGCACACTTTGAGGAACAAGAACATAAACACAGCTGAGACATGTGTACAACATGTGTAGATAGTTACTGCTGGTCACCTCAGCGACTGCTAATTTGTGACCCCTCTGTGTCTGCTGCAGGGCTGCCCACCACACCTCACTGGATCAAAGCTCTCCACCCCTGAGCGGGGCCTCGCCACCCTACAAATACACTTTACCAGGAGCACAGGATGCCAAGGATGATTTTCCACTTCGTAAGACGGGTGAGTTAATGTAGTTTATTCGAGCCCCTTACCCAGCAATGTCCCCACCTTTCATTTTAACCAGGCTGTCCATCAGCAAGGCGAATATCATAATCCACAAAGCCTGTTCACGATGATACTGGGTGGGTAAATTCAAAGATCCTGACTTCATCTTTGAGGTTGGAGTGACCATATGATATCAAGAGTTGGTGTTTCCCAGTGCTCACAGCTGGTGAAAGCTTCAGTCCTGATGAAATTAGTTTCTAAACAGACCATCATTTCATGGATCTTCAGTGGCATTATTTTCTTTGTCTTGATATTACTTCTGGGTTTAATAGTTCTCTCTCTTTTGCATGTTAGATACAGTATCTGTCTTCAGATGATACGCTACCTTTAGACAATGTTTTCCAGAATATTTAGAGGAGAATCCATGGAAAGAGAAGGAATTGGATTACTATTATATTTTGTGCCTTGGTTGGCAAAGGTTGTATGCCTATGTGCACACACACACACACACACATGCACATTTGTGTGAACTTTTTAGACAGAGGAAGGTGTAATATTGTACAAGAAAATGTCCATTTGAACACTGCAGAATGTTTCAAAGGATTTAGCAACTGAATCTTTTGTCTTGAGAGCAGGTGAACTGTAGACTTGACATTTCTGCACCATAAAGAAAGCTAGAAGGATGGTGGTGGAGTCCATGTGGCCGTTGCCTCAGGTCCTTGGTGCAGTGACCGGTATCCAGGAATGCAGGGAAACGCTAAGAGGAGGGAGAAAAAAAAAGAAAAGAAAACATTAGATCGCTTATTGCATGAGTCTGCTGTTGAGTGATATAGTTACATTCAGAGAGAAAGTCTGACCCCCTACTGTGCTAACAGCCTTTGAATGTGATTTAGCCACTGGGAGATTGAAAACTAACTGCAAAACTGGTACTGTTTGAAAATAAGTGGCATTTGGAACCAGTATACATTCAGAAAGAATATCCAGTCTGTGTCTAATACTTTGGGGCAGACTCTCTAAACTCATATTATATCCCCAAATATTTTCAAAGGAATGAAAGCATGGAAAGCAAAATGCTAATTTATTCTAGCTGTATTACTCAATGTGATCTTTGTACAATATGGTGGCATTAAAACAAGATTCTGTAAAATCTTGTTGAGGCTATTCAGGCACAATAAGGCCCTTATGCAGTTCTTCACTGAATACCACTGTTCAACATATATTTTCTGTGACAATAGGCTATATATTTTCATGTTTTTAAACAAAAGGATATACTCTACATCTTCTAAATGCTGTGAATTCTTCTACATGTTTTTGAAGTGCAAGTTTTAATTTTTTTCCGTGTTTATATATCTTAAATGTTATGATTGATATTTATGATGTGTCAGACTGTTGATCTGTAAAACAAAACATTTTCAAACATTGTAACAGTAAAGTTCTCATGCAGCTGCTAATACTTTTATATCTCTGTGGGGGTTTCAAAATATTCCTTAATTCAATTCCCATTGTCTGCATAAGAGGACTATAATATAATTAAATCCAGATGTTTTCTATATGTTATTCCAAATATTTGGGCATGCAATGCATCAGTTCCAAAACTGAACAAAGGACATGATGACTCTCTGAAAAGATATCTACAGAATAAATAGACAAATACTGATATAATCATTAGCATAACCGTTTCTATGACATCTACATAGTGATTCTGATAAGCAAATATAAATGAAGTGTACAACATGTTGTATGTTAGCAAGGGAGTATATTTGATAGCCCTCTGCATCCATGAAAACAGCAACTGTTAAATATCCTGTTTACACATCCAGTCTCTCTGTATACTGGAGTTGTTTAATTCCAGCCTTCAGCAACATGCCTGCAAAGGTTCCGATGATTGTTCATCAGGTTTAGAGTAAAAGCAACAGGAACCAGATCGACACTAGTCAAATGACCCTAAACTGATCTCGGTGGTTATAGGGCCATCCTCCAGGCAGAGGGGACATTGTGGAGCCTGTGTCATCCTCATGGGACCTTACCAGACAAAGATGTCCCATGAACAGTCGTGTATGTGGACAGGCTATGAGCCTGCAGAAATCTGACCTTTGCCATGAGGGGTGAACCTCTTTTCCTTTCCTTTAGGCTATGAACGCTTATTGCCACTGGCTCCTGGTAAACCCTCTGTGGTGCTGAACCTGCATGAAGTCAGCAATTCATATGAAAGTGGACTCGCATTCCTTTCAGTCTTAAGAAAGGAATACCTGTTGTGGGTTTTAATCACAGCTTTGTTTTGCTTCTCAGTTTTATTTTACATATTCGTAGTATGAAATACAGAGATATCTATCTCTTCTACAACTTTAATACAATGGTCTTGGAAGATAATTCTGATTGAATTGGTTACTCTGAGATCAGATGTAATGGGCAGCAAAGCTGAATGATTCTCCTCAGACGTCCTAATGTGATTTTCAGTGCTAAGGGAACACCAAGTGTCACATAGGCATTGTAAATCGTGAATCTTGCTCACTCAGTTTCTTGTTCAGTAATGTATTTAACCTTTGCTTAATTAGTCCTGAAGTGGCATCTCCTTATTAATATTTTTAAAATTGAGAGAGACTATAGTAAAAAGGAAAATGTTCTTTGAAACCTTTACTCTTCCAGTGTCTAGAAATGACGGGATGCATAGATAACTAGGCATCTTGCTCTTTCTGTGTTTACAGTTAGGTACCAGAATTAACATCCCAGTGCAGTGACTGTGGTTACTCAATAACTTTCTTGGCCATCAGGATTCTTGCTTTCTGTACAAGATGCAGCAGAACTTGTCAGCAGTAGGCTTCACACAGCTTAGCTGCACAGAGGATTGGGACTGTCCGAGGGGCTAGAGGCCAGGATATGCAGCTCTTTGCACAGCTGCATTCAGATGCTCTGTGTTGACAGACTTTGAAAAGAGCAGAGCAAGGAGAGCTATGGCTTCACTGGACAGATAAATATACCATCCGGAGAAGTTACACATCTGTAGCCTAAACAGCATAAGCTCGAATTTTAAAAATGCCTACAAGTTTCACCATGGATACCAGTCGTAACTTGTGTTTTCTGCAAAGCACCCAAAAGACTGAGCAGCACATGGCTCATTAACTTTCAATGAGACTAATGCATCTGTATTACCCAGAGAGGTTTGAAAATTCCTCTCTGTTACTGAAAACTTTTGAAATTCATAGTGACTGCTCTAAGAGCTCTGATGGGAGTTGTGCACTTCTCAAGACCTGATTATTTAATATGGGGAACTTTGATTGTTGATTTCCATAATTCTCTGTCTATCTATCTGGCAAAATATTATCTGCTTGATGAGGTTACTCATCAAAAAATGTAGCAAACAAGATGGGTTTGGTAGGGTCAAAGTTAATTTTCAGGAAAGCTGTTTTTTTGTTTGGTTTTGGTGTTTTTTGTTTGTTTGTTGTGTTTTGGGTTTTGTTTGGCTTTTTTTTTTTTTAACCTTGTCAAAATAAATGCAGAAATTCTGGCAAATGTCCATAACAGTTTCATTTTCTTCAGTTTGTAACAGTACATTTTCTATGTGCAAGTGTTGATGCAAACCAGCAAAAGCCAGCAAATTCCAATAAATGTTAGCTCTCTAACCAAAGCTGCAGGCTTTGGTATAGATGGAATTTCTGTATTTTGCTTCGTGTTTTGGTTTTTGTTGGAAGAAATTCCTGGGGACATCATCATATCAACTATAAACTGTTTTTTTCTTTCCTGAGTTTAGCATAATCATGGCAGAATGGGAACATCAATCAGTATTTCTATTTATTTTGGTTTTATGCCAGTTGAATCTTTCCTTGCTGATGAATTGTAAGCTTACAACTTGCATTTTGCTTAGGAACCTGAAGATCACTCAAGATTAGTACTATTTGAGATGTTTGTAGCTCGCTGGAAGCATTCTCAATGGAAATATAGCATGGGTTATTTTAAATAGCAAACAGTGCAAGGTTCTTGGTTGGGGGGGGGAAATGATGTGACTTCATACAGGAAAAAAGAGGAGATGAAGGATTGTTTAATATTGTGATGAGAGAGAGGAAGAAGGCTGTGCTGCACAGTCATGAAGATCACTTTGAAAAACCGTATTTAAGTTAACCTGATTAGGCAGTAAAATAACAGCATAGCTCTTACATAATGAGAGTGAAAGATTCCTGAATGAGAACTCAGCTAATGCAATTTTTTTAAAAAAGAAATTAATTAGAATCTTTCATTACCATTATTCTTTCTGCACTTAGAGACTCAGTAATTTATTGGAGCAGTTGAAACTGAGAAGTAAAACATTTCGTGTGTGAAAGTATTTTCCCTTTCCCTTTTATGCCACCAAATTCCCTTTCTGTTTGCATTTTCTAGGAAAACATTCTCCTGTGAAGTAACAGTATATAAAAAAGCTGGATTTCTTTTGGTCTTTGGTAAAAATAAAAAGGCTTAGAGGATCAAAACCCCTCAATTACCATGTCTGCCAGAATGAAGCAGCTCAGTAGAGAGAAGCATTATTTTTCTCTGAGTTTGTGAGTGAGCACAATGGGAGAGACAGTTCATTTATTGAAGAAGGGAAACAAGGCAAATGTCATATGATTCTCCTTATTTTATCCCATTTTTCAGAGATGCTAAGAATTCCTGTCTCTCAGGAGTCCTTGTTTTCCTGGGTTAATGAATATTCTTGGCAAATTTCAACTAGATGATGTGCCCAAAGGAAAGCAGCAGTGCATATCACAGAATGAGGGGGGAGGGGGGGAAATCCTGATTTCCAGCCCTTCTTTTCCTTGACTTCTCTTCCCATTAATCACCAGACTCTTTTAGCCTTCCTAAATTCACTGTCAATAACTTGAGAGGGCGTAATTAGTAGTAAGAGGTTTCCGAAAGAGAAGAAACTTCTGCTTGCAATTGAGAAGTGGCTCTGCAGCAAACTGTTGTTAACAGCTTCTTCCAAATTCATGTAATGAAGAGGCCAAAGCAGAGTTGAGCCCCTGGGAGCCAGTGGCTCTAAGGAGGTACAAAATTGCTGAAGCTACTGTGCTGGGCTGACATCATCTCGGGTCGGTCTGAGCCCCACAGCCTCCTCAGCTGGCATGAGGAGGGGTGCTCTATCACTCTAATATAGTTCGAGTTAGGGGGGAATTTTTTTTAGATAGCATAAAACTAAATTAAAATGAATGCTAGGGTAGGCTTAATGACATTGTCAGAGAGAAAAGCATTTGTGTAGGTGTGCTTTGGTATCATGAAAGCCGCCAAGGCCTGCACCAGGATTCAGCAGGAGTCATTCCCGTAAAGACCATCATAGTCTTCCCGTCAGTGCACAATTGTTCCTCTAATATATTTTATTTAATGCTTACTTTGAATCTCAGGAAGTGAAGGTGTGGGTGATTCTTACTCAGTTTCAGGATAATCTGGATAGACGTTTTTCACAGTATTTCTATTTTAGCTAAAAACCTACTGCTTTCTACATCACTTCCTGTCTTGCCAGTAATTACTCTGTTGTGCTAGATACTGAACCTTCTTGATGGCTAGACTAATCATACAATCTTGGTTAAATGCTGTCTTAATTCTTCTACTGCCCAGTGCATAGCCAAAATTGAATTACAAGGTTCTACTTCATGTGGTTACATGAAGGTTTTCTTACACAAATTGTGTATGTTTTCAGAAATGTTTTATAAATTAGCATTAACAAATAGCTTGCATAACTTTTTGATAAGCAAGTAATCAGATACTAGACACCTTTTTGACTTTTGAACCTAAAGGAAACAGCTTAAATAAGAGCAGGGAGTAGTACTAAAATCTGAAGCATATTAAGAACATAACGTCCATTGAAAATGAAGTGGAATGGTTTAAATGGGCATTTCAAGTCTATTCCCTCTGGATAAAAAAGTTACAAAATACTGCATATAAAATCTGAGACTCTTTGAAGTCAGTAGAAACTGTCTTGTTTGATTTCAGTTGGACTAGGGTTTTTCTTGCACTGTATCTAGGGCAGGGACAGTTGAAAACCTTTAGAAAAGTAAACAAGAACATCTAAAAGATGGCAAAAAGAGAGAAACAGAGAAGTGAAAAGTGGAAATCACATGGTATCAGATCATCCAAAATAGAAGAAGTTGGTTAGTAAAGATTGCACTTCTCCAAACTCCTACAAAACATAGTTTCACTGAAAAATCTGTTCAAACCCACAGTTCTAATTAAGGGGTTTAGCTGCCAAATAACATGTTCTGGCTAAAGCCAAGTAAGTATTACAGAGCCATTCATGAACAATGGCATAAGCTTTGTACTTTGCTTTTGATTTTCTCATGGGAAAGTAATATAAATGAGAGTGATACCTCCCTGTTGGCTATAACTGTTAGAAATGCAAAGCATGCTGAAATTGTACATAATTCTCTTCCAAAGGAAAGGAAATAGCATTTCAATGGTTTTCCTCAGTGTCTCGTTGAGTTATGGTGGTGCACAATTATTCCTGTTAAATTACTCTACCAGATGGAAGGTTACGTTGTATATTTAGCTAATTAAGTTGTAGGGGACTGGAATTATATCCCAGAGCATAAAGAACTTATGTAGGAGTAAACTTGTTTTAATTCAGCTTCTTAGGGAAGTTGCAGTGTCCACATCTAATTAAGACTTTAAACAGGTGGCATTTTTCTCCTCACTTCACCAGACACTTAGAGATTCTTTCACAAAGTTAGTTTTTCCTACAGAAGTTAGACAAACATGTTTTGAAAGTCCAAACAACTTGTGGGTCAATTTTATCTTCCCTTGTATTCAGCAGAGCTGAAGTGTCTTCCTACTCTTGAGCTGAAATTGGGCCAGAGTTCTTTTCTGCTAGGAAAGCAAGATAAACTGTGTTTTGGTTGCTTTTGTTTTCTTGGCATCCTGTACTATTGCCTTTGGACAACTCTGAAGAGTATGCTTGAGCAATCTAGACCTGCCCAGTTCTCATCTACTGATGACATCAATGTCACGTTAAACTGGGAAAGAAAGGGATGGTGTTTCATCATGAATTTCTGAAGGTTGATAAAATATACTTTTTGCCTGCCATCAATGATTTATCACTGCTGGATGTTTTCCTAGATTAAAATACATGGGATTTAATCACCCTATTAACTAATTCTTTCTTGTATGGGGCTTGAGGAACAACATAATCATGAACATGATTATTCTATTAAAAATAAATAATGTCTCTAGGGATCAAATTGTGAGCCTGCAAACGCCGTAACTTTTGGGGCTAGGGAGTTATCTCTGGCTCTTCGTCACTGAAGAACATATTTTTTCTCAGGCAAAATTAGTGATTCAATGGATGTTGGAGGAGGGTTTGTGCTGAACAATGGAATTTACTCTATGTGCAGGAAGTGTAGAATTATATTCACATTACTTCTTCCTGGTTAGATTGGTGTATATGGTCAGGAGTGGGGGCAAGAATAGCCAGTGGAGACCTAACCAGTCATGTATATCTAAATTGGGTTATTACCATTCAAATGAGGGATGCCCTCTATTAAATAGCCCGTTTAATCTTCTTTCTCTGCTACACCACTTGAGAACACAGATGCAATTTGGCTCCCATAACTGCTATAAAAGTGAAAAAAAAATACAGCATATGAAGGTGTACAGCCAAGATGAGAATTAATTTTAAAATTTTGATTTTATTTTATTCTATGTTTCAAGACAGTATAGTAATACTTGCTTTTTCATCCTCTATTAATCCAGAAGAATATTAGTTTATATGGAAAAAGAATAAGATGGACCTGTCATAGCAATAAGAGACCATAGTTTCAGCAAACTTGACATGTAATAAGGACTCAAGAAGCCCAGCAAAACCGTGCCCTCATTGAAACCTCTGTATAGCTCAGTTGATGCAAGTGCAAGGAGATGCTGTTCCTGTGCTAAGGAATAGAAATTATTAAGAATTCTAGCAAGAGACCTCTTCTTTTGCCTCACAGGTTACATGCAGAATAAATATCAACAGGAAATATATAATACCAATCAGCTTTTAACTAAAAATATAAAGATCCCTAATTCTGGCTAAATGCAAGCAATACACTAATTCCTACATCTAACTCAATAAATCATTCCTAGAAAGAGGACACTTGTTTGCATAGATAATAAAACAGAAATTTTATGTTTCATACAGACTGCAATGAATAACAAGGAAAAGTTAGATATTTAAAACAGCTTCAGGGAATATTTCATTTCTGAACCTTCCTTAGGAAATCAATGAAAAATTGCTAATCTTGTTAAACTGGCTTCCTTAGCCTGAAGAGAGCTGAAGGGCTGTGAGATCCCCTCTAATCTAATTAACTCTTTTACCATGTGTTTCACTAAACCTGTTTTTTTATTTAGGGAATGGATATTTACCTTAGTTTGAATAAATAAAGCATTCTACCTTTTACAAAAGTAAAATAAAGCAAAGGACTAAAGGGTTTCACATATGACCAGCACTCCCCTCAAAGCGAACGGCTGTACAGGAAACAGTTTCAGTATATGCTGAAAACACATTAGGTGATGCAAGCCAGAAAAACAAAGTGTCTCCGTCCTGTACTGCTGTATCTGCTGCTCCTGCCTCGTTGGGACCACCCAGCGGTCAGGTCCATGTAGTTCTTGGAAGAGCTTTAGAGGGCATGTGTAAATAGCTTTCAGTCTCATGAATCTAATTTAAAACTCCTTCAGAAATGGCATTTTAAATTACCAGAACTTAGAAGTTATTGAACCTATTATACCAAATTGTACTACAGGCTGCTATCTCCCTGTCTGTCAGATAGTGGGGAGGATGTCCCATGTGTTCATTGTCTAGTATTGTCTCATAGCAGGACGTGGTCTTCTACAGCAAATGTCAGTCAGTCAGATATGAAAACAGAAAGTCACTGCTCATCTTGCCCATGCCTAATATATTCAGCTGTGTGGAGGTGGCTGGAACAGTCTGCGGCTGCCTTCAGGAAGCCAGAGCAGAAGTCAGAAATTGTGCAGAGCAGAGACTATTTACATGTCTGCAAGAACCTCGTGTGGCAGAGAAAGAGCTGTGAGACTGTTGGGTCTCTCAGAAGGACAAACTCATCTGCAGCTCTCCACAAAGCAGCCAAGGAACCTGGAAACAGTTTTGATACCTGACATGTGTTCTCTGCTTTTCTGCCTGGATTTGGTTGCATTTGTAGTTCTGGTGAGAAAGCCCAGACTATCTCCTCATTTGTCCTTTCTGATGGTGCATAGGAGTATCTTGTGCCTCTCATTCTACCTACATCCCTGGCGGGGAAACTGGGAAGTTTCTCCCTAGCCCATTACCCTCAGACTGGCTTCTTAGGAGCCTTAGATCTGCCTCTTTTGACTGTTGTCATTGATGCAGCAGTGAGGTGGATTTTATTTTTCCTTTGATCTCCAGGTCCTGACAAGGCATAGACAGGCAGGCCAGTTTGTTATTTATGTCTATTACCATGGTGCCTGGGACCCCACAGAATGGACCAGGAACCTGTTGTGCTACGCAGTGTACCCAGCCAAATGAGGATCTCTTCACAGTATGTTTTCTCCCATCCTGCCCCTCCTGTTTCAAGTAAAATCACAACAGATGTCTCAAAGTTATCATCTTGTTATCATCTTGAAAATTCTCCGTTGCCACAGTGCTAGAAAGAAATTTGACAAAGGATGAACCTCTGATGCCCATTGAGATCAATGACATGGGCTTTGATGGCCTTCAGAGAAAATAGCTGTGTCTTTGTTTTTTCTGCAACAAAGGATGTATGTTGACAATACCACCATTATGCTAACCAGTACCATCTCATTATTTTCTCTGATATCTCTGGTGGTCTATACTGATACGTCATTCTGTTGTTCTGTAACTTTAAGCTGTCTCAGGCATGGTTGTGTGTTGTAAAGCACATGATGCTTATGTGTGCATGGGTCTCTAGTAAAATAGTATAAAAGTTAACAGCCTATATGGTCTGAAAAAAAGAAAGATTCCTTGACTATGTATTCCTTCATTCATACTTGTTAGATATAAGGCAGGAAAAATCAATTAGTAACTCCTCTATGGAGCAGAGCATAGAATATATTCAAATCAGTACAATATATGACCCTTTTCAGCTTAAAGTGAAAGAGAGAATACCAGTGAAGATTTATTTCAAGATAATGAAGTCTTTGCTTCTTAATTGTTTCTGTTGACTTAAATACTTTAGAGAAGTCCAAGTTATTGTTTCAAAATGATCGTAGTGATAACAGCTGATGCCTGGGCAATAGGGAACAATTTATCATTCTCAAGTAAGATGTGAATTTTGCTGCTGTTGATTGTGCTGTTGTTGGAATCTTTGTAGCCAAATTTAGCATCATATACTTAGACTGCCACATAGCTTTTCGGAGCCAGCCTGCCAGTGAGGAAAAGGAAATGCTTTAACTTGAGAGCCTTTCGAAATCTGGACAAAAGCTCACTTTCTGTTCTTCAGGTTTCCTCTACATGGCTTTAGCCTCGAGATGGGGACCTGCTCGCTGTGCACCCTCTCCCATCCCCCATTTCCTGCCTGGCTTCATTAATTGCTGATTTGAAGTTGGCACACGCTTTTCTGATACAAAAGTAGCACTGTGTTCCAGGAACCATCAGAAAGTAGTGCATTATTATCTTTTACATTCCCTTCATATATATGTTCTCTCCCCATGCGTAGAAAGGATTTTTACCCCTTCTTAAATATCTCTGTGAGTTTAATAAAACGAAACAGTGAAGCAAAGCCCAGTCAAAAAAGCTTCAGCTCATTTGGGAGCAATCTAGCCCCAGGCTATATTCTTTAATGCTAGTATCTGCAAATTACTAACATTAAGCAAAGTGGAGTATAGGACATAATGACATTTTCCTATCTTTCGTGCTTGTGTTTAAGTATCATGTTACAGAGGAGACAATAGTTTTCTTTCACCTGAGTCGTGATGGTTGTGATGAAATTAATGTGTATCTATATAGAAGCCTGTATATTTTCTTTTTTTAACAGTCAGTTACTTGCTTCTTTCCTGCTATAAGAAGCTGCCATAAAAGATGATAAAAGTCATTGAGACATTTTCTTCTTTACCTAAGAGCAAAGTTCTCAGTTCTGTAGAGATGATTACAAGTCATGCCAAGGAGTTAGGTAACTGATCTTTGGGTTGCCTGTGATGTCTTCTTTTGTTATTTCAGCTAATACTTTCTGTATATTTCATACCTGTTTCCCACTTTAAGTAATTTAAAGAATAATACCAGTTCATTATTACCAGCACTCAAAAGAGAACAATCCACGTAGTAGTGATGAGACTAAACCAGCCATATTAGTGCTACAAGTCATTATTCCAAATTATGCTGCAATTACACAAAGTCAGTAATTTTCAGGCTACTCTTTCCTGAAATCTGCTCAAGTGTATTGCTCAAATGGATATCAACTGATGCCCATTGAGATCAATGACATGGGCTTTGATGGCCTTCAGAGAAAATAGCTGTGTCTTTGTTTTTTCTGCAACAAAACACTCTCAAGTAATCCATTTTCCCTTTCTCCAAGTGGGAACTGATTCTTAGTTGTTCCAAAGTGCTAAGTGTAGCAGAAGTGCAAAGATTTGTGGAGCAAAGAGGCTAGGCTAATAGTGACCAATAAGACCAATATCAGATGTATACTGGTTCTTAGCAGGATTTAATGAATAGCCCAACCTACCAGCCTGCTGCATGAAAACATACAGTCCTGGTTTCCTCTTGTGCCACACTCCTGGCCGTGCATTCTTGTTTTCCTCTTGTCTCTGGCATTCTGGCTCCATGCTCAGATGATTCAGCACACTATAGTTGCAGCCACATAACCCAGCGAACCCCACCTCATTCCGCACCTACAGCACTTTAGAGAGACCTATTTCCTCAGCAAGGTGATATAAAGGATGTGTCCTGTGTGGGGTAGAATTTATCTGCTTTTGAGTCCTGGACCCTAGTGGGGTTAGCCAGAAAGCCATGTGCATTAATTATCCTGGTGAATCAATGTCTTGGTTTATGTTTGAATCTCTGCATAAAGGAATAGACTGTGTGATATTAATGAAGCAAAAAAAGGTTAAATCTTAGGGGCTTGTGTCTGCATGAAGAAGCTACTCTGCAGCAAGCTGATGAGTAAAGCTTTAGCCTCAGAAGTTATTTGGCACTGACTCCCCATGTGACACTTCTGTTCCACACTGAGAGTACCTTTGGGTGATGAACATAGTCAGCCTTTGCAGTGGATTAATTAAGCTGAGCAAAGGCACTAATAATGTGCAGCAGAAATATTTGCAGGGGTGGCTGATGCAAAACAGTTATTTGGGGCATTATTTCTCTATAGACCACATCTAAAAACCAGTAGTTAAAGTGTTGAACCAAATGCTCATTTGAAACATAAGGCAGATTAATTAATTATAATAATTATTATAATTATCATAATAATTCTTCACTATTTGCCAATAAGGCTTTCCAAGTGCTTTCAAAATACTAGGGGGACAATTTAATTTTAAAAAATGTTTAAAAGATTAATTTTCCACTTTTTACTCACTTGCTTACTTTTCAGAGTTTAACAGATTAACAGAATTTCTAAGTAATTTCATGTATGTGCTTTGCATCAGTCTGTGTATATATATGTATATACATTTATAATTTTAATCCACAGCTCTCTCCTTGCTGCTTAAAATACTTAATCTTTGCTTTTAACTATTACAAGAGAGTTGACGATTGTAGATGTGTTATTATAGCCTTTGTGTACGAGTGCACTGAAGCATATAGGATTGCTGTTGTGATCCATATCTGTTGCAGTCAACAATAATTCTGCTTCAGCTTCAGTGGAGCAGGATAGTACAGTCACACACCAAGTCAATGCCTTAGCCATAGAGGGCTGTCAAGAAACCACTTTCCAGTTCTGTGTTTTGTCTATTGAAGCAAACATTCTCAAATTGGTTAGTTTTATATATTTAGTGTAGCGAAACCTGAATTCTTACTGCTAGCCAATGAGTCCTAGCTGGTACCATGTTAGGATCTGGCAGCGTCTCATGAGAGACACTCAAGAAAGCCGGCATTTGAAACAAACACTCTTCAAACCTGGGCTTTGTTTAGGAGGTTTATCTTACAATTTAAAAACCGCTCATCTCCATGCCTTTTCATTTTAAAATTGATTATTTCCATTTTAAAATGATCTTTGTCTTTCATGCAAGGGCTGTCTTAGGTGGCTCATAAATTCAGACACTGACATCGAAGTCTGCCTTCTATGCTTATATGATTGATTCAGTTGCAGAACGTGATGAGAATGTGGTAAAAATAGAAAGGCAATCACTGTGACTGAGCATGAAACATTTATATAGAGTGTAGTGAGTGTTTCAGAGGATTTGTATCACATTAATCTGTCATGGGTATGGAAATATTCTAAATTTTAAGGGTAAGGAGTAGTATAAATCGAAATAACCATAAGTGCAAAAGGAGTGAGCACCTTTTCTTCTGAATCTCATCATACCTGGTGAGATCTGTGAAGTATTAGCTCAGTGTTATATTTTCTGTTTCATAGCAAATGGTATCTTAAACAGCAAACAAATCTGTACTCCATCACTAGAGCCATTGGTCTTAACAATGGTAGTAAGTGACTAAAAAATAAATTTCTTGTTAATATTTTTATTCTTAAATAATTCCAGTGTTGTGCTAGCCTGTATATCTTGATCTGAAATGTACTCAAGGCACGGGCTTCTTAGAAGGGAGCACTTGCCAAGAGTGATGTAGTATATGACAAAAGTAGGTACCACAGGTTACAGCCGCACTCAGGCAGAGGTGCAGCCCCTTTGACCTTGTGTGAGCATCCCTGAGGGACGTACCCATCCCTGAGGGAACAAATGGGACAGCAGGAAACAGAGGTGTGATAGTTCATACTGGGAAGGGACTGGAATTAGAAGTGTAGGATTATTGAGTTCAAGTCCTGAAGGGACAAATGATATAATGCTGAATGAAATGAAGAGAAAAGGAGGCTTAGGGGAGACCTTCTCACTGTCTACAACTACCTGAAAGGAGGTTGTAGCATGGAAGGTAACTCCCAAGTAACAGGCGACAGGAGAAGAGGAAATGGCCTCAAGTTGCACCAGGGGAGGTTTAAATTGGATATTAGGAAAATTTCTTTCACAGAAGAGGTTGTCAAGCATTGGAACAGGCTGCCCAGGGAAGTGGTTGAGTCACCATCGCTGGAGGTATTTGAAAGACGTGTAGACGTGGTGCTTAGGGACATGGTTTAGTGGAGGACTTGGCAGTGTCCAGTTAGCAGTTGGACTTGATGATCTCAAAAGTCTTTTCCAACCTAAACAGTTCTATGATTCTATAAGATTTCATTTATTTTGTTTTCCTGTTAACTCTTGCTCCTTCTTTGTGGCTGGGCTTACGACTGTGCACAGGAGAGAGAACTGATCCCAGTTTCCAGCTCTCTCTATTTTGAGATATTGCTTAGCCAAGCCTCAGTTCCAGAAAGGGAAATATAAACAAATTCTATTCCACGTTTATCTTTCACTAGCTTTCAGCAGTCTTTGATAGAGGGTTTACATAGAAGAACCGATAAATGAGTACATAAAACATTTTATCATTGTAAAAATATCACAAAATAAAAAGCACATCAGGGCTTCATCTCTGGCCTTCATATGAAAAGACCATGTCTATTTAGGAAACAAAGGTGGAGCGTGCCCAAGGTGCATTAAACATAATCCTAGGTTTTCTGGGAATCAATCCTACTTCTTCATTTTCAGAGCTTATATTTTTCTGTGTAAATGTTCTTTGGACACTGTCATAAATCTGGTTGTTTGGTGTGTTACTCAGAAAACATTGAAGTTCTGGGCCCAAAATTGCTGACCAAGAAATGTTCTGCCAGCAAGGCTTGTCGTAATTTATATTTCTAAGAGAAATCAAAAGGCACCCGTGGAGGCTTCTCTCTATTTCTATCAGACCATAATCCAATTATAAGGTTCCAAGTTCCAAGCTGTATTTCCATCCAGGTTTTCACCTACAAGAGAGAAAAATTATGTAGAATAAAAGTTGCATTCAACTCTCATTAAAACTTATTATATAAACAATAATTAATGGTTAAATTCAGAGTTGAAATAGGATGAGGAAAATACTGGGATCCAAAGCTTTTCAGCTCTCTTTTTCTCTTTCCTAGTCTCCAATCTAAAATGCAGTTGTACGAGGAGTGGCTGGGAAGGATGGGCAGTAAAATCTCTGCCTCTAGGATCAGATGAGGCCCTACAGAATGTGTCAGTGGTATCTGACACAAAGCAGTAATTTTATTTGTAATAATTTATTTTTTTTCTCTTTCCAGCTTCAGAGCCCAATTTGAAGGTACGTTCAAGGTTAAAACAAAAGGTGACAGAAAGGAGAAGCAGTCCTTTGCTCAGGAGGAAGGACGGAAATGTCAGTTCATTCAAGAAGCGACTCTTCGAGGTGACAGGTAATTAAGAATGAAGAAATTCTGTAACAGCTGCAGCTGCTCATAGAATACTGGTGATATTTTGGAATTGAACCTCTTTGCTAAATAGAAGGTTCTATCTTTTTTTTTTTTTTCTGCTGAAAAGAAAGCTATATTAAATAAACGGTTGCGTATAATTAGCTTGCAATCTACAGCTTTCTACCACTTACTAAAAAGTCATTGTCAGTTGAAAGCTTGGAAACCGGTACTTTACAACAGTGAGTACAAGAACATATGAATATAAATGGTAGACTGTTGATGGCAAGCGACATCAAAGGAGAAAACAAGCAGAGTTTCTTCCCCTAATTTGTGTCTTCTCTGTTCTGGGTCTTGCATCGTCTACTTCCCATCTCCCATACAAAATGCAGGTGCTACTAGCAAGCGTAAAAACACATATCTGGTATTACTTAGGTTAATCAAGGACATTTTGAAATCCTGTGTTTGGCCTTATCCTTTTGGTTTCACTTGTTTGAAAATGTCAAGATCAATTGGTTTTGATGTAAGGGCTCACTAAGCTGTTTTTGAGAAGACAGAGTTGAAAAATTTAAATATTCAGTGGCATATTGTTGATCCTAGCAGATAGTAAGTATTCATGGTAATTGAAAGGGAACTTCTAACATGTAAAAATACAGAATTGTACATATAGAGGAGAATTAGAAGGGGGGAAAAAAAAGAAAACCAAAGTAAAATTTTTTCATCAAGTATTATTTGCTTTCAGTATTTTTCCTGTCCTTGAACTTAAAAAATAACAGGGTGGATGAACCATGGATGCTAAAGCTTTCTTTCACATGTTTCTTATCGCAGAGTGGTAAATCATGGATATTATTTTGCAGAATTGCACCCACATTTCCAAAAAGCCTAAAGCCCTCTCGTTTTCAGTCCTTAGGCCTAGTATGCTGCCAAGGCCTTATCTGCTGATTTGAAGGAGCATTTACAGTATTTGGCCTCATTCTGACATTTCTTGCTTCGACTTTGCATCAATATTTGGTATTGTCATGGCTTATTCAAGGGATGTTACAATCAGGCCATGTGTTTATCCAACCAGCTGTTACTAGTGTATCAGACATGTATCTGAATTCGTTTGGTATATCAGAATTATGTCACACCAAGATGGGAATATTGAACATGAACAAATTCACATCAGTGTCCTCATACATGCACACAGTGTCTTGTGTAAAACTGGAACATGGATGTGAATGTAAGTATGACAGTAAATAAATAATTTCCTTATAAATTGTTTCCAGATTAGAATGTTTTACACCTAGTTTATTATTTCCATTTACTGGAGCTCTTATATGATTCTTGATCTCTGCTTCCTTAGTTTCAGCTGAATTCTTTATATTTTGTATGCTCACAACTAAGGTATAAAGCAAAATATTTGTCCCAGTATTTTTTTTTCTGCAGCCATTGAAAGAGCAGAAACTTGAGAATAGATGTGGTCTCTACCTAGCTCTGACAATAATTTGGAGCTTTACTGATTGCCATTAAAATTATTCATATCAGCTATATGACACTTTGCACATTTCCTAATCAAAGCTTCCCTGATCAAACATTTCTGGCAGAAGCCCTTTTCTCTTTTTTCTTTTTTTTTTTTTTTTAATTCTTTTAACTCAAAGTACCCCTTTATTTAGATTTCTGCTTATACAAAATGTGCTATCATAATTATTAAAAAACTGAGAAAAAATAAGTTTGTGTTTCTGCTCTTCTATGAAAACTAGTGAGAATATGATGCAAGAACTTTACTTGACCAGTTAGTATAGCTGGGTACAGATTCACATCAGTAAATCAAATACAGCTCTAGTAGGAAAAAACAACAGGTCCAAGAAACAGCAAGGAAATGTCCCAGTAATTTCAAAGTGAGGTATTATTTTGCATGGGAGCTGGGGCAGAAAGAGTGAAGAAGCAAAGAAGTGGCTATAGAATATTTACTGCCGTATTCTGATGTTGATTATTTTAACTTCTTGTGTTCGTTAATTTGAAAGCCGTCCCTTGAAATAGGCTTACCTCTACTAATGCTGTGTTCTTCCATCTTTAACCTTGTTAAATGTTTCCATTACATAAACTTAATTTTATGTAATTTATGTAGGATTAGAATAACTCAATACAACAACACACAACGAGATCATCCTCTTTTATCTTAGACAGAACTTACGAAATTTTAAATCAATATAATATACAGTCTTTCATATGCTATATTAAGATTTTTGCATGCTTTAAATATTTCTTTGTATTTATGCTAAAGATATAGTGAAAGTGGTGTATATTGTATCATCATTACTTGCATATAAATGATTATTCCACAAGGGGCTCATCCCCTTTCTAAACAGAAAGGCAAAGGCAGTAGGCTTCATGAATTGATGACGTGTTTTCATGACCTTTGCAAGCCTGCTATCTCTGTCATTTTGATCTTTTACAGAGGCAGGACTCTTTGCAATTAAAAAGAAAATACTTCATTTTCTTTTTACTCATTACAAGTTCTACAGCTGTATCTGCCTGATACTGAGTATCATACCATCTTTGTGGAAAAAATAAATAGTAAATTCATCCTTTGTGTAGCAGAGAGATCAGAAAGAGAAAGACCAAGAGTATCCTTTATCATTAGCACTGTAAAAGGAAAATGAAAAGAAATGGAACATGTATTAAAATTCTTTAAGTAAATAGCTCATTCATAAATAATAGATACTTTTCAAAAGCAAACAAACCTATGCCATAAAGAGTATACAATTAATCAAGATCATATATTCCTTTCCAGTGTGAAAATCATGTATCCTTAATCTGTTTTTCAGAATCCTCAGTCAGTAGTAGCTCCCCTGGATCAGGTCCCAGTTCCCCAAGCAATGGTCCGACCAGCAGTATAGCAGAAAATGAAACCCCAGTTTTGCCATCTAACATTCAAGCTGAGGTAAGACTTCTTCTCTTTATTGAGTAAATAATTGCTTGGTTTTCTGGACTGGAGAGATTTAAGAATGCAATTTGATGATACTCACAAGCAGAACAATTGCAGAAGATAGAATTATCAGGGATACCAGAACACTGCAGGCTGACGTCAGAGTATGTTATATATGAGATACATCTTCATGTATGAGATGCATATTCAGGAGGCCAGCATATACGAGATGCATGTTCAGGAGACTCTTCGGTAGCAAAAGTCCAAACAACAGCAGCAGTGATGCTGCTGGAAGAGCAGGAGGATGCTATGGAAGGAACTTGGAAGCATCTGTGTTGCAGAACATACCTTCTGGGATAACCTGAAGAGATGCACAGTGCTAAATGCTAATGAAGAACTTTCATATGTAAAAGAGTGATTTAAGCATTGGTGACCCTAGCACTTATGAATTACGGTGGTCCCAGGTTCAGATGGCTGCTGAAGTAGATTTTTTAAAATTACAGTATCAGAGTTAGGTGGCTAAATCCTTTTCCACATCTGCCTTTTGTTTTCCAGTACCTCAGTTTCCTTATCAGTGCAGTACCTACCAACATAGGTACCTACCAACATAGGACATGCAAGAAGTCTTCAGTACCTATTTTGTAAAGCCAGACTGTACACGGAAGGAATCTTATCTACTCCTTATTGTTTCATACATACATGCCTATAACAGCAGGAATGCAGCTGGTAAATCAGTTGTGATAAACCTCATTTAGCACAGACGACATGCCTAAGTCATTCTTTCCATGGCAGTATTGAAAAGGGACAATAAATGAAAGCAACTAAAAGAGAATCAAATTCCGTGATATTCTGTATCCAGTGCCTATACTGACAGCAATTCCTGCTTTGGTGGCAAAGTTTTCTATCAACTGTTGGTTTATACTGTTTATGTTAGAGAAATTGCATAAGAAAATGGGATTTAACAGAGTTTTAGCTAATGGAGCTGTTTCTCCAGGTCAGTGGCAGGACATGCACCTCAAAAAAAACATGGAATGGGTGGTTCAACCTCCAGCAGTGACTTTTCCCCATAATGAATTAATTGTGTGTGTGAACTATGATCCAAGGGGCAGGTGGGTGACCTCTGCACACTGATTAGTAGCCTCTCTCTGGCCCGTAACCAGAAAGAAAAAAAATTGCATTGATGGCTAACATGTGGTCTTGCCTCATAGCCCCCCAGTATGTGATTGCGAAGAAATTTAAATGATGCAGAGTAAGATCCATCATTTGGATTAGATCAGATCCTAGTTTGGTGGAATTAAACAGTATATTTTAACATTGGGAATGGTTTAGATGGAAGATTGTAATATGTGGATATTAGTGCAGCATTAAGCAGGAATTCTTGTCCAAATTGGTCTTCTATTGACTTGAGGACACCTCAAAATGCAAGGAAATAATGTATCAGACTGATATATGGTGCTTATTACTTTGCATGTTATAGTTTCTGCACATTTGCTCACAGTGTTGAACCACCATCAGACATCTGTACAATCTGGTCAGGCTGACAATCTCTGTTTCGGGAGAACTGGAAAGGTTGTAGCAAGAACCAGCAGAGTTATATTCTGTTTATTAATGGAACACTGCACGTCGTATCATTTGCTATTACTGTGTCAGGCATCAGAAGTTGTAGCCCCAACATACAATCGCAGATGCTCAAATGAGCCTAAAAAGTTCCGTTAGAAGTTGAGTTCTGTGGGTTGGAGTTGGTCACTTTGCTCACTGGAAGTTTGCTGAGAAGCTGAAACTACAGACTTCCATTTCTGGATCCAGGCAGGGATTTCTTTACCTCTCTGGTTACTTGACTCTTAATACTGTGGTCCTGTGGGCTCAAACATTTTTCCATGAATCTCAACTTCAGTGCATTTTGATTTCAGTGGGATTTTCTTTGGTAGTTTAACAGCAGCCAAACTTCCTGTGTATCTCTTTTCTAGTTTAACATTACCTGCCAACTCTCAAAGGCTGTATAATCAATTTTTCATCAGATACACAAAGTACAGAAGTTTCTAATAATAGGATAAGTGTTCCAAAATCACCCAAAATATCACTTGTTTTGCTGTAATCCGGCATGACTCACATTGCTGTTGTTTCATAATAGTTGTTGTGACATTTGCAGTAAGTGTTGTGCTCATGTCTGAGTGGGTGGATAGCCGTGGTTTTAATGGCAGCAAATAAAAACACTTTTTGCTGGGGGAAAACAGGTTGCTATGACAAAGAGGCATTTACCAGTAAAACATGAGTCAATACCATAAATGATTGCACTCTAGCGCATAGACAGAATTAGAGCTTTATCAGTAATGAAACAGTTTCTGAGAGTATTTTTGCCATATCCATTTGAATAGTGAGACTTTTAAGTGGTTTACCCTCCAGAGCAGACAGTAAACATTTACATTTTTTTTGAATGAACAAAAGTACACTGCAAATGCTACATTTTTGCAGATAATCTTTCACTAACACAGTTCCCCTAATGGTACTTTCAGTAACATTTGTTAAAACACTGATCTCATTATATGAAACTTGAAAGTTAAACTCAAGATTTTAATTGCACCTTATAAATAAAATGCTGTTTTTATTAGGCCCAGTTGTCTCCAGTATCATCAAGGTTCACTGCAGTAGCTATTTGTCTCCTGTAGCATGCCATACACTTTCAGGTCACCTGCTGTGCTGAGGCTAAATCTTACTTGCATGAGAAATGCAAACAGGATTGAGCCCCTGCACAGCATGTCCCTTGAGCTCAGAGGGACAACCTGCCTTAGTCAAGTGAAATGATTAATCTTAGGCGATCACAGCCTGGTCAAAAGCCATAGAACACAAGGGAAAGTATCCAGTTGGCGTAAGCAGGCTTCAGATATTTTTCTTTCTCTTTCATTTTTGCTTTGCAGAACAACATTTCTTAGAATATTGCCTCATTATACAAGAGACATAAATAACATGCATGGCAGATAAACATATACTTGCTTTGTGCAAACCTGGAGCACTGTGTTTCTAATGCTCAGCTCCTGGAGGTGCTCTTTGCAAGTGACTAGTGGCAAAATGTGTAGGTTTCTGACCAGCTGGTGAGCTTTGCTTCAAGTATGTGTGAAGAGAGCCTAATTAATTAGCAAAAAACCCATCCCAAAAGCCTGAAGAAGTAAGAATGTAGTTACGAATATTCAAAGCTTTGACAGTCTTACTGTAGATCCACAATTTATTCAAGCCAAACCATTTCCTCTTGCCCTCCTAAGGTATAAACGCACATGTAAACACAGGTGTTCCTGCTTCTCAGCAGCTCCTGGTACCAAACCAGAAGTACAATAACTAATCATGGTTACTTGGTGATCAACATGTACTGTTACATTTAATTATTGTACTCTCTTTTAAGAGAACAACTCTGTTGACAGGATATTTTAAGCATCAGGAAGCAGGTTCCATGGACCCAATAAGTACATAGAGGAGCAAGTAAGGCAGTTTGTCTTTGGGTTAATTTAGAGAGAAGAGCCATGGTTTAGCCATTGTGCTGCCAAATGACACTGCTGGCAACTCCAGTTTGTGCCATCATGTGAAGGTATTGTCAATTGTGTAAAAAGAGAAGCTGCACCTGGGGCCATGCAGCATATGCAGGACCCTAATCTCTGCAGGTGGGCTACTAAACTTCTTTTGGGAGATGAGGTTTAACTGATGCTTAGGCTGATGTTACCTGAAAATATTTTTACAAATATAGTGACCTCCCCAAATTAAAATTACTGATTGTTAGCACTATTAAAAATTGGATGGAAATGCTCTTACTAATAAATACCTGTTTTCAACATTAAACTCCCATGGTATGTAACGTGATTGAGTCTGCTTTGTGAAACAATCATGCTTGACCTTGATGTTGGAATGCACTTTACTACTATACACATTGTCACTGTTACTTTTGTTAATTCAGATCTTAGAAGGTAATAGTGGCATTCTGAAAACCAAAAAGGAAACATGCCTTTTTGAAGTGGCTCTGTATAAATGCTGCAGTTGCTACAAATTTGATTACATTCTAGGATGCACATTAGAGCGGCTGCAGGGTCTTTTTTTCACTTACATCTTTGTAATCTCCCTCAATAATATCACCATAGTCTTGACATACTTGGTTTTATTCATGGTCAAAGGTGGATGTTATCAAGGCAAGACACTGTTAGCCAGGAATTAATGCAATATACAAGTGAAGCTGCTTTGTTTCATATGCTATCTGTTGACATTCCCTAGGTACCAAAAGAAAATTACAGAGATAGACTTCTACTGTTATTGTCTCAGTGATAGGTCGTATCTCCAAACAAACTGTATGAGGAAGGTTATGTTTTGGAATAACATCCTGTGTTTTTGTGCTTAACCACCTTTCATTGATGGTCTGAAGTTGCATTGTATTAACACAAAGTATTTTACAGAGTTAATTGATATTCCAGGTTTGTCCAGGGGAAAATCTACAGCTCCCCACAACATGCTTGACAAGTTATTATATTTACTTTAGTCAAAGCTCGAGTGTGCAGTATCCCTCTTGGAGGTGGTCTATTATTGGAGTCCCATATGCTTTTTGTTTGGGAAGAAAGCAGTCACTGTGTCATACTGTTACACAGGGTATTCTTTTTCAAGGATGTTGTTCCCTTGGGGACCATATCATGCCAGAGTTCCTAAGTCTAATAAGACCTTTGTAGCTCTTATTGTGTTAAAGTTCTGGGAGGGAAGCAAGAGTTAAACAGAAAATGTAATTCAAGCAACTATACTAGACCACATGTTGAAAAACATGACTGTTAAAGCAGAAAGGCAAAGGCTTCAAAAAGATTCCTGTTGTGGTAATGTAACTTTTTATGTTTCTTCCCAATGATTCTAGAATGGAAAGGCAGAGGGTGATCTTTGTAGAAAGTCTGGTTTTACTTGACAGTAATTAAAAATCTGTCAGCAATTCCATGTCCTCGAAAATTATATCACAAAGCTTCAAAAGAAGTGTTGAAGATTTTAACTTGAAGGGAATTAGGAAGGCTATGAGGGGTATCACACCA
Organism: Streptopelia decaocto; assembly: GCF_964273445.1. Lineage (NCBI taxonomy): Eukaryota > Metazoa > Chordata > Aves > Columbiformes > Columbidae > Streptopelia > Streptopelia decaocto. Next base: position 131,677,986 of record NC_138655.1, on the reverse strand, counting down.
TCACAGAATGATAGGTTGCTGGTTTTGTATATATGCAGAGAGAGAGAGAGAGAAAGTGTTGTTTTAAACGGCAGATGTGGCAATCTGCCTCACTCTCTACCCCAAATTCCCATGTCAGTGGAAGTAAGTAATGTGCCTGAAAGATCCCCATATCACGATGAGTAAGAAAATACATGGACTAGGTGGAAACCACATTTCATGTCTTACAACAAAATTTGTAATAACTGTGGTAAAGGTATAATACATCCACATTCATGACACCTTTGATTTGGCTAGATATACTCCTTAATTCATTGGCTAAATTCCCACTAAGTTTCTAGTAGTGAAAATGCAGTTGATGAGAAGAACTGATGTTGAGCTGATGAGAAGTTAACGAGAAGAGATGGTCTGGGAATCCTCAGGATTTCGGTTTTGCATGGAAATTTTATTTACTAACCAAGGGATAATCCCAGACATATTTTGGTTGTTTTCTTAAGAAAAGAAATACCAACAGCTTCATCACAGGGACAGTACTTTTCCTTACCTGAACCCCATTGGGTTGCAAACCAATGTATGATACATAACTGGCTTTCAATGTAACAGGGTAATGAGGATAAAGTAAACAAGATAAAAAGCTTGGAGATTATACGTACGTGTTTTCTACTTTATTCCAGCATCTGGTTTCACAGCAACGCCTTTTGATACAGGATGAATCAGTGAACTTGCTGAGTCTGTACACGTCCCCTTCTCTGCCCAACATTACCTTGGGACTTCCAGCAGTACAACCTCAAATCAGTGTAAGTGACCAGTCTCAAGCCGTCCTGTCTACTTTGGCTTCCAGAAAACCTACTTTCTGACTATTTTTTTAGCATTTTGGAACATAAGCAATTCTGTGTGGGAACCATTGTTGCATTGGGCAATGTCTGAACATTTAAGGGCACAACCTGAAAGCAATAATCACCACTAACTGCAAATAAACAAGTGCCGGTTTGGAACTTAGATAAGTATGGGCTACATGCATTGCACTTATGTCTGCAAATCAGATAAAAGGTTTCAGACATCATTAGAAGTATATGAGGAGATCATTTAGTGTAAAAATTCAAATTACATGATCAAAACTATCTGGTAGAGTACAGCACCTGTAACGTTTTATGAGATCCAGTAGCAACCTGGGCTGGACTGAAGCGCATTCTAAGGGAAGAATCTAGTATTCCTGTAGCTAGGTTTGTTATTTGAGGGGTGTGCTATCATCAGACAAATACGATTGCTAATATGTGAACAACACTTAATATTTTAATGACAAGTTTTATTCACATGCCTTTTGTTCAGTCTGCAGCCATCACCTTTATTTAGAGCTAAATGTTAAATTAATATGTGAAATGTATGAAAACACAGACATGGAATGTATGGAAATCCATGCTGATGGGTGGGATCTTTAGATCTAGACCAGGTTACAGTAACCTAGAGGTGAAATCTGAGGCTCAGTAAAACACCTGAAAATTTTGCCACTGGTAAAAACGTAGCTTTTCTGATTTCAATTTAAATTTCTTAGAATGTGAATTGGTAACTTCTATAAAACTACTATGGATGTAATTACAGCTTTCCATGGTGTAAAAAAAAAATCAAACTATATAATCCACTATTTTTTATAAGTACTACTTAATTTCAGTGGTAAACGTAGTGTCAAGTTAAAGTTTTGTGTTATTTGATGTCTTTCTCAGTACATTTACTGTTCTCACCAATAATAAATTGCTGCAAATCCAACATTTTAACATCAGATATAGAACTTTGCAAAGAAAATTGTGTAAGCTTTAAATCAGTTCTCTAAAAGCCTTTCATGAGATATTTATAAGCAAATTATTGTGTTTAAGGGATGGAAAAATTGAACTGATCATGAAAAGTATTGCTTACTTTTCCAGACAATAGCATCAAAAATTTCCTAGCTATTTCACAAAAAATATAACTAGCTTCACAGTAATTTTATAACATTAAAATGGGAAAGAAAATATGTTTCATTTTCTTGCTCAAATCATATGAGCTTTTGATGTGGCCATCTAGCAGCAAATATTACTTTTGGCATTAGAAAAAGCAAAGGGGTTGATTTATGCAAGTAATGTTTATTTCTGTTACCAGAATAAGCAGCTGCAAATTGAATGTAAAGTTTACTTTGGTGTTTGTTTTTCAGGAAAGGGTGATAGTAGAGTGTGAAGTAAGCATACACCCAAAAAATATTCCTGAAAAGCTTGGTTTGCCTCATTAGAATTCTTTAAATTTAGATTATCAGAGATACTGTTTTTACCGTGTCATACCATAAGTGGTTATCTGCAAGCCTCAACATGCTTATTTCTGTTATTATTCTTTCTGTAAAAATTGTTATTCTGCTTTAACTGCTCTTTAAAGAATTTTTTTAAACTAAACAACAAAGAAATATAAAGTACATTTGCAATGCTGAAGGGTCAAAACTTCCAAAAGCTTTAAAACAATAACTGCAATTTATAAGGGGGCTTTGAAATGCCACACACATACAAGAGCTCTTGATGATTCTGTAGATGAGAGTTTAACTACACAAATTCACTTTGCAAAGGGTAAAACTTACATTTGTGCTGTCCTTTAGGGAGTCAGGGAGTGCTCCAGGAAAAGTAATAGCTTCCCACTACTACAGGTAATTATTTTGTTTTGCTGATCGGCTTGCTGTTTGATAGGAAATTATGTGAAAAACCAAGCCTTGCCTGTTCCAGACTAAATGGAAACTATTTCCTCTGATCCCTTGTTTTCCTGTGCAGGAGGCTGTGGGAAGGTCTTTAGGAATTTTAAGGATAGGTCCTCTCTTTTCATTAATAATGTTCTAACTAGTAGTTCCTTATGCTTTGGCTTTTGCTACTGTTTTTTTTTTTTTTTTAAGTGTATTCATTACTCAGTTTCTCACAGTGTTGCATTTAACTGGCATGTTCTTCCTTCCTTTTCGTCTCACAGTCACAGTGTAAGATAGGGACGTTAACCTTTTCTTCTCTATGTATTCATAAAGTATGACACTAGACCATCTAACCAAGCGGAGATATAAATGGCCAGGTCTATGAAAAGCAGTTACCAGTGCTGTTGTTCTTTGACAGGCTTCATCGTCATTCAAAGAAAAGCAGAAGGGGGAGACCCAGTCGCTCAGACAAGGAGTGGCCTTGGCTGGACAGTACGGGGGGAACGTTCCTCCGTCCTCAACTCATCCTCACGTTGCTTTGGAGGGGAAGCCAAATAGCAGCCACCAAGCTCTCTTGCAGCATCTGTTACTGAAAGAACAAATGAGACAGCAGAAGCTTCTTGTGACTGGTAATGATCAAGGCTTCAACACAATCATAATTTAAGATGTTTTTAATGACATTTATATTCACACTAAACTAAATGTGGTAATACAGATAGTATCCATCCTAACCATTGGGAAAAGCGGAAGGGTGGGAGAAAAAGGAATAGTATCTTTGTTTTCCCCCTTTAGTGATTCTGCTCCAGTCTGTTAGCCTGAAAGAATTCCATGATTGCAGAAAAGGGAAAATGATTACTTCATCACATTCTTTTGCAGCTGCTGAACTTCCCAGCGTGGCGAGGCACGTGGTACGTGTCCCGCTGCATCAGCGCTGATGCAGAGTTCTGCAATATACACCCCTTTAGTCACTGAAAGCTTTCTCTCCTATTAGAACGATTAGTTTGTTGTTCTTCACACGGGAGTGAAATGTCCCTGTTTTGCAGGAGCAGTTCCTCTTCATCCACAGTCTCCTTTAGCAGTGAAGGAGAGAGTCTCACCTGGCATAAGAGCTGCTCACAAACTGCCTCGTCACAGGCCGCTGAATCGAACCCAGTCAGCTCCTCTTCCTCAGAGCACTTTGGCCCAGCTGGTCATCCAGCAGCAACATCAACAATTTTTGGAGAAGCAGAAACAGTACCAGCAGCAGATCCACATGAATAAGGTGAGTTCCCAAAGTAAGGAATTTCACATAAACGTGAAGGCTGAAAACTAAGAAGGAAATTTAGGTATCGGTTCCATGTGGCCACAGTCAGTAGACAGTTTCTTGCAGAAATGTCTTGTTTAAGCATAGTTTGTGTATACATTTGTGTGGTGTATAGATATTCACTTTCAGCCTTCTGAAATATGCTACAAAGGTAATTTGTGGTTCTTGACAGCAGTTAGAATACAATTCAACAAAATAGGGTTCAAAGCATCTTACAGGTTTAAATTACAGGTGGTTTCCTCTTGAACGCTAAATGATGCCTTAAAGACTACTAGATTACTATCCAACTTTTTAATGGTCACTTTTTAGCTTTAGCAATCATTCCATGCAGCTGCCTTTGAATGGTATGTTAAGCTTTCTCATTGTGGATTAGTATTTGGAATAAGTATATAACTCATTTGAACTCAGTCAGCTAATTAAATTTATCCTTTTTTGTGTAAGAAACTTACTAAACATATGGAGAAATTTTTAATCATTTTTTATCAAACCAAACTTTCCTCTCTAAGTCAGTTAGTAACATGAAAGTTTATAATCTATATGGGGATATAAAATTGCCATGTAAGGAGAAAGACAAGAATGTGCTATTGCTAACATCAGGTACAGAGTTGAATTGCACCCCTCTTGCCCTGTAGAGTAATACCTTATTCTGAGAGGGGGAAAGAAGTAAAGGGACCATCCATTAAGAAACAAGGAGCAGCAGAATCTAAACAGATTTATCAGGAGCTAACGCTTCTACAACAAATGCGATGTTGTTCCCTGCTCTAAATTAAATATCCAAGTAATTAAATGCTTTTGTCTGGAAAATGTTTTTCTGCACTTACTACATAGCTTTCCAAAATTTTTTTGCTGGAGTTCCTCTAGTAATTCAAAGACACTGATCATGCATCTTTAGTTCTCTTTTTTTTGTTTGAGGGTTAATTAATAACTATATGTAAGAGACAATGGCAAAGAAGAAAAGATGAAAAGTGGGCATTCAGCCCTTATACCTAAGAGAAAAGAAAAAAATATAAAAAAAATCAATCCACCTTACTGCGTGAACTTCCCAGGGGGTACTGATTCTTTGGAATCTACTAAGAATTTCCAACAAAATTAGAAACAAACCTAGAGTTTAAGTACATAGTTTATACAGTGGTTTGGTTATTAAATCTTGTCTTAATTAGGAAAAATGAAGACCAGAAAACTTCAAAGTTCAGAGCTGATCCTTGCATGTTAACCCCTCTCAGCTTGGGTGTTTTGATTACTCAACTAGGACTCCAGTTGGCTTTTCTTTGAGTATGCATTCCATATGTTTAATCAAGATGGCATATGTATATCTTGTAGCCTCAGGTTTTGAAAATATTTCACCTGCCCTCAATTGTCTGAAGAGAAAAGAATTTTTACCAGTAAAGTACTGAGTCTTTGTGCTCTTTGTGGGTATTCACTACTAACTGATCAGTTCATGCATTCCTCACAAAGCAAGGAACCCCACTGACGTGTTTTTGTTAGATCGTATGCTTATTGACATAAATTCTACCATAGCATTTGGGGATATGTGCTGTGGCATATAGGGACATTTGTCCTGAGTGTGAAAATCAAACCTGAGTTGCGTAAACATATTCCTAGTCACATAGGACTAGAAATGCATTGCACCTCAGAAGAACTAAGCTGGATAAGGAAGTAAAAAGACTGCAGTTGCTTTGGAATAATGCTTGTTTCAGTAACCTTTTTTTTTTTTTCTGAGTTAAACCACAATGAAAATATATGTTAAGGAGAATGATTCCCTCTCATACACGAAATACACTTTCATTCTCATGTGGTTGTTTCTGATGAAGAGACAAAAGAATTCCTTTTTTAAATCCTGGTGAACCTAGCTTTTATTCTCTGAAGTATAGGCTATACACATATGCAGGTAGTAGAAACTTAAGTTTGTCCTAGGGCCTTTAGCTGCCTCAAACCTCTGCAACCTACTTCCTTTGCCTTCATTGCGAACAGGAACTCATCAGAGCAGCAAACACCCAAGGAGGAATAGGATCGTCCTGCAGCCACAGCAGCAGCAGGTTATCAGTGAATGAAAGTGGTTCATCAGGCTTTACAGTTTGCAGCATCCAGGTTCTTCTGCAGCACTGTTCTCTGGAGAACAATTCTGATGAATACTACTAAAAAAAGTGTCAGTGCTCTAATCACATATCTATCCTCTGCAAGAATACTGAAAGCTGGGGGGGTTTCTTACATACTTAAAAGAAACTTTATTTTTTAAAACTGGAATTTAAGGGCAGCCCTTAGGCAAGAGAGTGATGAAAGATCAAATCAATGAGGGTTTTGAGTACTGAATTTAAAGCTATATTCTTTAACCGTTTAAACTAAAGGTTTAGATTGAACACCTGCACCTGCATAAGGTTTTTGAACTCTGATAGCATGGTGGAATATATTTTGTTCCTCCTTAAAATTTGCCTCTATTTTTAGTTGAAGTTATTTGTTCATTATATAATTTGCATGGCTTTACAATCAAACTTAAACTCTGCAAAGTTATTTGAACCTTAAAACTATAGGTATTCTGGACCACGTAGCAGAGCAACACAATATCTTCCCATTTGCTAGGCCAAATCTGGGCATGTATCAAGTGAACACATGCACTTGTTATTTTTCATTGTTCTGTCCATTACTCTTTGGCTCATAGGCTGTATAATGAGATCTTCGAAGAGGTCTAATTCCCTCCATTTCAGTCATGAAAAATGTAGTGGGGTTTGGTTTGGCTGGGTTTTTTGTTTAGGTGATTGGTTGATTTTTTTCTGTTTTGTTTTGGTTTTAATAGCAAATACTCAAATATTCTCTTAAAAGTTTTGGTGAGAAAGACCAGAACCTTTTTAAGCTGACAAGACTGAAATGCCAGTTGATCAAGCACTTAGAACAAGTTAATACCTTCCTTTCCTTTTCTCTTTCTCTTTCCTTTTCTTCCTTATGTTTAGGACTTCAAGTACTTAAAGCTTTAATATATTCCAACTAAACACAGTATTTGAATGTTTGCCCTGAACTAAGATGATATGGAATGTGTCAGCACTCCCTGAAAGATGTTTTTGGTCAGATCTTTTTGCAGACATATAGGTGAATCTTTCTTTAACAACAGAAAAGGAAGAGTTTCTTCCTACCTCATTGATCTTGTATTTATCTTGTATTAAAAGTCATTTCTTTTCTTTGAGAAAAGAATATACTTCAGCAGCAAGCCTGTGCTGCTGTGAGGGTGATAACAAGCAAAATCTAACATAGGTCAAAGGTAAAGAATTCCCGTGGATCATTTCCATTCTGAAAAGAAACAAATCATTGCCAAGAGGTGTGCCTCTGTCCTTAATAACAAAGAGAAGATCCCCTATGGATTATTTCTGGTCAGCTGTCAGATGCCAGGCTTTTGATGTGGGAAACGGTATACGTCTCCACTGAAGTCTGACATCTATACCTGCGGGATCTAGTATGCTGACCTCCTGAAAACATTCTGCAAATGTTGACATCCCAGCCAAAAGTAGGTAGAAACCCTCATCCCAGCTTTCTGAGCTAAAAATAATAATGAATGTGCAGTAACCTGAACTCCACTTGTCTTAGGGAAGATCATCTTTGCCATTGTCAGCTTTAATATACTTCTGTCTAAATGACAGCCTATTTCCTTATAAGGCCCTTTGATCACTATTGCAGATCTTCATTCTGCTCAATAAAGGGAATCAAAAGTCTGAAACCCCCAGCTAAAATTATTGCAGTTGGATACAAAAAGACCATTGCTACATAAAAACCTTAAAATCTTGATGTTATTTGTGTATCTCTGTGTCTAGAAAGCGTTGACCCTGCGACTTCTAGGAAAGGCATTTTGACGATTTGTTTTCAATGGTAAAAACCTTGTCTGTATTAGAGTATTAAAGGTTAAATAATGGGGCAGTTGGTAGTGTGCACTGAAGTATGGGAGCAGAATGGATAATATTAAAGCTTAGATAAGGAGTACCTGAATTTCAGTTTTTATTCTGGGATGTTAGTTGGTTTAAAGCATCTTTGTGTAGGGAATCAGTGACTGGGCAAGACTGTGCAGTAAAAAATGCATGATAAAAAATATATAGGAAGTGAAAATTTCTTAGTGCTTTGGATAGTGATTGTAATTGACCAATATCAGTTAAAAAATAATATGGAAAAGTAGGAAGATTATTTGTTGTCAATAGGAATATTGAAAAGGTACGGTTACAACCAGATTAATCATGCACTTCTCTGAATGATATTTTATGAAATACAGAAGACTGAATCAGCTTCAGCTGGGGTAAATTAATCTAGTTTCTTTACATATATTACAACTGAAGGTTTGGCTTTCCAGCTGTCACATCTGACTGGCATCTTTTGAAGGTGAGAGGTGGAACATTTCTTCTTTTAAATATTGCTTATAGCAGGGGATTATTTGGACAAAACTATAGCAGCGGCAGACTATGTTTGGCACTGAAAAATGCCCAGAGTCTTTTCTCCCTTATTAAGAACTAATGTTTAAGCCACAATGCAGAAGAATGATTCTGATAGATAAATACATCCCTTAGAAATGTTGTGCTACATGAATAACAGACACAAGCGGGTGCCACGTTGTTTCAGTAGATGTAACAACATACATAGCTGATCAAAGTAATCATATAGCCATAGGAGAGGAGAAAAAGTGTGCTCCATAAGTACATACATGACTTCTTAGAAATGGCCACCATGTATTTAAAATAAACAGTTCATTAAGGAAAGAAATGTATGGGGTTGCTGTTGCAGAATTTTGTGCTTTGTCTCTTTGTAAAGATATTTTATTTAAAATATGGTGTTTTTACAAGAGCTTATCATTACAAAGGAGAAAAAAAGGCAGGAGCTGCTACTGAAGGACTTATAAAATGGTCTGTTGCAATGTCAGATTATTCATACTTAGCCTTCCATTTTTCTGTAGAAGCAAGTAGGTTATATTGCGTTTGATGTCTCTTTTGGTTGGACTCTTGCAGTTATACAACAGAGTTGATGTCTGTAAATGCTTCCTCTCCTGCTGCCCCTATTTACTTTGGCTCATGCATATCCCTTACAGTTTAATTTCCTGAAAATAAAAGGGAAAAAAAATATAGGTTACATTAACATGAAACCATTTTTTTGAGCGATGCCTTTAGTTGGAATACCAATAACAGTAATGTCTACTGGTTAAAGAAGACCAATCTGTATAACTCTAATTTATTAGTGAAACAAAACATGGGTTTATTATTATTTTTAAATCTAGTCTTATTAGAACTTAGATTAAGTGATCACTTTTCCAATATCAAATATATGCATAAAAATGAGGATATAAAGTGAAAGATTTAAACATTAAGTGTAAGCAGAAGTATCCAGCTGCACAGTGAAAGGACTTGAGCAGTGTTTCACTCAGGACTCATTTTCTGCCATGTAATCCAGCTTTAGATAGAGAGATAAGATAGAAATATTGACTCTAAGCTGATATCTTTGCATGTCTCCAGATAAGTAATTTTCCACGGTAGTACCAGAAGATATCAAATAAGATGTTTCTGACTTAGGAGAGCTGAACAGTCTCCTGGTAATGCTACTAATGTAATTACTGGAATAAGATGGGGCCAAGCTGCCTTTAAAAACCACCTTAACAAATATGAAAACATGGTGGTGATACAGAGAAACGAGTCAGCTGTGGTTTAGCAGACTGAGCAGCAGGAGTGTTTTTTAGGTTTTACCCCCACCATGACGACCACCGTGTTTTCTCATGCTCTGTCATGCAAGAGAACATGACTATAGCACCTCATAGCCCCTTGCCTGAGGCTGAGTAAAGTCACAATGTAAAGGATGGTTTTAATAAGATTTTGCAGTAAAGATGATAATATGATTGCACTTTGTAAAATCTACTGTGTAAATATATAAAGACTTTAATTTCACAGAGTTTTAGAAAATTTAATTTGTTTAGCTCCTCCTGTTGCAGAAGGCTAGAGCAAACTGCCTGCTGACTTCCATGGCCTGTGAGCAGTCTCCAAAACAGGAACACCGCAAAGTGAAATGCACACAAATACCGCTCCACTCTCCACAGCCCCCTTACATGTGCTTGCATCACTCCACTGATGACATGCAAAAAGCGTTTGAAGATGTTCCACATATGGATTATATACTGCAGTCCATCATGTGTTTTTTCAGAAAGCTCATCAGCAGATCTGTGCCACACAGCAGCATGAAGAAGAAAGAGCCTGACATAGGAGTGAAAAAGCATAAAAGAGAGCAGTAGTGAGCTAAATATGTCTCTTTGCTGTGGACATGCACTAATTTTCTCTTGGCTCCCCCTGCAGAATAACCCACCTGATGTCAAGTAACTGGCACAGGGAATGGCTTACAGATGGATGAGCATCAGTGACTCTCATAGCTGTACAAGATTATCTGTCACACAGATGTTTCAGCTTGAGTTTGCTTGCTCACAGCCAGCCAAGCAACCAGCCCTGCCTTGCTTTTCTTGTTTGAGGAGTGGAGGGAGTTTGCCCACAGGTGTTTAACTGAGTGACAGAGAAGTATACCTGAGCCGAATACACGTGGTTAACTTCAGTGCCTTCTTGGTCAGTGTCATCCCCTGAGAAACAACTGGGAGAGATTTATGGGTTTGATCTGAGAAATTTCCCAGATGCTGCTTATTAAAAGGAGACAATCTGCTTTAGTTACAGCAGTAAGGATTCCCCAGCTTAGAGCATGCCACCTGCAGCAGGCAGGATACACGTGTTGTGATTTGCCAGTTACTACAATAATGAAAAGGGATTTTTTTGTTTGTTTCTTTTTAGTAAGCCATTAAAGTCTCATTACTTCTCAAAAATGAAGGTTTGCTGTGACCAAAGCCTGTAGACTTCCCTTATGGAATTTGTTTCTCTGCTGATGGAAGGCTTATGCATCAGAGCATCAACTGGAACTGGACAAACAAATCTTTCAACTCTTGTTGGCTTTGTGGGAGTTCCTGAATCCAGCTGTAGGTTCTTGATCATAGTTTACATGACAACCCTGCGCTTCACTAGGGTGGTGTTTTTCTATGTGCATTAGCAAGCAGAATAAAGCTAGACAGTCCATGGTTTGTGACAAAAACAGCTGTACAGAAGCCATCCAGTAACTCAGAATATAGTACTAGCTAAAATTCCATTTGAAAGAATTGATGGTAGGGAAGGCAAGTCGGAAGAGCAGAGTGTCTAAAAATAATGGTAAGAGGTGTGTTTTTTCCCCCCTCTTAGTATATTTGGCTTTGGTGATACAAATCAAGTGGGCCAGTTGAATAATTGATAATTACTCATTTGACCGTGCAGATGCTTACTCACTCGTCTGATTTGTGCCTCTTTCAACAAAGTGGGGATTTTTTTCAGTTTTGGCTTTTTGGACTACATCTGGACTATTTTAGAGTACATTTTGCTGCATCTTAAATAGTAAAACATAAAAACGTACTTGATTGCAACACTCAGGCATCTGGCACCTCAGCAGAGCTTTACAATGGCAGTTAATGGTGTAAAACCAATATTGTCTGGGTAGCTGTGTTATATCATCACTGCTGAAACTGGGATACTTGTACCGTGCATGAAGAAAGCTGTAGTCTTTCCAGTCAGGGACAGCCATGCTTGTAGTATCTTTGTGCCACAGGAGAGGGGACTGACACCAGCTCTTTATCACAACTCGTTTGTTGCCTTTCAGAGCCTTGGTGCTTCGATTGATGGAGAGGCTTGTGTGAACATTCCCTCATTTGCTTGTAACAAATATTAACCAGATTGCTAATTGCCTTTTACCTTAGACTTCCTTTATTATTTTGTATTGTGGAAGGTGAACTCTAATATACTTTAATCAATTTCTGCATTTGTTTGAAGAGGATGAAGGGAGACTGATTTCTCTTAGTAACCAGCTGTGAGAGTGTAAGAGACGCATAGTGTTTTCAGTATTCTGACACATTTTTAGTTTAGTATAGCATGCGCTACGTACATGATGCTTTCTACTGCAGAAAAACAAGTGACCTTTTCCTTAGGAACTTTGCTTCTTTTTTTCCCTGTATATTAATATTTCAGCAACGAATCACTACCTGGGTTTCTGCAGAAGCTTTAATTTTGTCTGTGCAAATCTGGTACTTCTCAGTGTTCGGCATCAGTGAAAGGAGTCAATAATTGCGTTCCCTCCTTCTCTTTCCAGATGCTCTCTAAGTCCATCGAGCAGCTGAAGCAGCCTGGCAGTCACCTGGAGGAAGCTGAAGAAGAGCTTCACAGCGACCACTCGATGCAGGAGGAGCGAGGTCCCGCCAGCGGTGCCAGCGTTAGGGCTGAGAGCAGCGGCGCTGCCGTGGATGACAGAATAGGACAGCAGGTGGGGGCTGTGAAAGTCAAAGAGGAGCCACCGGACAGTGATGAGGATGTTCAAACCCAGCAAATGGAATCTGGGGAGCAAGCTGCTTTTATGCAACAGGTAATAGGCAAAGATATAGCTCCAGGATTTGTAATTAAGGTTATTATCTGAACATCATGTGCGTTTTCTAGGCTTTGATAAGCAATTGTGGTTTGATTCACTGATCTAGCAAATCCTGATTTACTGTTTAAATAATCTAACAAAGGCAGAAGTGTTGTATGCACACTTGAAAAGCTCATTCTTATGGCCACTAATTGATAAAATACCTGTTGCAGTCAATTATTCTACATAAATCTTTGCATAATAGCTGATAGACTTTGTATTAGCTCAGGATTACTTTACATCGCTTAGTTCTAGTGAAAGAGAACTCGTGTCACGTAGGTTGTTGAGATCAGCAATTGCTGGAATTAGTTTCCAGACCTGATTGATGAAACATTCTTCTTTGATTTTGAATCCTCTGACTTTTGCTTTGAGCTATCTGTATATACTGTATCATACTGTAGTCTTGAACACTGTTAACATTAGGGTAATTATTTCCCCAGTAGACAGGTACTGACTGCTATATCAGTGGTCTCAGGCTGGTGTATAAAGTATAATTCAGAGAAGAATACAAGAGGCAAGGCACGGCACTGTTTAAAAATGGCTTTTTTTTGTTGTTTTTTTTTGCACTGCTTAGTTAACTTCTCATTCTGTCTTATTTGATGAAACTATCTGCAGAGACATCCTTCAGTGAGAAGCGAAATGCAGCATTAGGTTCCAATCAGTTGTTAGGATATTGCAGGAAAAGCACAGAACTGTTATTGTTATCATCCGATATCCAGTCGCTTGTGGGTTTTTGTTTTGTTTTTAACAAAGACTAATCATACAATATCGCATAACCTTTACCGCTAGGTCTCATGGACAAATACTAAAAATAAGGGCTGTGCATAAAATGCCAGCTTGGCAAAAAGAAACCTCAGCTTGTTGGCGAGCGTTTGACCAGCGCTGAGTCAAGCGTGGTGCAGCCAGCGAGCTGGCGTCCCCTTCCCTGGCTGCGACATCAGAGCGGGGCGGGATGCGGTGCAAGGGCGCTGTTTATTTAAGTCGATACTTTGTCAGGTCCCCGCTGTTCTCCAGCAGAAAAGTGATTTTGGGAGGGGGGAGAGGAAATGCCTTATGGAAACAGGAAGCCCAAGTGATTCATGTGCTGAGGAATGCGGGGCGGGGGGGGATGGGGCAGCGCTCCCTCTGTTTTTAAAGGCACTCTATGAATTGATTTATTGTCAAAGAAAATAACAAAGCGAGTAGGGAAATTGTTAAGGAAGCTTTCCAGTGAAACATTTCCTTCATATTCCCTTTTGATATGTTTACCTTGTTTTATAGGTTTACTTTTGTTAAGCTAGTTAAAGATTCATTGTATTAAGGTCCCCTTTAATATGGATAATCCCAAACTGACCTGGAATCCTTGTCAGGTTTTTTTTCTATTAAAAATATTTATATTTCTAAAGCTGAGGTATTTTAAGGTGCAGTATCCTGTTTCAAAAGAGATAGCTGTTTTGCCAAATGTAGAAATTGTTCTCAAATATGTTAGTAGCATGTGTTGTTTACATATGCTCTAATACTATTAAATCTCTTCTAAAATGTTGCAACTTCTAAAGATACATTATCCTTTTTCCTAGAAAGTCTACAAACAAATGACTAAATAGTTGCTATATAATGAAACGCCTCTTGAAACATAAAGATCATCTTAGAGATGGAAGACTTATTAATTGAGAAAATGTAGGTGATTTTTATGTGTGCTTCATATTTGAACATAAATATTTCTCCACTTTGGATGAAAAAAACACATTCACATTAAAAAAAAAAAAAAAAAAAAAAAGTAACTACATGTTTTTCCCATTCTGTATAATTTTCGTTTTATTTAAAACCTGACATAAGCCTCAACTAAAAGGGATAGTGCATCTTTTAAAATAAATTTTATCTGGGGAGAAGTTTGCAAATGGAAAGACTTTTGTACAGTATCACTTCAAAGACATGTATTCACAAAGGACAAAAGATATTTTTATAGTGTCATTCAGGTGAGAAACCCCAGTACGTTAGTGAACTTTAATTTCAGAATCTTTCAAATTTAGACAAAACTAAAATAGAGAAACTACCTGGAACCAGTGAAAAGGAAAACTGGGTTTAAACAACCACATTTCTAATTGATAATTGTCTCTTACATTTTAAATCTACTGTATTTATTATAATTTGCACCCTTAGAGGTGATCTCTTGTTTTGTGTTGTAAATATATTCTGTTTGTATGTTCCCGTTTTTTTGCCTTCTGATATAAGTCTCTTCCTTTCTCAAATAAAGGTTTTTTTTAAAAGATCCCCTTTCAGATATCTGACTTTGTGTAAAGTTGATAACTTAGTTGTGCTTTTGCTTTGTATAACCAAATACGTTTACTACACATCGTTGAAACAATTCAGGCTTTCAGAAGCAAGGTTTTAATTACGCGATTCTTACAATGATTACACAAAGTCTTTTTTCAGTCTCTTGTTTTATCCTACATCAGTCATTATAAGTTTTAGTGAATGTGGAAATATTATTATTGCATGCTCATTTTCCCATCGTGGCATCTGTCTTGAACATGTGATCCTATGTTTTACCATATGGGAAAGGTAAAGGAAATCCTGGTTGCTTGGCTCCTGATTATCCAAAATTCAGATAATGAACTGAAATAATTTCCATGACATTTCTAAAATCTGCCTGGAACCCAAAATGTGTTGATCTGACACTGAACTTATACTGTCCTCTTCAGTGTTCCTCAAGACCTTTGCGAAACCAGAGTCCACCTGTAGATATGTGGGGGAGCAGGGAATCCACAGACTTTGCAGACTTTAAAGCAATTGTGTGAGATGGTGAAGTCCCACTTTAGAGAAACACCTAAGTGCTTCCATGAAGATGTCAGATGTTTTACTGCTTTGTGACATTTCCTGAACTTTGCTTCAGATCTACAGAGAGAAATAGTTTGTAATGCAAACCTACCTCTGTTGCTGAAGTACATGAATTATTATTCCCAAAAGAGTTCAGAAAATCGTTGCATTCTCCCTCTCCTAACTGTTTATTTCAATTGCAAAAGCTCCTAAGAGCATTGATTCTGGTGTAATTTTAACTAAAATAAAATGCTTTCAAAAACATGTAAGAATAAATATTTGCGTAAATCAAATTGAATTATTTTCACTGATATACCAACAAAGTAATGTGTTCTCAATAATAAACCTCAAAAAACATTAAAAAGTCAGGGTTTAGCTTAGGAAACCTTAAAACTAGCATTAATTTTATACTGCTTGCCCTATTGTTTATTATGGATTTAGAATCTTGTATCTATAAATCATGCTTTCAATAGGGATTTTATTGAGGTGCCTTTTGTTTAAATACTTATGTTGGAATTAGAAGAGCAGCCTTAACTGTTTCAAATTTACAATATTCCTGTTTTGGAGGCTACACCTAGATTTTTCTAGGAATTGTGGGGGTTTTTTGGGCTTTTTTTGAACCATAGATGCTTATTCTGTCCTGTTGTCCAAAAAATAAAGCCAAATAAGAAGTAATTGGTACTAAATGAGGGAAAATGCTTCATAATATTCATATACTTAAGACAGACACACATTACTGGAATGCAGATACTATACCATTAGCCTTTTTTTGTCTTCTGGCATTAACAAAATTGACTTAAAAGCTGAATTCCTCAGCAAAGAAGCACCACTCCAGACACTATCACCACCACTCATCCTTTCTTTTCAGCAACTCATTCATTCACTATCTTCATTCCATTTTCATTATCATCAGGATCGCTAATTTACTTAAGTCAACTATACCCTGTTTTTATCTTCACTGGCATTCTGAGGTAAAAATCTATAAACATTAGTCCCAAGCACCAATCTAAAAATGTGCACTTATTTCTTCCCCTTATGAACACATCACAATTTGCAGCCAAAATTAGCTGAGTTAATTTCCTTGTTGTATTCTGTCCCACTAGCAGCATGTCCTACTTATCCACTTAAGAGATGTTTGTTTGCTTTTCATTGATTTGTTTAGTTTCTGATTTCCTTATTCAGTTCCCATCATCTGGGTGGTAGTGAGGCTTCTATACCTCATTTATCAGTGGAGGAATATAGCTTAGAGCATCATATGCTGAATTGCTGCTCAGGCAAACAGAAGAGGAGCATCCTGGATAAAGTTATCATATCTGCACTAGAGCAATAATTCCAGTGATTTTTGTGGAATTGTACCACTGTATTTGTTGGACACTGTACTTTACATTTGGTTGATTTTTGTGCTTTGCATTTGTTTTGGGTTTTGGTTTTGTTTTGGTTGTTTTTCTCTTCTAATTCAGCCTAATTTGGAATTAGATTTAAAGGCAAAAAATACAATTAGCTCAACCTGCAAAGCCAGCAGAAAGGCCGGGTTTCTTGGCCACACTCATGCACCCATGCCCACAAGCAGGACTGGGAAGGGGCATCCTTTAGGAGTGTCCTGGTTTCTAGTCCCCGTTTGCTGAGCTCGTGTCACATTCCTCCTGCTTAGTTTGATTCTGGCCCTATAACTCATCTAGCCCATACAGGATGACTTCCCTGGCTACCTGTGGGCACACACAGCTGTTGGAGACCCCAAGGGTTACTTCTTCAGCAGCTGAAAGTCAGAAGGGTAGGAGCTTAGTAACTTGAAATCATTCTTCAGCAATGTCTAATTCCCTGTGGCGACTACACAGGGGCCTTAGTAGCTACATAGGTTTTGATGGACCAGATACTTACTTGGAAGTGATTCAGTGCTTAAATGAGCTGATCGAGATGTTTTGAATCTGACCGTGGAGCCTTTGTGACATTTGTTTTACTTCACATTTCCGTAGTTGCCTCGAAGTGATTGTATTGACTCTAACATAGCCCTGAAACATAAGGACAGTTGGTTGATGTGCTGTTAGAAGCACCCTTCTGCACACTTGGTCCTTCCAAGGTGGTAGCACATTACGACGTATTTGGCCTTGAGAAGTGCTATGAAGGGCAGGAGAAATGGAAAAGTAAGTTTTTAACAATGCCAGATTTCCCAAGATAACGTCTGCCTTCTCTCCTCCCTCCTTCCCTGGAATGATGTACCTGCTGTCCTATATATCCTAGCTCAGTTAATCTTTTTTAGGCTACCTTAGTTCCTCTCTTACTGGCTTAAGGATTTAATGGAGACAACTAACCTTGTGCTGTTCTGCCCTTCCTCAAGTCTGTGAGTGCAGAGATCCTGCATAACACAAGCTGACACTACGATTTCTGGGATCAAACTTGAGCCGTAGACTGTCTGGATGGAGGGGGATGATAGACATGGAGGGCAGTGTACTGGATTTGTTTTGTGAAAATTAGTCATCCATCTACATGCAAAGAAGACCCATCTAAATACTTAGCCAGCTTTCTGTAATCTTTACTCTGAAGGTCTTGTCCATCTGTATCAAGTTTTCAACTGTAGTCTTTAAAAATGTAGTTTTCTATCAAATGCTGCAGGAAGAATAATTAATTCTCTAGTGTTTTGTTTTGGGTGTTTTTTGTTTTTTTTTAATGCCACTTCTGTGTGAAAGTGCATAATGATTAAAATAATCAGAAGTCATTTTTCTTTCCCAGTTGGTTTTGCAAATGATCCACTTTTTCATAAATTATTTCAAATCTACTTTCTTAATAATTGCCAAGGAGATTGTTATTTTTGTGTGTCTCTCGTATTCTAAACTTTCAGGTACAGAAGGCACTAAGAATCAGCACAAAATTAAAACAAGAACTGAATTGTCTGACCAACCATGTCGTATTGCAAAATAGCATTTCACAGATACCTGCACAGAATAATATTGAGAGTGCTTTTTCTTTTTTGATCCCATATTTTTTTATACAATCATTTTGCTTGGAAGAGACCCTCGAGATCATCGAGCCCAACAAGTTTATGCTGCTTTTCCTCCTGCAGATACTCATGATGGCAACACCTTGATACTTCTGTTACTGCTCCCCCTTTTATTAGAAAACACAGCATGTAAGGAGATGACTGAGACAGCATTAGGCAGAATTAGTTAATCAGGGGTACCTAACTCACATAAATCCAAACTCTTTAAGTCCAGATCCCAGTAATTATCACTTCACATTTTGACAGTCAGATGATATTACTTTCATACCATTGGGCAATTTACCGTTTCCTATATCAGACAGCATGGGGTTTTATTATTATTGTCATTGAAGAGGATTATGTGTTCTTGGAAAGCTGTTTCTTTAAATGCTTCATTTTTGGAAGGATCCTGTTTTGTCCTCTGAATGTCTCTCTCTGTCAGACACACAAGCTTTCTTTTTCCTCCTTCCCTTAATATACGAGACTGAATAAATGCACATTGCAGTATAGCGCTGGCTAAAGCTTTATAAAGCTCTGTTGTTTAATGCCCTGGAAGAGCAGCCCAGCCCAAATGCCTTTGAGACATAGGTGCTCTAATGCAGAAAGCAGTGCATAATCTGTCTCCTCTCATGTTCTGGCCTGTGACCTCTTGAGTCCCAGGAGACCGAGGAGGTCTTTCTGTTCATACTGCCTGTATTTCCTCAACAAAGGGTCTTGTGAAAATTACAGCTATGACATAGCAGCAACACAGTGATGCCAAGGGCTTAAGGAGGCTCAGGTTCTCTATAAAGCAGCTAGTGAAGCCTGGAGGATCCAGTCTCCAACATTTTCCTTAGTCTTTTTATTTTGCCCCCATCAAGAAGGGAACTGTGGTAGTTTTTAGGTGGCAGCTTGCAGATTTTTAAAGCCAATCTCTATTATTGAACAGACCCAAATGGAGCACAGGGCAGAAATTGAGAAATGCTCTCCCCTGTGCACAGAGGGATAGCTACCAAGACCACTGCTTGTAAGGCTTGCTCTCCTAGATCTTCCTCTACTGAAAATACAAGTTGAAGAGTTAGTACACATCAGAGAACGTGGTTCCATCACTCAGCTACCTAACTCTACACAGGGGCAGGTGGTGATCAGGTTTCCCTTATTTCTCACCCATTTTGACATCTTGCCTTATGGCATCAAATCCCCCAAGCCCAACAGCACATCCCTTGCTATCCTTTTTTTTTTTTTTTTCAGCAACTGTCTGGTTCTCACAATTTTCCTACATTTGTTTATGTCTTTTGTCATGTTTCTGCATAGATTTTAGTCTTCTGAAGTTACTGGCTTTATACAGAGAGTTTCAATCTTCTTTGTTAGTGTTTCTAACAGAAGAATTAAAATGGCAACACAGGAACCATCACCATGGGCTCAGCCCAGGGACACCTCACTTGAATAGCTCTGGTTTGGCCATTTCTGCATGTAAATAGGCTTTGCTGAAGATGCTAATGATTTCAGTTAAGATATGTGCACCATTACTGTTTGAGCTGTGTGAGCAAACTTTTTCATAAGAATGTCCATCCCTTCTCAGGCAGGCTCTGAGAACACAAACAGGCAAAAAAAAGGGGGGTGGGGGGGAAGGGCAGGAGCAAGAGTCATTCCTACAGCAAGAGACTGCGAATGAGCAGGGGGGCTGTTACTTATCCATGTTGATGGATAACACACTAATGAAGCACGCTGCTCATTTTCCAAGGTCGTCTCTGAGAAGCTGGATTATTATAATCAACTGCTTTCAAGTTAGTGACTATTATATGTCATTCTTATAGATGCTTGTTCTCTCCTGTAAAAGAAGTAATCATTTATTTCAATCTCTCTGGCCCTTTCCCTCCAGCTTTTAATGAAACAAGACTCAAAGCACATTAACTCAGTTTCATTTTCAAGGTCTGCTTTTGTGCAAGAATCCATACTTTGGTAAGAAGCTATGTCAGGGGTGAGCTGACCAGGAGGTGCTTTGCAGTTGACATGCTGAAGCCCACACTTCTTCCCAGCTCCATCTGGGATGGCTCTGTGGAGCGATCCAGTAGCTGCACTCTTGAGCCTTGCGCTGTTTCATTGGCAAGCGGTTCCCACAGCCACTGACCACTGAGATGCTTTCAGGCTGTGAAATCAGCTGGCATAAAACACATTCAGTCAGAGAAGAGGCAGTCTGGTGGGATTCTGTACCTGCGGAAGCACCGTGTGTGCGAAGCTGCTGTTGTAAAGGTGAGCTACAGATGGTCACCACAGAGACACAGTTTCATAATGCAGTTTCCTTCATTGGGTTTTCAGTACCCAATCCTAGAGGCCTGAAAGGATACTGTGAACTTAGCTGGTCAATGATGGCAAAGAGTCAGTGTTTGGTTCTCTTTCATATTGTCATGGCCACCTGCACATTTAGTGTCATTGCAAAAAGCAGAACATTAAGTTATAAACAGGTGCTCATAATGGGTTAGGTCCATTAGAGAAGAAAAATTTTTGGAAGCTCTTTACATATTCTTACCAGGATCAACTCTGCTGTGTCCACCTGCTCTTCTGCATGATTACTTCAGCTAGTAAGGCATAACAAGTTATTATTCATGAAGTGCTGATATTTCCTATTTTTCCTTTCTTATGCTTTAATATGGATGCTAAATATTGAAAAGAAAAAAGAGGTGAGGGATTTAGGGATAGAGAAGGATTTGGTAAGTTGGAAAGGAGGGACCCAGTCCCACTGGGTTAGTTGCATTCAACCTGCAGAATCCTGTAAATGCAACAGTAACTTTTTGTCAAGAAGGACCAATATGTGTGTAATTTGCTCTTCTGTGTTGCAAAGTTCATCCATTGAACTAAGAGCTTGAGACTAACAAAACAAAGAGATTCAAGCCATAGAGCTGACTAGAAAGCAGAGATACTCTATGCAAAATAAGAAGCTGGAAAATACTGCATCACACCTTGACCCCTACCAAAAAACAGATCCACTCCTCAGCTATTACATTCTCCACGGATCTCTATTACAGCACCAGCAATGAACAGCTACTGCTTAGTATTGCAGCTATACCCAATCCCTGTGCTGAAGGAGGTCCTCAGGGCTTACAGTGGGTCTTCGAAATGAGGAATAGGAATCAGACAGGAGAAACAAAACCATCCAAGTCCGTTAGTCTCAGTGATTCACCAAGGGCATCACTAACAGAAAATCCAAATTATTGTTTTTAGCATTGGCAGAAGCTACTGGACTAAATTGCACATGCTGTGGTAGTTCACAGGGACAGAGGCTCCTCACAGCGTATAGCTTGTGTCCCTAAAGCGGGTTATACTGGAGAAGCACCAAAAGGTGTAACGTAGAGCTGCTGTCCAATAACATATTTTGCAAAAACAGAACAGTTATACCCAAAGCTACCACAGTGTTTCTCCCCTTCAGTGAATAACTCCTCACCAGAAGATTCCTCAGCCCCTCCTGCCTCCCGTGCCCATCGTGCAGACATCACCTGCTGTACCAGCCCCTCTGCCAAGCCCTCCACATTTGACTCATCTGTGATGGTCAGAAGGTGTAAGAGAAGGAAGGGCCGTGAGCCTTAATTTACTGCTGCCTAACACACAGGCCTGGCCACTCCGTGGTGGGGTTGGCTCCTGACAGGGAAGGGACAGTGGCTGGAGACCAAGGCCAGCCAGGGAGCAGGGACAGCAGAGGGAGAGGTGTCCTCCTCACTCCAGCACTACTGTGGGACGTAATGGTGAGGGGAGGCAGAGGAGGTGAAGCAACAACCATAAAACATCTTACAGGACACCTTGTCGTCATTAAACTTAGTTATTAAGATAGATAAAGATGGATTATCTAAAATGGTTACAAAATTATCCAGTATATATTGCACTAGAACATGGTAGATACATTTTAAACAAACTTTCATGGACAGGTTTTTATGTGAGATGGTTTTCCCCAAATTCTTAATTCTCTTCATGTTAAGAGCATTTTGCAGTCTTCAGAATTTATAATCTATAGGAAATGTTCCTCTGTCATCTTGTAAAAATCTTGAGGACAGGACATTTAAATCAGTGACCTCATTGATTAATAGCTCCTTCCAACTTACTTAAAGCCTTTCCCCTATTTAAAAAACAAACAAACAAACAAACCCATAACAAAACAGAAGTACCAGGGATTTAATTTGGCATCAAACACTGAAAGATGAGTCAGAAATAGATGAGCAAGTGTTCTAGTTGATCTTAATGCTGCAGTGACAAGTAAATTCAAGGATGACAGATGATCCCACTGACTAGCAGTTCTTCTGACTGTATTATGGCATGGTTAAACATGCTGTCTTCTCTTAATAGCTGGCCATGAAAACTAAGAAATTTGAGTTCAAATTGCTGTGGAAAACAGAACTAAAGCAAAATTTCCTTTAATACATGTTTGGCCCTATTGCAAAAGACTAACAGAAGTATGTTATGATCTCAGTTTGTAAGATACCCCAGATATTTCTTTTAACTTTACTTGGAGGATTTTATTTTTTTTTCCCTCTGAATTGGACCATCAGCACTACTCTCCATTGTAAAGCCAGTAATACTTCCTGACTGTTCACATGCTCAGGGCATTTTGAGCTGCACCTTTAATAATAAATAAGGAATTAACTTGTTGGACATTTCAGGCCAATGACCAAAGCCAGGGAGCCTGGTGAGTGTGCTACTATATTCCCTTTATTTTTGTGGGCATCATGCGTTTTAAAATGGCTCTACATTTCCCTGAACCAATGTAATATAAAAGATTTACTGTTACAGTTTGTGTGTGGCCAGGCAATGGCATATGGAAAACATGTTTCCTGCTATTTAATTTAATTACTCTAATCACGTGCCAGCCCCGGGGCATGTCATTTTGGACCTCTGAGGCTCTTTGTCTGTCAAAGAGATGGACAATATCTTGGCTTTGTTTAGTTGCTCTGCAGGCTGCAGATAAAACCACTGAAATACTGACTGTTTGTTTAACCAAAACTTTGCATTTTAACCATTTGGCTTTGATTTTTTGTTTTACAAGAAAAGATGACATTTTGGCCTTGGTGAGCTGAAAAGGAAATATTAGGGATATGAAGAAGAACTGTCACTTTCGGGGCTTAATAGATGAAAAAGAATACTCTAGCCTTCTGGTCAGAAATCAGCTTTGTTAGCAGAAACTTAAGACATGCATTGCTGTTATTTTAGAGTTGCCTTTTAGCAAGGGCAGCTGGAAGAAACCTGTTTATATCTGCTCCTTCCTAATACGGTTAGCCCTTCATTCAGTAGTTTCAGTAGATTTGCATTTCTTTCATTTTAATAGATTAAATCGTAATGGGTAAAGTCAATTCAGATTCCATCACAAGTAGTCATAGCAATAATGCTGCATCCAGGGATAAGTTAGCTTTTATGTTAACACTCTACCGTTATTTTTATATAAGAAATATCTGAAAATCACAGCTTTAAGTCTTTTGACAAAAAATTAAGAGCAGATAGATTACAGTATTTCATTCATATTATAAACGCCAAACCTCAGAGAAATTAAGCATACACGTATCTTTGAGTATATGCTTAACACCACCAACTTCCCTGCGTTGTAAGCAAGTGCTCAAGTCCACTTTTTCCTGCATCCAGAAGGGATACCAGAAATTACTTTAGACTATATAAAGATATAATTTCTAATGATCATATTGTCAGAAGAGGAAAGAATAAGAACAAGCTTTTAATCAAATTAGTATCATTTTTAAGGAATTACTACACATAGAAAGATTTCTCTATTCTTACATTTTTGGAAACTGAATGGACTTCAGTTACTGTAAGTTTCAACAGTAAATTAATCTACCTCCTGTACAGCAATGCAAGAATTAAAAATGTTGTTATTATATACTGAATTACAGCTCCTGTCCTATTCAGCTTTGAGCTAACCACTAGGTGACACTACTTCCCACATACTTAACAGGTATGTGCATATAGTCCCAGATACCAAATCCTATGTTTACATTCTTATCAGCCAAATAACTTAAAGAACTTTATACAGGAATTGCCCTCACCACTATATATTTTGATGAATTTTCTGTATATACACAAAGGTATTTAGGTGTGTGCATGAAAGTGTACACAAGCATTAGGAGCCATACGCAAGTGTCTTTGCATGATTTATAGAAAACACGTATTACAACTCACTGTGCGAGCCTTCAGGGTGTTGTAACTTAGCAAGTGTTGATGACAGCTCTACTTAAACCAGCAGAACTCTGAGAAAAAATAAATTGGAGTTTGTGGAGAACATTCTCCTTGTCTCCTACCTCCCCATCCCCCCCCCCCCAAAAAAAAAAGGGATACTATATCAGCTTCTATAGTGTAATTCTGGAAAGGCTGGGCTTAGGGAAAAATATCATGCTGAGGAGTCCAGCAAGAGCAGGCTACAACATTCAAGTCCAAAAATGACAAACTGCGAGAAGGAGAAAGACACAGAAGGGCTGTCACACATATCCGTAAGGCGGCTACTGCTGCTGTGGTTTTCAGATTGGGAAGAATAAACTTTCCAGAAGGATGTGTGGAAGGAATCCCACATTTCTAAAAGCCTGATTTTTCAGAAATACAGAAGCTCCAGATTACTTGAAAAACAGTTTCTCCGGGGTTACATTTATGCTACTAAATTGCTTGCCCAAGGCCATAAGGATATGGAAGTGAAGTAATGGCACCTTCAGATACTCTTATTTTTGCCTGTGTCAACAGCATCTTCTTTGTTAAGATTAATCTCAACGATTTATAGCACAGTAGCCCTATATATGCTATAACTGTAATACATATGTAGTGTGATATGCTTCATATAAAGAGTATTTTAAATGGCCATGCTAAAACAAGTCTTCAAAATTTGCTTGTCACCTACTAGCGTACTACCCATAGTCAAAGCAACAGTAAGAATTACTTTTTGGTTTAGTAATTTAAAATATATTAAAAATCATCTTCATTTTGCAACTACTTTAATCCTGATCCCCCACAACTGTGGCAATATGGGTTGTGCACATCCTTATCTTCTGTCACATTAGCCAATTACCTCTGTAGCCCTGTCAAAGAGAACCTGCAGGCAGGGAGGATGAGCCTCCTCACCTCAAAAGGATGCTCTACTTTGTTAACATTTCACATTCTATCATAACCCATTATTTTAGCATTATTTCTTCTGTTTTAATGCAAAGAGCTACTACTAAACTGTAGTAAACCTCTACCATCATGTAATATGAAGTCCATACAGTGTTTATCCTAGCACTACAGTAGCGAGCAAGGTATTTCTGCTAATAAACTTTTATTGTTATATCAAGTTTGTCATAAGACAAATTACGCTGCCATAATAGCGTCAGGTTTGCTGTATCTATGCAACAGTTCAGTTAATGTAACATTTCCTGTAGTTCTGTTGACTGTTTGGGAATTGTATTTACAGATATAACCCGTCCCATTCACAACTAAATTTTTACTGTTTACAACAGTGTTAAGTCCATAGTCCCTATAAAAGAGTGATGATGCACCACAGAAACAGCACCACATATTTGCAAAATTGTGTTTTTAAGTAATTTGTCAACAACAAGAGATATGCTTATCTGTTTGCAAACGACAGCTTCACCAGATCTATGTAAGAACTGAGATTTTCTCGGCAGTATAAGGGTGCCCAAGTCCCCAGAAACAGCAATGGCTGGAGTCAAGGCTACCTAAATTGCAACCATAAGTAATGTAATCAAAAACCAAGATATAGTTCTATTCAGTGCAAGTGTTATTTGGACAGGTTAATTTATTGAGGATTATGGATCTGAGGAGAAAATACATCTGATTTTAAACACAAAATGAGAGAAAGGCTGAGAAATAACATGTTAGCTGGAGGTTTTGCTTGTTTATTAAAAATACTGGCTTGTATTTAATCTAAACAAATGTAATTACTTTTTCAGATTTTGATTTCCTCTGCAAATCTTGTGCTCTTATATTTCATTTAGGCAGGACATTTATGTGAATTGCTTCTTTTTCGCCAGTTTCCTACAGTTTCTCAGATTCGTCAGTGAACATGCTTGAGCCTCCCTCCAAAGACTGCTTAGGAAAGGAAAAAGTTCTCCAGTTTATTACTGGCTAAGCCACAGCTCCAGAATATGCTAGAATATACAAAAGCAGGCAAGATGAGAAACCAGCTTATTATCTTCAGATCTGAATCTGGGACTCGCTGCAGTAAAAATACCCTGCCGATGCACATGCTACCTGTGTAGGGACAAGCTCTCCGCTCAGTCTAATTGTAAAAGCACACAGCCTGAGATTTTGCATTGCTTCTGAAGGAAGAGAAATAAAAAAGAAGTTTTAAGTCACTTCTGTTCTCTCCTTGTGACAAAAAAGACTTCAAGTTATAATGACCCAAGATATGCAGTCCTTTGGGATTAAGTCTTTTTCCCTTTGTCAGGGCTGGGAGCCTTAGAAGGAAAGCAGCTTGGTTATACCTGCTACATTGGTGGAAAAGAAATAATGACTTAACGATGTTTCACTCTTACCCTGTAGCAAAGGATTTCTTGTTAGCTGGATCTGAGATGGCAGTAGGAAGAAACAAACAAACAAAATCTTTCCCCAAGTAACTTGAAAGGCAGCAAAACTACCTCAAAGTATAGTTTGCAAGCATCAGCAATGTAAAACAAGAAATGGCTTAAAGCTTGCTAGAGGGAAGATCTTGAATTTTGAAAAATAAGATGGAGCTATGTGAAACTATCTCTGTGAAATATGTTACACCTACAGCACAATCCCTTTCTAGCAGTTGATCATTTTACTAAAATCGTTGTAGTAGCTAGTTTTATGCACTTGAGGTAGTGAGTACTGTCCAAGGCAAAAGATTTATAGTTTGCTCTGGGTATAATGGTATGAGAGGAGCTGGCTGCCAAAAGGAACGGTGATTCGAAGAGGGCGCCTTTGGTTTGGTAGGTAGTGTATTTGTTCTGTGGCTGGAGTTCATGAGAAGAAGTTGTTTGATGCATTGGCCAACGATAACTATCTTGGGAGAGGGAGAAACCCAAATCCTCCAAGTTTCAAGAAGAGAGAAGAATGAAATACTTAGGTATGTGGAAAAAAAAAAGAAGATGACAGACTCCATGGCAACATGAAGTAGATTGATTCATGGGGCACTTCATGGTCAATCACTTAAAAAAAAAGATTTATTGACCCCCAAATCATGGTAATTTTTAGTATTAAGTGGACCTCTTTTGAAGACTAAGCTGCTTGAGAAGAGGAGACAGTAGTTTTGGAACAGAGCCCTCAGCCTTAAAAATAACACTGCCGGTTTGGCTCTGCTTCCAATATCATTGCCTAGTTTTAAAGCTCTTCAGCAGGACTTTACTTCAGTCTGATGACCAGCATGAATCACTGTGGAGTAGATTAACACAGTGTTTTCCCAAGTGCCTAATCTCGTTTTAGGATCAGAATGCAAACAGCAGCAAGGCATCCTCAAGACCAAAGGAGTCCTAGAAGCAAGCCTGCAATTCAATTCTGGTCACCGTCTACGTTACCTTGGGCTCCACAGCATCGCTTGGAACATCCAGAATTCTTCGGAAGTTCTGACATTTCTGCTCGTACCTAAAGCTTTACCTTTGCACGCTGAGTGCAGCCCTTGGCTTGCCTGTGAGACTGGTGTTATGTGTTTAACATTTTATCCTCTAAATCCTGCCTGCTGAGTGGTTTCTTCCTTTCAAGGTTGCTTTTTATTGCTAGAGGGCGAGTTTTTGGAGGAGCTGCGTCTGTATTCCTTCTCTTTTGGTTATGTTCTTTCAACTATTTTAACACTCCTAAAGTCAGGGAAGGGCTTTGCACTTTTGAACCAGCTTCAGTCCTTCCAAGAGGCAATGGCTGAGAAACACTGATTCAAAGTTTGCTAAACCCTTTGCCTACTTCTACAAGGAGACCAGGCTAGTCAAATGCAGATTAAGTTCTTTTCAAATCGTTAACCAGAACATTCCTTTATTGTTGCTGGATTTGGCATTTTGACATCAAGAGATTGATCAATATATTAAAAAAAAAAAAAAAAAAATCTGTGGCACATGTATGAGGATTAGGAGCAATAAAAAGAACTAGGAAATGTAGCAATAAGCAATTCCAAGTCACTGATGCTAAAGGGAATCTGCACAAGAAGGGACAACTGTAAAAATTGTGGCATGGAACAATAAAGCATGTGTAGAAAAGAAGGACATTAAGCATGCTTCAACCCATTGCAGGTCATTGACCATTAGAACATATAGGAACTTCTGTGAAGTAATTTTAAGTGAAACTTTGAAGTGCTTAGGCACCTATTTTGAAGACGCTTACTTGCCTGTGTGTTCCTCAAAGGTGCATGCAAGTAATGCAAGTGCATTCTCTGTTATCTAAAGAAAACGTTTGTGTATTTGCTTATGTATGCAAAACCAACAACAACAGAAAAGAGCTCATGTGTGAGAGGAGCCTATCTCAGGAGGTAGGAGATGTGTCACAGTCTCAAAGTCTCTTTGTAGACTGAGGGTTGTTATATACTTCTCTGTGTATAAAAGGATGATAGGTTTGTTTAAACAAAATACAACAACACTAAAATTTGTATGTAAAATTCCTAGCTTTCTGTAATAAAAGACTGAAGTGAGGGTTCTTTAAAAACATATAATATGAAAAAAAATAAACAGTATTTTGAATATATTACAAATTAAAATGAGCACACATTTTTGCATGTCACTCCAGTACCTTTTCTCATGTTACAGTTAGGTCAGAACTAAAAAAAATACAGGGACTGTAGTAAGTACCATAATATAAAATTATATGTTGATTTTTCCATGGGCTATTAATATCTTGTTACTATGAGACTGTACTGGTTGGTGGTTTCTGGCTTAGTGGTGTTTGGCTTGTAGGTAAAGGAAAAAAGGAAAAAAAAATAGAACAAGACCACCTCTGACATGAATACTGACCTCCAACTGCTATTTTATAAAACCTATTTTTGGTTATTTCCACATTTTTACCTTTAACTGAAATTATAATAAATAGCATTGTATCTTCTTAGCCTGTATACATTTTTGTGCATGCTCAAAAAATGTGTGGAAATAGTTTTATCTTGCTTACTAGTTTCACTAGTATCAAGATCAAGACTCTCTTAACTTCTGGATTCTGAGTGGAATTCCAAAGGACATTCCAGTGGGTAATAGAGTAGACGATGTAAAATTGCCAGTAAGAGGGAGAGAAGAATTTTCTCTTGCAATCAGTCACAGGAGAGGGTGGGAAAAGCGTTGTAGTAGTGGTGCCTAATGTCTTCTCCTAAACACCCCGAGTCATAATCCAACCTGCTTTTCTTGTCCCACTCTTTCAAAAATAATTGTATTCCTAAATACATAAAACAAAAATGTTGAATAAGTCCCATTTTTATCTCTAAGACAAACCTGAATTTCCCTTTGCTCATGAAATGACTCAGGAGACTGAAAGTGTTGCCACATAGCTTGTAAAGGTTAGTGGTATTTAGTTATTGATATAAAAACCTCGCGAGGCACTGCATTTGTAGGGGGTTGCTAATGGAATACAGAGCCTTTCGCCTTTGGGTCACTGGATCAAATCTGTCTCTTGTGGATAGTGACTGAAGTTTGCTACAATTTAAGTTTTCAGTGCCCTATATAAATTAAAAATGTAGAAATTAGAGATGGAATAGACCTGTTACAGCTTGCAGCCTATCCCTCTGCCAGCACAGAATTGTTCTCTCTAGTGTATTTACCGATTACAGATTTTCCAGTTCCTAGTAGGTCCTGTCCACTATCCAGAGCACAAAGCAGCTGGTATTAATTGATATCTGAGTTTAACCAGGTCCTCTTGTGCTCCTAGTGCTGGCGCTGGAGCTGTAGGAGGGATTTGGCAGACACCCCTCTGCTGCCTGCCTCCATGGGGGCACCCAGCACCCTGGGAGCGCCCCTGCCCCCCGCTGCTGCCTGGCATGGGGGAGCAGCAAAAGTCCCAGCTCCTTCCCACCCTGTGCAAAATACCTTATAATACAGGGGGATTACTGAATCTTATTTTCACTGCCTCACTTATCTCCCTTTAACGTCCTACCAATGTCCCTTCCATAACCAAACAGCTGCAGGTCATAGTTCTAAATTGTAGGTCTGATGGATTAGTTCGGGTAGCTAAAGAGAAGGCCAGATATTAGTTCAGACATTGATATGGACTAAAATTTTCCCAAAGTTTGGAAGAGATTTGGAAGCTTGCTTGGGGCTTCTTTTTGGTTTAAATTAAAAGGTTTGAACCCTAGTATCTTTTACAACTTCCATTTGCAAGTAATGAACTATGTTGCAGAATGCCCATTTTTCAGTGCTAGGAACTGTCTACTGACAATACTAAGGTTTGTCTTGTAAGGTATTTAATTGTAAGGTGTTTAATGACTACTACTGGCTACAGTAGATACACATGGGCTTTGGAGGCTCAAAAAAATAAAGAAACATACCACCAAAAACCAAAGCAGTAAGGGCGTCCCATTCCAGAGTGATATCAACACGTAATAATTAAAACAGTTCTCATTCTCAAGAAAGGAGTCTGAGTGGGGTTACTTTAACTTACTCAACCTTTGAGTGACTCAAGGTGCAAGTTACAACACTGAGACAGTGTTGAGTCTAAGTAGGATTTCCTCAGCACTTCTAAATTTGGCCATATGTGCCTGTCCCACAGACCTTATAATCCAATGCTTCCTGCTAAAGACTATACAAATACAGCCTTCAAAATATCAGTCACTTTCAGAAAGAAAACTGAATTTTGTTGCTGCCTCGGTGCACCAAAACCTGGAATGTGGGTGAGGGTGGCGCATTGGAGCTGCCCCACACACCCCGACCCCCTGCTGGCAGGTGCTGCTGGAGGAGCAGATCTTGCTGCTGCGCCGCCACAGCCCAGCACCCCCAAGTACCCTTTATGGGGTATGCAAGTCTGTCCCTTTGCAGTGCAGCTAACAACCGCTGCATTACCAGAGTGAACTTATTCCTGATATTCACAAGTTTCAGCTGTCAAAAAATTCAAGCAATCATAAAGGAAGATCTTTGGGCTTCAGAAATATTACAATCAGGTGGCTTAAAAAAAACAAGGAAAGAATTTGAAACAGAAGAACACTAAACAGGCACGCAAGTAGCACAAAAAGAATTGCAGTGAATCTGCAAAGGGGACACGCCACACTTTTTTTCCAAGGTAAAAAAGCCACAACTTTGTGTCATGAAATGTCTTTTTAAACACAGATTTAGAGAATGAAATTGAGGGTTATAAACTAGTAGCCAACAAAAGCAAGAAAGTCTGGAATGTTGGTAACCAATTGCAAGCACAGGATCCAAGCAAAATATCTTGAATTGCTAGTACTGTAATAAATTACAGTTTTCACTTTTGTATTCTGCAAGTGAAAACAGCACTAAGTCAAGCTTGAGAGAGGGAGAGTAAAGGATGACCTTTTTAATTCACCCGCACCCATTACAAGTAGAGGAACTGCAACATGGAACAGTGAAAAAGGAAAATACAACGCCCATCATTGTGTGAAGGGACAGATCCTGCTCCCATAAAATGGGGTTCCTGTGTCGCTGAAGAGTTAATTGTCAGGTAGCAATAGATGAAAGCCAAACCAGACTCGGGGATGGTCTGCTGTGGTGGCTGTTATCTCATTTTCTTCCATGGATTAATTTTCCCCTCTTTAACTTTAATTAGATAAAAGTCCAGGGGCGGGAGGTGGCCCTGGAGTGTTCAAAGGGCAAGAAGTGGTCAAGAGCTGGTTTCTCTCAAACTTTGATTAGCCTATTTGATAAGTGATAGTAAGCACCCCAATTGGTTAATGAATGAGGGGTTCCCGTGAGGTAAGTGGCTGGGAAATTTAGCCTCCCCCACAAGGACAGTGAATATGTAAACTTCTGTCCTTCAGTTAGGTGTCTACTGTGGTTAGGAGTAAGGGTGATTTATATCCTATCTGGGTCCTGGAGTGTATCTACATTGATTGACTCCCTTGATCTTGACATCAGTCACTTGGGCTTTCAGAGAAAGGGGGAACATCGGAGATAATGAAAGCTACATTAAAGAAGACCTTTACATTTATGTAAACGTTATTCTGTCTTCAAAGGCAGAACTGTCTTTCAACAGAAAGGAGATTTATGTCCTACTTGAAAATATGAGAAAGAAAAAGTTGCAATCTATTTAATATCAAACCTTTAGCTTGGGGTTGGTCTCAACCTTTGGGTTTTGACTCCTTTTTTTTTTCCTAATTTTTTTTTTTACTAAATTGCTTTATAGTTAAAAGTTTTACTGCCTACTGCTTCCAAACACTGACACAGACACACTGATGTCTCGTAAAAAGAGACATCATCCTCTCCCACTGGGAAGAGGGAAGAAGAGACAGGATGAAGAGTTTGGAGAGTAGAAGCAGAACTGCAGAGAAAACATTTGGAAAGCTCATACATTATTATCTGTTAAACGTGAGATTTTTATACATGTAAATCCATGGCAGTAGAAACCAGAACATTTAAATAAAACTAGAATACACCTCTCAAATGTTCCCCTAGTGAATATCACCTACAAAACGAGATTTCCCCGGCTGGTTGCCAGGCTCTCCTTGGCCTGGGGAACAGGGAGCAGATTTGGGACACACTGAGGCCAGGAGGGAGCTTGGCAGGAGCCAGCAGTATCCTCACTCCCTCAGTGGGTGACCCACCAGGCCATCTGCACCACAAACATCAACAATGCTGAGCAGAAAGGTAACTTGTACAACTGAGAAGCAGGGCCATATTATCACCCCCATGAAAGGCTGAAAAAGTGCTCAGACTCTCCTGGGCAAACATCTCTAATTCTACTACAGAATATCTTCCTTCAGAGAGACATTTACAAAATCATGAGGGCAGCAACCAAAGTGAATGAAGAACTGTTATTCACCAAATCCTGCAACATTAGATTTGGAAGCCTTTGCTGAAATTATGAGGAGATCAGTTTAAAACCACCTTTTTTTTTTTCTTTGCACCATGAGTAGTGAACTTCTGGAATTTGTTGCCATGGGAGATCATAGAACCAGCAGTTCAAAACAGGATTATACAAATTCATGGACAACAGGGTGATAAGCATATACTAAAGGAAGGAGACAGGGAGGTATCTCTAACATCTATAACGCAGAAATTCTGGATGCTGAGAGAGTACAAGGGGAACAAATTGCAGACAGTAGCCAAGCTTCTGTGCTTTCACTAAATAGCTTCTCCTGTTGCCACAGTTTGAGACAGTGTTGGGCACAATGGACTGACTTGATGCAGTAAGGCATTTCTTATGTTCTTATCTTCGTAAGTCTGATTTGGCTCTACCTAGTCCTTCAGTCATAGCCAAACTTAGATTCGTCTGTTAAATGTATGTATTTTTTTCTGTCTAGCTTCATTGTAAAACACATTTCTGCTTTCTTAAGCCACAAACTATTCTTCTCAAGACACATATTAACAACATAAGCCTTTTTCCTTTGTAGCTTTGTCTCCCAAAAAGCTTCGAATCTGTCTTCACAACATGCGAAAGGCAGTAGTGGTGTTCCTGAGTAAAACACTAACTGTTGTTAAAGACAACCTAAAAATGCTGTTAAGTGGTAACTTATAAATTAGAAGGTAGAGAATTTATAGTCCAAAATCATCTTATTAAATAAGTCAAGAATTAGAATGGGTATGTAAGGCTGAATAATTAAGGTAAAAAGAAATATTTGTGGGAAGTCTTTGTATTAACTACTATGTTTTTAGGCAGAGGACGTGCAAATAAAGTCTTAGTTGCTAAGTCCTATATGGCATGTTTGGTAACTAGAAGACATAACATTTGCACTTCTAAATAGAATACGATCCTCTGTCTGGGAGAACTGGTCATTAATATGTAACCTGCATAGCTAGGATATTCCTGTGGTAATGAATAATTTATTTACAGTGAATATGTTAGCACAGAAAATATATAGCAAGGAGAGAAGGAAGAGGAAATTTGCTTCCTTTTCACCTCATGCTAGAAGTCCTACTCAGAACACAGAACGGTAGAATTTCACAATTTGAGTGAAAAATCTTTATTTTGTTGGCAATATGAGGTCACTGAACTATAACTATGCTAATTAAGAAAAGCAACAAAGTATGATCTTCAGAATCTTATATACCTTGTCTTCTGTTGAGATAAAAGGAAATGGAAGGGCTGCTACCTTGCCTAGGTCCACACCGAAGAGATGTTAATATACCTGGTCAGAGCAAGGTAACAGGAAGTACAAATTGTTTCTTGGGCAGTATCTCTGGACAGATAATATCTACAAATGATATCTGTAACATTATGCTAATTCTGCTCTATTCCTTGACTCTCCTTTCTGCAATACTTTAAATAAACAAATAAGTGCTAATCTCCCACCTAAAAACACTTAAAAAAAAAATCTAATAATCAAAGCACAGTCAAGATGGCATGAAAAAACCCTGTGCAAGTAGCTGTTGTTGAGGTGTCTCCCCTGTGTGGTAAGGGAGTTGAGCTGTACTTGACTTGGAGGTTTCAACTCTCCCACTTACCCACTCTTAAATAAACAGTAATTTCTGGCAAATCAAAGAAAACCACACCTGACCTTACAATTTTATCTGTGATTTCCTCAGGTCTGCAGTGTTTTTCTGAGAGAATGAAGAACCCATGAGAAAAATTCCCAAATGGATTCATTGGCATCTTCTTACAAAAACAAGCACAACTCCTGCACTGGAGCTGCTGAGCTGTGAGATAATATCTATGCAGATATTATCAGCCTCTAGATCAGATTTTGAACTCTTCATTTAGTGATCAAAAATCCAGACCTATAGAGCTATTCCTACATTACAGTCCCAAAGACTCTTAATTGCTCACTACAGGGTAGGCAAATCCCTGTCAGCAGCCATCAGAAGATCCACTGGGCAAACAGCCCAGCTAAGCAAATAGTTTTGCCCAACATAGGCACAAGCCCACAGCATTAGATGAGAATCACACATGTGCATAAAATCTGCTCTAGATGAAAATGTTTTCTACAGAAAACTGCATTTATGCTTTGTCAGGCTGTAGCATATATTGAAGGTGATAAATCATCTCTGTTTCTCCACCCTCCACAGCTGCACAGTGACTAAATACCTCTATCGACCAAGTCTTTTAAGTCAAATCAACCTTTTAAAAATCCCTCTTTCTGAATGCTCTAACATGCATGGGTTCACAAAATTAAATTACAATATTTTTATCTGTTTGGGATCAGTACTGCTTCCTCCTTCTTGTGTTTACTTTCCTTCAGTAGCTGACATCAAAATGTTTTCTGGAATGCTGGGACTAAATAAGTTATGCTTAACTCAATATCTAATACAAATAGCCCTGGGGAAGCTTCAGCAACACAATCATAAAAGCTACAGTTTCTTTTAATAGCTTGCCACACTTTGCTGATATAGTATTTCTCTAATCACCAATCTTTACGTGCCTTCCTGACCTTGGAGCTCTCTGTCCAAATGACTTTGTGGTATCAAAGGCTTGTGTCATTGGAAGAGTGAATGGCTTTCATTTTTCTCCCCGAAACTTCCGGTTCCTGGCATCTGCAAAGAATTATTCCAAGCAGTGTTTTGCTGCCTTGCGGCCACTGCCCTGCAGTGGCCTGACTGATGGAAGTGACTTTTCCCAAAAAGGTTATTATGGTCAGCACTGGGCGGGTGCTGCAGTTGATGTGCAACCAGCTCTGCTTTCTCAGCTGATTTTGTCTGACCATTGGGTTACCACAACCATAAGCTACAGCAATTAATTACTGTGGGTTTTTGGAAGGTATCAAATAAATAGGGTATATATGGTTTTGTAGTAGAATAAAGCATTAAACTAAAGCCCTCCAAAATAACCACAGATTCAGAAGTCTTCTTATTACAACAGAGGTGAAGTCCTAAGTTTAAAAACTGTTAAAGAAGTAATCCTTGCAAGGGGACCCAGGGAATGAGGGTTTACTCAATCTCAATACAAACTCTTACTGTATGAATGTCCAAGAATCACAGTTGTGATGCTCTGACTATTTCCAGGCAATGAGAAAGTTGGTGCCCAAATCCATAATCTCATTTATTATTTGCCTCTGTTAAAGCTGGATTCTTGTTCTTTCCACCCTGCTCCCATCTAATTTCTCTTTTCACATTTTTTGTCCTTTTAGTCTACTTCCTTATACTTGTTTAAATATGAAATATAATTGGACCTATATGGGTAGTACAAACTAAATGAAATTCATAGCTTTTTTGCCCTTTTCGGGGTAGGGGGGGAGGTGGGGGGCAGGAAGAAGATTTTCAAGATGTTTTTTCAGTATTTTAAGTGTATTATCCTTAGCTCCACAACTGCAGTCAGGTACCCTTAGTGTTGAGCACTAAACTGTCACATTGCAAAGAACAAACTGCTTGAAATCTCCATAGTCAGGATAGATAAAACCAGGATGAGATAAGGTGACACAAAGGC
This sequence comes from Streptopelia decaocto, assembly GCF_964273445.1. Classification (NCBI taxonomy): domain Eukaryota; kingdom Metazoa; phylum Chordata; class Aves; order Columbiformes; family Columbidae; genus Streptopelia; species Streptopelia decaocto. The sequence continues at coordinate 131,641,371 of NC_138655.1, read as the reverse complement.
TCAAAGAGGTTAGAAGACTGATGTAAGCTCATACAGCTGATCAGTAACAGATAAAATTTGAAAATCCTGCTTTTTCTTCTAAGAGACAAGATTAAGACAGCATTCCTCAGAGGTGGATTATGTATTTCAATTACTTAAATTAAATTTTAATTCAAAGAATGAAAACAAAACATCTTCAGAGATCCAAATCCTCCCAAAGCAACCTAACTTGACCCAAACCTCTCTTGGGGCTTTCAGCCCCTGCTGCAGCTCTTTCGGCAGCGTGGCCCTCTAACCCTTTCTTAAATGAAAAGGAAAGACTCTTCCAGCCATTCTACCCCTGGGGAGAACACAGCCCACAGGGACACAGACATTTCACAGCCACAGGGAGCCAGCCATGGCCCCCTGCTCAGAGCTTCTCACTCCCTTCTTTCACATTAAAATACAGAGATAAGGTGAGTCAACTCACCTCTGGTTTAAGCACCAAGTGTGTGCACTGCCCACCCCAAGCTTCCTCCATGGGAGTGCTTTGCCTATAACGGCACTCAATTTGTGTTCCCTCTCTTGGCCAGGTGATGCAGGCACAAATGTGATGTGAATGCCTAATAACAGCAGAGATTAATTTACTGATTAGCTTATGTCTCCAGTGTTCCCCAGGTCTTTTTGGTTAAGATACAGTTGGTGTAAAAATCTCAATGCCTTCAGATTGCAACTACTCATAAATGAACAGTGTTTTTCTTCTTGCCATTTGAAGCTGGAATATGTTATTTACACTCCAATATAATGAATTTTGCTCTTAGTAATCATTGCATGAGTAGCAAAACTTTGTTTTCAAAAGAGTTTGGCCTTATTAGCTTGAGTAACTTCATGTAACACTTTTTGTACTGAAATAATACATCAAAATCTCTAGGTATTACAGATATTACCCCAAAAATACGGCCAGCTCTGAGAGGGAGCTCGGTAACTGGTTACCGCCACACACAAAAATATGCAACAGATTAGATAAGGTAACAGATGCTTCCATCTGAAGTCATACTGAACCCAAATTTTCCAAGCATTATCTGGGGTTTTGTATCAGGAACAATTTCTGCATGTACTTAATATCAGAAGAATTCTCCAGCTAATTTACAGGTTTATAAAAAATTAATTAGAAGCCTTATAGTATCATTTAGGTTGGAAAAGACCTCTGAGATCATTGGAGTCCAACCGTTAACCTAGCAATGCCAAGCCCACCACTAAACAATGTCCCTACGAACATCGTCTATATGTCTTTTGAATACCTCCAGGGATGGTGACTCAATCGCTTCCCTGGGCAGCCTGTTCCAGTGTTTGACAACTCTTTTGGTGAAGATTTTTTTTTTTTTTCCCTAATATCCATTCTAAACCTTCCCTGGTAAAACCTGAGGCCATTTCCTCTTGTCCTATCGCTTGTTACTTGGGAGAAGAGACCAACACCCTCCATACTACAACCTCCTTTCAGGTAGTTGTAGACAGCTATAAGGTCTCTCCTCAGCCTCCTTTTCTCCAGGCTGAACAGCCCCAGTTCCCTCAGCTGCTCAGACTTGTGCTCCAGGCCCCTCACCAGCTGTGTTGCTCTTCTCTGAACTCTTTCCAGTACCTCAATGTCTTTCTTGTAGTGAGGGGCCCTAAACTGAACACAGGATTTGAGGTGCGGCCTCACTGGTGCCGAGTACAGGGGACAATCTCTTCCCTAGTCCTGCTGACCACACTATTTCTGATACAAAAACTGACTTGCTATTTCACGATCCCTCCCCAAAAGAAGAAAATGCCGGAACTTCTTTAGGATGTAATGTACAGTAGGTACTATATTAAAACAGCGAAGAAAATTGCTGCATGACAGTAACAATCATCAGGGCTTAAAAAGTTACAAAGGCAAAAAAAAAGAAAATAAGAGCCTGATCATAGCTTAGATTGATGCCTCAGAACACAGAGGAAAACCAAAAAACAACCCTGTATTCTATTTCCAGCTGTGTAGTAAAAGGCTTCTAAATTCCCTATAGACTGACTAAAACTAAGTAAAAAGGCCAGGTAGCAGCAGTCAGATTCTTCTGAATTAAATTGTATCCATGTGTATAGCACATTTCAACACCCAAAAAGACACTTGGATATGCGAATCTAAACTTTTATGATGAAAATCAGGGATGTTTCTAAAATTGTCAGTGTAAGTCAGAAGCTCAGCCACACTATCACATATTTTTTCCATGTTTGAGTGTCACTGTTAAGTGTTTAATTGCTTTAATTAGGTTTGCTTACTAACAGTAGCAAGGAGAAACCCCAATACCCATATTCAGAGGAGGATTTTCAAAGGTAGAAAGGGAAGGAGCTGAGAAGTTCCTTGCCTGTGGCTGGACCTTTGGATAGACTTAGCTCTCTGCTTGGGCTAAATCTGCCATGTTTTAGCATATCTATTGATACTGTAATCGGATCAGGTTTAACCCCCCGTGGTTCCTGGGAAGGAACTTGCAAATATGTCCTGTCCTGCAGAGTACCAACGGGAGCGTGCTACACTGGGCTGGCAGGACCAGTGCTTTGAGCCCAGCCGCAGAGCTTTCAGCCTACCTCTGCAGCTCTGCCATGGGGCTGAGATATGTTTGACAACATCCATTCTTTTCCAAAAGGTTCCCTGTGGTCAGCAGGGTTTTCAGGCCACCCCTGGCAGTGGTGGCAGGGATGTGGGGAGTGCCTTGGCACTGCACAGCTCAGGGTACTGTTGGCATGGCTCCTGGAACCCACGGGGGCCCTGTGGACTGGCTGTGGCACCATGTGCACACTAGATACCACATTACGGGACCACCTTTCCTCATCCTTTCTCTGAATAGGTTTAATGCTTCCAGAGGCTTCAAAGAAAAAAGACTGGATATTCCCAACAAGACTGAGGACAACAATGACCCCAAAGACACAACAGCTGAGAAGTTTCTGGGGTCCCTACTTAAGAAAACCTCTGTATGGGTCGCAGGGATGATGAGCCTTCCTCCACTCACCTAGTCTGTTCAGAGCCCCTTCGCATCCAGTTTAAGGCTATAGAGTGGGGGGTGCTTTACTTTGTCCGTGCAGTGCCCAAACGCTGTGATATTTCATAGTGCCCACTGCTCTGACTTCTTTCTCCTACCCTTTTCCAAATCCAGTACAAACAAAATAAAACAGCTTCTGACTTTACTACTAACTCTTGTATTAAGAAACAGTGAAAGCTACAGTGCTGCATTATTTTTGAGTTTAAACAAGAATATTATTGATGCAATGCAATTATTACTGACGCAATGGTTAAAGGTATGACCTAGAAATCACTACTTCTAATCCCTTTTTCCTTTGGATTAATAATTTAAAGTCTTTCTACATCTCAATTTTTCCACAGAAAAATACTGTATATGCAGCAGATGAATTACAGATTATTTTCATGATAGCCTTTAATAGGTTGGCATCATGCAAGGGATATATGTGCATCATACACATGAAAAATAATACAGAAGAAGAAAGAAGACATTCCCAGTGTGAAATTCAATAGTATGTGCAAATGCATATGTATAGAAACAAAGAAAAAAAAACAAATGCTCAAACAAACAAAAACCCCAAATCATCCTGTGTGACATTACATTGTGTATCTATCTGAAGACCAAAAGGAAACCTCAGAAATTGACCATGAAAAGATTTAAAAACTAATAATCCATTGTCAGACAATAAACAATCATATCCTTATTTTCAGCATGTTAGTGGCTACAGTTCTGTAGCATGGGGGAAGAAAAAAAAAAAAATCGTAGCACTAAAAGATTTCATTTGTCACAGACCCCAAATCTAGAGCATTTGGGAACAGCTATAATGTTATCTTGAGTGAACACAGGGCCAACATAATTAGGAATAAAGAGGTAAGAAGCAAGGGGAATTGCCTGCAAAACTTCACTTTGTAAAATCTTCCCATGGAAGGTGGCAGGTAGGAAATCTGCATAATAACAAACTTGTCACAAGACAAGGCCAACTAAATACAACAATTAGAATTAACATTTTGCTTTGACTGGTTCTCAGGCTTCTCCCCCTCCCTCCTCCCAGGTTTCACTAGATGTAGTTAAAGCTTTGGCTATTGATTTGGTGCAATATTTTCCAGTAAATATTTTTTCCAAGCGTTATATGGCTGCAGGAAGACTGTCTCTCTCCTTCATGGGCATTGCTTTAAGAAGCAGCTATTGAAGCACCAAACCCTTGTCTCAGATATCGCAGTGAAAACCCAGAATAAATTTCTTGGTTCACCTCTAGTCTATCTAGACTTAGATTTGTGTAAATAATCCAGCCTGGTCTCAAAACAGAGCTACAATGTGTTATAAATTGTAATTTATTATTGCAGGAGATTACCTTCTCCACTGACTGTCAAGTCCTTTCTTTTGAGAATTACTGGAAGCTTTCCTCTTTGATTGCACCCACAGAGCTTTTGGGATGCCGGGTTCATGCTTCCCAGCTGGCTCATCTGCCCCTTCCCAATTGCTTGTGATCTTTGTGTTCAGCCACTGCCTCCAAGACAATGTCCAGCACGTGGGTGACCTCCCAGGGTGCCACTGGGCCATGCCTGGGGAGATGCTTTTAAGGGACTACACTAGCAAAGGAGCTGATCTTCAGGGCTGCCTTCCCCAATACACAAATTGAGGTACCACTGTCTTAGCCGGCCTTTAAAACAAAGAGATAGTGATTCTGAGTACTAAGCATCCATCCTCTGAAAAATTAGCCATTTTCTAAAGTAAAAAGCTGTCTTTGTTCCATATTTAGGTAATTTTGAAAATTTTATTCATGATACCCAAGACTGTTGTATTTTCTCGTGTTTCAGGAAGGACACATCACAGGAAGAAGTAACAGAGCCCAGATGAGGAACACAGAGTAGTGTTTGGTCCCTAATTTTGTGTCCTTTAGTCTCTTAATGATTCAGACTTTTTCTGTAAGTTACTCCTGTATACTTTGGATAGAAGTATCTCTATCTTCTAGAGAAAAATACCACGTTGGCTAATGCAGTGATAAGACCCTTATATGATCAAACCAATGAACCACCTTCCTGAAGTGCTACCCTGGGGCAAAAGTTATTACCCCATTTCTCCTCCCCAGTTTGTATTATTTTCATTTTTTTTCTTACCATTTCCATCTCTTGTAATTGTTTTAATATTGTATGATATTAAAGGTCACTTCCAACCCAAACTGTTCTAGGATTCTACAAAATTTGAGGATTCTGAAGATGGAAGACTCAGCTTTTGCTGGAAAAAGATTAAAGGCAAGAAAGGACTGGAAGGTAGCTGAACATACCAGCAAAATAGCTTTCAAATCTTAAAACCAGAACAACAATGGAGAGCATTATCATAAAGAAGAGATATGGTGAGAAGGCAAAAGGTTGGAGCTTATGATATTCAGTTGTTTGGACTTCGTAATTCTGGTCTCTCTGTTCTCCCTTTCAGTTCCACCCAGTCTTCTACATCTCCCCTTGTGACAGCAGCCTAGCCCCTTTTTTGATTTTTTTAGAGGGGACATTTGAAGTACATTGTGATGAAGCAAGTTCAAATACGTTCATTCAACCTTCCCATGAAATGTAACAAGTATTATGGTCTCTTCTGAACTGTACTTTGCATTTTGACAGCCAAGATTTGCTCAAGGAATGAGAAATTGGAGAATTTATTTTGCAGTCTGCATTATACAATCAGTGTTATGCTAGCATATAGTATTTTTCAAGTTTCTTTTTAATCTCCCTAGTTGTTCCTAAATCAGCAAACGTAAAGGTTTCCCCTCCATTTTCAATGTGCCCATTCTGGCAGTCCTCCCACTTGTTAAAAGCAGCAAACCCTATGCTTAGAAGCATACAGTAGGAAAGCCCTTGGTTTCAAGTAAAATTTAAAAGTAATCTTTAGGCATTCAGTTCAGTTTTGTTCAAATTACAAATCTTAGTCCAAAAAAAGTTCAACAAGATGTACTTGTTTGTTGCAGAAATATATTTACTCTATAAATACATAGTATTCTACATATTTGCAGAATGCTCTATGTAGGTTTATAAGAGAGAGAGAGATCTGAAGAGTTTTATTTTGTGATAGTTTCACTTTTTTTTATTCCTTCATCCACGACGTCCTTCCTATATTTCTATACTCTCAAATTATATCACCATTTCACTATCAATCACTATTTCTCTATGTGCCACAATCAAAGAAGAGCTGAACACTGGAGAGATAGAAGTATTTTTAAATACTTTGGGATATTTGTAGAATATATGTGCGTGTACATATATATTCTTTCAAGAAACTTTATAACTCTTAGTAAAAACACGCTGGAGAAAGGAAGTCTGTCAGCATTTTAACCATGCTGAAGTAAGGTGTGAGATTTGGTAATATATCTCTCTGAAATTTTCAGAGAGGCAGAAGTCCTCTAGCAAAGGACTGGAGCCTGGTATCCATCAGGTTACAACTCTGCTGTCACACAGGCAGCAGCAGAAATGGATGGTTTGTGCAGAAGAGCTCTGACGAGGGCACTGGCAACACACACACCTGTTGGAGTTTGTGCATTAGATACAGCGAGCCATGGAGGTGATCTATGGAGAGAGAATGGAGCTGCTGAAACACTGTGATAATGGCTCTTATATTTGCTGACCTTATGGTCCATCGTTGCTCCCCATTCTGACCTCATGTACCTCCATACAAGGGAGAAGTCATCCACAGTGGGCTCCTGTACACCCTCATGATTTCATGCTTAGGCACTGCTGTGTTCGTGTGTGTGGACTCTGTACCGAAAAGCAGGGTTTTTCAAGGTTTTGTCTTTACATATATATACACATACCCGAGTAATTTCCATTAATCTACATTAGTTCCCAAAGTCAGGAGAGTTGCCTATGAAATCAAAGCAGAATCCATTGAAGTACACAGAAAACACAGATCTTCAGCAGGGCTGCTATTGAATTTAGCCTGGAGACTATTATTTCTCGATGTGAAGGCCAAACTAATGATTCTTCTCTTAAAAATAAACCATACAAGTCTGCTAAGAATAATAGTTTCAATGAACAGCAGCAAAATCGAAGTAATTGAAATTATCTACATAAAGTAACACCAAATTGATTTGCTAATACTGTTGAAGAGAGCTGTGATATTTCCAGGAACAATGAGACAGGCAGGACAGGTGATTTTTCATTAATTAGTTTTGGTCAACTAACAGTTTAACTCAGGGGTGTCAAACTCATTTTCACATCAGCCTTGCGGTTTCTTTCAAAGCGCTGAACGTAATTTTAGGACTGTGGAAAAAATGACTACTGTATAAATGTAACTAGTCCTACATTTACACAGTAACTACTTCATTAACTACTCCTACATTTATACAGTCCCAAAATTACACTCAGCCCTTTGAAGGCAACCACAAGGCTGATGTGACCCCTGGTGAAAATGAGTTTGACACTGCTGGTTTAACTGAATGACTGCTGGAAAGATGCTAGGATTAGGTGGTTGTAACCATTAAATGCTATTACAAGGCCTGTTTATTCTTCACATCAAAGTAAAAGAAGCAAATATTTATTAATACTGAAAGTTAGAGCAAGACGTGGACAATTTTATTTTCCCATTGGTATTAATTTCTGCACTTCTCTGTATTCTTTCTTTGGAAAACACCAAATGACTTCAGGAAAGTCCTGTGGTATTTCTAGTAAAAGTAATAAAGTAACAGGAATCCTCTAATGAGTATTTAAAAAAAACCCAACCAAACAAACAAAAAACCAACACACAACAAACAAAAAAACCCAACAACACACAAGATGTTGATAGTCCCTTTCTCCCCTTCCTTGTATCTGTAACTATTTATATATTTATATTAAATCTCTGTGAGGGTCACAAAGTGAGGAAGAGATTGAGCCAGGAGTGCAGGCTTTTGAGGAGGTGCTGCATTTTCTTTGGATGCTTGCTGTGCACGCCGCAGAGTCAGCACTTCAGCAGAAGTGACAGAAGTCAAGTACTTGCCAATGTCAGGAGTGGAGAAGGCAGGTCTCGCAGGAGCAGGAACCATGAGTGAAACCAGCATTTCAGCTGGACTCCTGGAATTTCCCTTCAGCAGAAAGTACTCTGTCTTTGAGGCCCTCCTTGCTGTCACTCCTAGACACCATTCCCATCACTCTTTTCTTCTTAATCATGCCAAGCTTCAACTTAATGACTGCCTGGCTCATATTTCTTCACAAAGGTAGCTGAAGACTTCTCACCCCATGTGGCCACCTTGATTCCTCACCTATGTTGGACCAGGACGGGTCTTGTTTAGATTCTCAGATATGTGGAAACTCCCTATCCAAGGGAGGTAACTTTCACTGTGTCTCCCTTTGAAACTGCAGGTCAACAACCCACCCACCTCCTGTGCAACAGTAGGGGTAAGAGTTAGGTTCCCGACCCTGCTGTTATGTCCTACAGCCAGAGGTAAGGGGTCTGATGGCAGCCCTGATCCACACATTTGGTCACATAACCCAAGGCAGGGAATGCATTCTCTCCTGCATGACTCAATGAAGGAGCACACTTTTGTCACCCCATTAGTAGTCTTTGTTCTTCCCAAATTTCTAGGCCCACTAGAGAAAAATGCAGTCATTTTAACATGTCTTACCACCCCAAAGGTGCTCCTGCCCTAGAATGCAAGGGTGGCAGGAGAGCAACAGAGACCTCTGCAGCACCAGCTTTGCTGCCTATCCAGCTGGTGGAAGGCTGTGGAAATGGCCTGGGCAGTCACTGCAGTAGGGCCATCCCAAGTACTAAATCCTAACTCAGCAGCAGCTGGACTAGGCCTGCCCACAGTCCCCCAGAAGGCAAGGGGACTGTTTTACTGTATGCAGCAACCTACTGCCCAAGACAAGCCTTCTCTGCTTAAGAGTCTAGGAAGTTCTGGGATATGGCTTTCATCCCACTGTTCTGTACCTATACGCAACACTCAGTTGATAAAACTTCATTTCTGTTTACCCATTTTCTAGTCAACAATATGTTCCTTGGATTACAGCAAGAGAAAACCAAATTCTGTCAACACCTTGATAATGTGTGAACTAATATACCCAAATGCCTCAAGACTAGCTGCCCTATTTCTTCCCATGTCTGCTTTCGCTTTCTCTTAAGCCATTTCTAGCCATTAATTCTATGTGTTGGTATCCATACTTGCTATTTTCTTACTTTTCATAAAAATGCTGATTTTGAATTTGTGGCTGACTATATTTCAGATGGTGATACTGATTTTTTTAAGTTCTACTGAAAGTGATGACCATGGATGTTTGAGGCTTTACATGTGGTTTAGTCAAAAATAGTACTGGTAGTGTTTCTTGGTCATGTGTTTTCTCTAAGTGACAGAGCAGTTTAAAAGAAGTCCCCTCAACACATTTATTTGCAGGCATACCTCAGACTCATTTCTATTTTAGATCATATAGATGGGCAGAGATAAGTCATTCCTGCACTTTCACATTTATTCACAAAAGAATTTTCAGATCTCATGACCTAGTTTTGCTCAGTTCCTGAGGGCAACTAGTTATTGTGTTGGGGAGGCAGAACTGTAGTTCATAAAACTCCTGGGTCAAAAGTACTACAATTTTTTCCTACTTACAGCTCTTTTTGTCCCAATACTCCTTGTTTAAGAATTATTTCCTCTCTCTGCCTCCAGTCAATCACATTAGTATTTTCATGAGGTCCATGATTTCTGAACCATTGTTAAGTAGCTACATCTGAACTACTTGAGAAGACTTTGGGTGCCCAGAATTTCTGACTGAATTAGATGCTGGATGATGCTCTCTTGCTTTGGGCCAAGACTGCCATCATGGACACCTTAAAGCAGGATGGATCTCTGTTTGCTCAAGCAGAGGCCATTTTGCTGGATGCAGCCACTGGCTGGCAGGGACACCCCTTGGAAGCATTCAGCTACAACTGAACTGGGAAGGTAGGAAATCCAGGAGGGTGGTGGGGAGGACAAGAGGCAGGACCTGAAGTTACTCTGTTCCCATGTTGCTACGGGGTCTGGAAGAAACTAATGAGTAGGGCCTCCAACAGGAGCCACAGGGTGAGACAAGGCAGGAGAACATCAGAAATACCCTTCAGAGGAAGTACTTACTTGGAAGGCAGCAGGTTCTTCATGCTGGGCAAGTTTCAGAATCATAGAATCATTTCAGTTGGAAGAGACCCTCAGGATCATCAGGTCCAACCATAACCTAACTCTACCACTAAACCACATCCCTAAGTACCTCATCTAAATGCCTTTTAAACACCTCCAGGGATGCTGACTCCACCATTTCCCTGGGCAGCCTGTTCCAACGCCTGACAACCCTTTCCGTGAAGAATTTTTTCCTAATATCCAATCTAAACCTCCCCTGGAACAACTTGAGGTCATTTCTTCTTATCCTATCACTTGCTCCTTAGGAGAAAAGACCAATGCCCTCCATGCTTCAACCTCCTTTCAGGTAGTTGTAGACAGCGATAAGGTCTCTCCTCACCCTCCTTTTCTCCAGGCTGAACAGCCCCAGTTCCCTCAGCTGCTCCTCATCAGACTTGTGCTCCAGACCCCTCACCAGCTTTGTCACCCTCCTCTGCACTCTCTCTAGTATTCACAGTATTCAAGGTGCAGCCTCACCAGCGCCAAGTATGGCGGCACAATCTCTTCCCTACTCCTGCTGGCCATGCTATTCCTGATACAAGGGTGAAACTCCTGCAGCATGTATGTGTTTTTCCTCTTCAGTAATAATTAGTTCTTTGAGTAGTTTTCAGAAAACAATATGGAAATTATAAGAATTAACTAGCAAACAGACCACCAAAATGCTTTGAGAGGAAAAACCTTGTAAGGTACTGAAGGTCTTTGACAGAAGGAAGAAAAGGAGAGGATGTGCGTTACATGAATGGTTTTTAACAGTTAATAGACATTAGCACACATTTCATGCTTCAGCAGAATGCATTAGAGGCACAACAACAGAGAGCTATAAACCTGGCCACAAATTGATGAGACACTATAAGCAGTAATATCACTATTAAGAATAATTCATTTTGAATTTTTAAAATTTTTTATGCCAAAGCATACACGCTGAAGAAAGGTGTGCATACAGACATACATACTTGGGATTATGGAACAGACATACAAATCTTACAATTTATTTAGATGTGATTAAATATAAACATATAATACAATTTAAAAAGCAGACTGTTAAGAGGCAATAATAATTTTTATGAGTTAACCTCACATTTTTTTCTCTGCACAACACATAGCAGCTCAAAGTAGCATGAATTAATAGAAAATTCACCAATTCTTTATCATGTATCATAGACCATCTACCATTCCAAGTGAATATCCTGGCAGGTCACCAGTTCTCACAGCCAACAGAAATAAGGATGCAGCTTTCATTAAATCCTCAGAGTATAAAAACCATTGGGCACAAAAATGTACAGATCACACATCTACATGAAAGGAATATTCACACCAACCCAAACTGATTTCAACTCCTCCTAAAACAAACAAGCAAACAAAACCAACCAAACAAACAAAAACCAAAATCCCAAACCAACAAACAAATCCCCAATAAACCAAAATAACTCACAAACTCTACAGCAATACTAGAAGAATAACAAATATTTACCTCCCATGCATCTAAAATTGTCATCTTCTCTCTAGATACTGATTCTAAAAAGCCTCCTCAAAGTAATTACTGAGAGCCTGAGCTGGCTTCTGGGGAATGGTTCTCTACTTGCTTCAGCAGGGTCCCTAATTGCCTGCCTCTGCTAATGAACTAATCTCAGGCACCTGGAACTAGCAGGCTCCATGCCGGGCAGATAGAGCTCAGGTTACCTAAGAACTGCTCCAAATATATTAATACAAATCACTAACTCTGCAGATGTGCAAATACTGCTTTTGTCATGTTGCTGGAGAGATGCAGATGTGTTTGCAGTGCTGCAGCACATAAAACCCGAAGATGAATTCATTGTGTTGCTCTAATCCCTTCCAGAGGCCAGGTGGGCATTTGGGGAGCCAGATAAGTGTGTTGATTATCCACATTACTCATTGCATTAATCCACTTGTCTGTGTGACACAGAGTATCTCAGGTGCTCACAGCAGAAGTATGTAGATGGCTGGAAAAAATACATGTATTTCATGAGTGCCTGTTGTCTGTAAAATGAAACCTAATCAGGAAGTTAGCCTAAAACTTCAACTAAAACCTAAACAAGTGGAAACTTTGCTGATGCCTAGAGTTTTAAAAATTCCATTTAAACGATCTGGAATTTACCAGAGGATGTAAGCAAGCCTCAGTGTAAACCTTGTGAGACAAACTACCACACTTTTAACAAACCTTAGAAGGTTTTTACACGCAAACAGTTTTCCTTGACCTCAGAAATTAAAACAGGTGTCATGCAGCTTTCCATCCAACTATCCGCAAATTTATTCTCTTTCCCTGGACTGATTATTCTGATAAACATGTGTCAAATTCTAGGTATGTGTCTGGTTTTGCTTGAGGAGGGAAGAATGATATAAACAAAAGACAGTTTAACAGGAAAATACAGGAGAACAAGAACAGGCTCTCTTCTTGGTCTTTGACAAACTGCTCAACTATATGTCTGTTTGGCTCTTGGGTGATGTTCATACAGATTGATTAGCATTAAAAAAAACTCTTGATTTGTTCATATATGTTATTTATATTGCTTCCATAGACACAAACACCTAATCTTTTTATAAGCAAAGGAAGGAACATCTTCCTGAATTATCTGTTTTGTAGTGTTCCGGATATATTTTCTTCTGCAAGACACCATCACCTTCCCAAAACAAAACCAATCAACTAGAAAACACTTTAATTGACTTTTTCATATCAGAGACCTGGATAGATTAGATTTTAGATATTGACTGAATGGTGAACTTACAGCTTCGCTGCAAAAGATTATGGAGGCATTGCGCAAGTGACGGTCAGGCCTGAAAGTAAAAGAAAAGCAGACAAGGCATCTCTAATGGCTTACAGCTCAGAGTCTACCAGCACTGAAGAAAGTCCAAACAGAGGCATTTGTGCACAGTATGAATCTCCCCTCACTAACAGCTGAATTTCCAAGATTTCCTTGATAAGTATATTTAAATAATACTGTTTAATGCAGGCTGCCAGGATACACTGATGCACCCTTACTAACCTGAAAAGCATTCCAACAGGGAACAAACTCTTTTGTCTTTTTACTCTAGTAATTATCAGAAAAGTGAACCTAAGTAATTAATTATCATTAGTTAGTGCGAACACCGAAAGTTTGAACCCTTTGATCGAAGAACTACACAGATATCAGCTGTTAATTAATGCAATTAATGCAGCCTATGAAGTTGAGGAGAGCAGCAGACATAACCAGTATTCTGCTGATTTCATGTGTGGCACTAAAGCTCTGTGGGAAGAAGGGCTCCTGCAGGTAGGAGTTTGCCTTCTTCCAAATTCCTCAACTGTGTCTCATGCTTCGGAAGAGTAGGCAGGAGATGGTGAATACAGTAGCATCACAGTGCTGCTGTCACCACTTGACCCTAGGATGCAGGGAGTAATCGTGCCACGGACAGCAAAATATCTACTGTGCCTCTTTTATTGACCACTAAGCCAGCATTGAGCAAAGTGAATTCTAAGTCCTTTCAAATAAATGAATCTATTTCTGCTTTCTATATGGCAAATATTCAATACAACAGTGTCCATCCATTCATCACTTCTCCTCTCCAATGGTACACGCTCCCACTAAAAGTTACAAAATATGTATATGCCGAGAAGAACAAAAAATATCCTCTCTGAAAATTTATCACAATTAAAATTATTAGTGAATGAATTAAACACAGGGCACATAGACATTTCAGGAAAGAATTCCTGATTGTTAAGTTATGATATGCTCATAAGCAAAGGGTATACACAGATCTGTTCAGATACCTCCAGATATTTCCTGGAATATATAACACCATTCTGTCATCATACATTAAAAAAGCAATAGGAAAAGTTGGAGACGGCATTTAAACAAAGGGAAATGGTTTAATGACTCCAAACCAAGACACTTCTTGTAAAACCTCTTTTTGCTTACTCATATTTTCATTCTTTATTTAGTCACTTATGAGAAGTTCCCAGGTGATTTACCCTTCCCATGACCTTATGTCTTTTCACTGAAGTGGTGACCCTAGATACTAATGTGGGTTTTGAGGCTGCCTTTTAAAGTATTTGTTCTCATTTCAGCTGTTATTGATGAGCACTCATTTTTTCATATGCAGAGTAGACATTCTTCCTTCCCATGAGCTGGGGATTCGTTTTGCAGTGCACAAGGGACTGGGGTATTCCTGGGTGCTCCCACCTGCTTTCCCACACAACCTGAACTGGGCTTCATCTCTCCAAGCACCCAGCAAACCTTCCTTGGCCAGGCCAGACCTCTGAGCTGCTGTCCCAAACAACAGCATACAGCACTGCTAATTGTTAGTGGATTAAAAAAAAATTACTAATTAAAAAAAAGAATATATAAATATAGCATCTCTGTATCTGCCTGTACCAAGCCCAGGTGAAGATAAATAGGGTTTGCAGTTTGAAGACAGGAGTGTGAATTTCAACTGAATTTATATTCCAAAGTGCTTTGGAAATGTCTCTCTTGCAGTCCCTTTCTGTTGAGGTTCTAGGGCTATATGCACAAAAACAAACAAACAAACAAAACCAAAACCAAAAACAAAACCAGAAAGTCTTGGGAAGCAATCCTACTCCAGGGAGTGAATGCCAAGGTTTCTGCTGACTTCAGCATGATTTCAGCCTTTGTCATCTCAGCAAAAGTCATCATCTGTTGACAAACAAAGCATAGGAGGAGATCTTCCTTTCTGCTCTGTTTCAGTCTTTTCACACCTGCCTACCTTTCCTGAAGTACCTACTGCCAGCAGCAGTTATGACAAAAAAAGATAGTCCCTAAGTGGGATCTCGTGTAACAATTCCTGAATTTCTAAACAATTTGTAAAAACCTATGTGAAAATTGTTCCTGTTTCCCAGGCAGCTCTGAGAACTAAATCTACTGTAGAAACTTGCATTCCAGTTGCTCAAGTGCATATTCTATCATCATATTATTTATTCAATATATTAGAAAAGCCTTCCTCTTTTATAAGCCTCTGCATGTGAAGCCATCTTTTCCTCTGTCAGGGAGAACTGACAGGTTGCCTGCCATCACCTACTCTCCAGCAAAGCGAGCAGCCCACACTGTCAGTGTGAAAACATCTGTTGAATGGATTTATTGACTAGGTCTTAGGTGTGAGTTGTGTGGTTGTTTTTTTTCCACACTGTTTATTACAGCCCTGACCTAATGAACTTAATTTGTTGACATGTTTTCCTCAGTGTCTTACTTGATCCCATCTCACGTTTCTTTCTACTGTGCTGTTTTCTTGGAAACAGGAGTTCCTGGCGCATCAACGTGTCCACCAATTGCAAATCTACCAGGCTCAGATGGCTACAGTTGGCATGGCAGGATTAGATAAACATCGGCCAGTGTCCAGGATCCCGTCTTCCCCCACTGACTCCACATTACCTCACCCAGCCATGGACCAGCCCAGCCAGCATGTCTACACGACTGGTAGGATTCCCTAAAGAACGCTTTTAATAGGCAAAGCAAATGCGTTTGTTCATGTAGGATCAACAGATTTAAATGCCTTGAATACCTCCTGCAGCAATGCATTCAGTTTTAGCCTTACTATTCCCTGGTTTTATGATGTTCTACTGGCATCAAGTCAACCAGTGCAGCTGATAAATCACAGGATTAATATTCACACAGTCATAAATTATTATCATTGACTGGCTCTGGCAATATAGCAACAGGTGCATTTTTGGTGCCTTTAAGTCAATGATAGCCTTTTCTTTCATTTCCCTATCTTCTCATTCTTTTCTCCTTGTTTTTGTTGCCTGTTTTGTGAAGAGACCACCAATAAGTTGAAGGAAGACCACCAATAAGTAGGAAAGCTGCAATATAATTCTCAAAGTCTTCGTATGACAAGTCAGTCTATGTTACAAGGTTGCTTTCCCTACAGAAAGAGCAAAGCTGTAGCCATGACCAGAAAGTGATGTTGGCTACAGCTTTGTTATCTTTTCAGCAGCTGTGTGGAGTCTCTACAGAGGAAGATTTTATGGTCAGGCCTAGGACAGTCCAGTCACTTAGGAAGCATCTCCTGTTGGTGTGGTCTGGGGTCTCCAAATCAAAGTGAATTAGAACCCCCAAAAACTTCAGTTGAAGGAAGAAAAATAATCACAGAAAACCTATTTTTTATTATGGGCAATCTAATCTTGCAAGAGGGCCCAACTATTTAAGAACCTGAGTCTCACTATAGCATTACAGCATGGTTAGGAGTAAAGATTCACTTTGTGCTCAGGAAAAGGGAAATGAATACTTGAAAGTGCTGTTTATTCAGGTTTCTACCAGAAGTATTAATTTCTTCACATTGGTTGGCAGAACTTGCCATGCCTTAGGAGCTTACAATTCTTCAGCTCACGACCATGGATTTGATATAAGATGGAGTCCCTAACAGGCACTGTATGTGACTGTGCGAGACAGCATGCTCTCCCATCTTTCCCCTTAGAATGTGAACTTGGAAAGCAAAAATGTATTATTTTAAAGAAAAAAACTGCAAAAGAGATGTCCCTAAAGCACTGCAAGTAAGTGGGTAAGTGGATGCAAGATGATATTCAAAGATGAAAGACATAATTTCTTCTTCTGTAAATACACTATCAATTTAGAAATTCTACTTGTTGGGTAACAAACATTTGGATTGTACAGAAAAGAAACATGCTAATTCACTTACCATGAGTTTCTGCAAAAAGACCAGCTGCTTATAGACAGGATTATTAAGCCAGGCCACTGTTTTTCTAGTTGTGGTTCACAGAGTCCCCAAAACATTGTAAACTAATTCTAAACGATTCACAGAGCACACCAAAAGCAAGCTCACTGTGTGTAGGCTAAAATGTCCTGTTCAAAAGCCTGCAGTTCCATTGGAAAAGTTGAATGGAGTTGCAAACATAAAAGCTGCTGATTCATAAGGTTCACTGACACCTCCCTTTGTAAGTTCCCATAAAGGGGACTAAGGCCAGGGAGGTTACATATATCTGGTGAACTTGTGGCATCTGTGGAACTGATTGAGAAATAAAATGTGAAGTTGAGATGGAAGAGTAGGAGATGGAGTAAAATGATGTAGCACAAACATTGAATGGAGATGATGGGAACTGGGACATACCAGGCATAAAAGCCTCAAGATCTGACACAAGGAAGCCTGACAGGTTCTGCAATGGAGATGCAGACTGTGCATATGCAGCATCATGGTGTATTAAGATCAGGCAGACAGTTTAAACTTACACCTTTAGTAAAGCACTACTACATGAACAAAAGCAGTGAAAAGAGAGAAAAAAAAGAAAAGGAAAGAGAGAAAAAATGCATCTTATTCCAACTGATATTCTCAGTCCTTCACTGAACTCCTTTCTCTAAATCCAAAACATCTTTTCCTCAAATCCTTGTTTCTTCTTTTGCTGAATCAGATCCCACACCTCTGCAGTCACAATGAAGCCTTTCTTTTCTGCTTGAAGAAATCCCTTTCCCTGACATGTCTCTGGGCTTACAGACTTACACATATAGCCTTTATCACTGCAGTTTCTGGGTATATTGAAAATAGAGCTATTTTTTCCATTATAAGATTAACACCTTTGGAGTGACAATGAACAGAGACTTTGCAACATCAAGCATTCTAATACAGTTTCTGTGAATAATTAGATATGTGTATTATTAACATATGGTATGTTACAGCATGGTATAGTATAGAATGACTTCATTGGTGCATAGTATTTCCTGGGTCTGGTAGGCGCCCTAGTATTTATTCATTTGTCAATGAAAGAAAGAAAGCCAGACCAAATTTTCATCTATTCTTATACAGCCTTTCCAAAATCCTTTGGGATGAAAGCCCTGAGCAACCTGGTCTTATCATAGTGCTGACCTGCTCTGAGCAGTAGGTTGGACTAGAGACCTCTGAAGGTTCCTGCTGGCCTTAGCTATCCTGTGGTTCTATGATTTGCTCCCTTAAGAGAGCACAGGATGCAGCAGCCATTGTCTGCAGCAACATGACCATTTTTAAAAGCATGGAAGGAAGGAATGAATGAGTGGGAAGGGAAGAGATTCTTGTACAGTATGAAGTGAGGTCAAAATCAGGCCTCAGAAATTAATGTAAAAACACCTCCCTGCCTCAAATTTTTGTTTGTTTGTTTTTGTTTTGCTTTGTTTTGTGGGTTTTTTTTTGTTTTTTTTTTTTTTTTTTTTTTTGTATTTAAAGGCAACATATTCTTGGAAAAGAAGAAAGGAGAAGGAAAACTCTTGTGGCAGAATGTTACATGAGGATCAAAATGGGCCTGTATTTTGAGTAATGACAGAAATTGCTCTTAGCTGAAAAGAATCAGAATGGTGATAGTTGTGAGAGAACTATGCAAGATATATGCAATTTATGTACAAGATAATGAGTTAAAGATGGAAAAAATATAAAATCTACTTGATGTTCATTTAGATGGTTTACAGAATATTTTAGATTATTTAGTTCAGATTTTTCTTCTGAATAATTTATTAGATCTGCTTTCTTCGGATTCTCTTATTGGTACTGTAGTTCTCTGGGGCATTTCGCCTTCTTCAAAGCATGCAGTTAGCCAACAGTTTTTAGGTCTCTTGCTCTCCCTTCTATTTAAAATGTTATTAAAAGAAGCTGACCCAAATAAAGTATTTTGGAAAAGAATGAGTGTTAGGGAGTCCCCAAAAGGAAAACCTTGTTTTTTCTGACTTATTAAGTTTATTTTGTCCTGTGTCATCTATCATTATATGGTTCAGTGGTCCCACCATTCCAGTCTGTCATCGGGGCCACATTCTGACCTCAGTAATATTGGTGTAAATCCAGAATAATTCTACCAGTCTCAGTGGAACTGCTCAGATTTACACAAGGAATCTGAGAGCAGAATCCTGCTGTAGGCATTTGTTCTGGAGAGACAGAATAATCATCTTTTATTAATATTTCACAGCAGTCTGCAATTGAAAACAGTTGTCTCCCTCTCTTTTTTTTTGTGGGGGAGGGGGTTATTGACTGAATCCTGTTGGGGAAATCCTACAGGCTATTTTTAGCAGTAAGCTCTACTGCTGCATTGTAGTATTGTATCAAGCACATGTGCTGTACGACCACCAGCCATACATCTGAATTACTTGCACATCCTAAATCAATTTAGATGCTTGCAATAAATGAAAACACATATTTCAGTCTTAAGTCAATTAATCCTGCTAGAAATAAATTTTACACTCAGTGCTGTGAATATCTTAGTATTTAAAAGTTTGGAGCAGATGTTTCTGCCATGCAATACTGACCTGACCTGATTAAACGGATTTTTTATTAGGACAAGATAATTCACATACAATAAAATTACATTTTTAGTTATATTTTATTTTGGGAAAAATACTAATGCACTAAGAAAAGGATGTTTATATCAACCAGAAGAGACATCCTGAATACAGGATTTCAGCATTTTACTTCAAAACCACTGTTTAGTTGCAATCCTGATATAGGTCATCAAGAAGTGTCTTTATTATGTAACACTTTGATTCTGTATGATAATAACATGGTAAAATATATATATTTTTTTTATTTCTATTAACTGCAGTTTCTACTATGCAAACCTAAGCCTGCAGGGAGCATTGACAACTAGAATAAAACATTCGTTGAAAGAGTGGCAGATAGATACTTTCAGCTAATTTTGTTAACATTTAATAAGTGTTTCCATTCAAATCTATTGGATATAACCGCCTAGTCTGCCTAAGAGCTTCTGAACGTCCTGATACCAGTACTTTTAGCATCTAAACACTTTCTCCATTGGGCAGGGGCATGGGAGAAAAAAGTTTTCTTATGTAATAGCATAATGAACACTGGCAAACTGTACAGTGCGGGTATGTGGGTTTTAACCACAGAAGTTAAAACTTTGGATGCCAAGAAAGCAAGGTGTGTGAGCACGCACTTATTTCTGTGCACACTTGCTACTTCAAATAACTTATTTATTTGCATGAGAGAAAATGCTCTTAGACAAATATCTGAAGGGAACCAGAATGGTGATGGTTGTGAGAGAGCTCTGCAGGATATTTGCAGTATATGCACAAGACCTATAGATCAGTAAAGCTTATAAACAGTGCAGTGCAAATAACTGCAGAGAAAGGAAATTGTTAACTGCTTTGACAATGCCAGCAGAGATTTTAAGATGCATTAGCTTATTAGCTCCAGATTTTTCACTTTTTTTTTTTTTTTTTAAGGAAACAAGCCCAGAAAGTAAATACAATAATTTATTGCTCATGAACTATTTTGTTTGCTAGCTAATCAAGTAGCATAAGCTTAGTCATGATGCACATAGGTATTATTTTTGTATTCCCCTTATGATAAACATAGTTGTTGTATTATCATTTTGGCTTAAATAGCAAGATCCCAAAGGATCAGCTCTAAAGTTCATGAGCTAAGAAATATGGCAGCATAAATATTTCTAAAGCAGCATAAATTCTGGCTGGCTTCTAACTGAATTATCTCAGAACCTTAACTTTGCGTTGCCCACAATGTATACAGACAATTATTCAGTAGAGTTTTTAAACACTGTATTAAAGTTCAACATCCATTCAAGAACTTTGCTGAATAAGGGCTGTATTGAGCATGTTGTTGAATTTGGACTTAAATTTTGTATTTTCTTCACTGGCTGACTTTTCAGTAGCAGGCTAACACAATTTTCCCAGAACTGTGTTGGTATCCCCAGTAGTGGTGGCACATAAGAAAAAGGTTTTGAATGCCAAGTTTTACAGCTTGAAGAAATTGCTAATTTCAGTCCTTTTCAACTGTAAGGGGAAGAAAAACCCAAATGTTTCCCAAAAGAAAATGGTTCATGGGGGTAAGGAAAATATTTTTTGTTCCAGACATTTCTGAGGGAAATGCAAACAACAATAAATGAAATAATTTTTCTGTGTTTCAGACTTGGTTTGAAAGCCTTGAAAGCCTTGAGTTTAACTTGAGACTACTCACTATAATTTCTCTTTTGCTCCCAATAAACAGCAATAGTGTTGTGGTATTGATAGTTGTTCCATATAAAGATGTTCTGTCCTGGAATAAATGAGCACAGAAAATTCAAAAGGAACCTTGCACTGCCGTCTAACAACAGGATTTGGTCCTGAGTAGTAGGTGGAACTTTTTAATGAAAAAGGGTTCTATCACTGTTGCAACTCTGAAACTTTCATCTCATATACTTTGAGATTTTGAGTTAATATAGTATTAGTCAAGCAGTGCAAATACAGAGTGGCATTATGATTTCAAAAATTATTTTAACATTATTTCTGAATTATTTTCCTTACACTTCTATAAATACATAACCTTTTCTAGTTATATATAGGTTAACAGCCTTAACTGACCTTAACCAATAGAGAAAGAGAAAACAAGTGATTCAGTAGTAGGTCTGAATTTTTGTAGCCATGAAAGCTTTAACGAGACACCATCACATTTCCATTCTTTTTTACCATTGATTGTATTTAATAGTATAATTTCTTGAGAATTCGATTTTGCTTTATCAATATCACAAGGTGCACCTTGTAATTCAAAACTCAGTTTCCCAGAGGAAAGGTAAATTAAGATCCAGAATTTCAGCTTGCTCTAACTGTAAAGTAAAATCCAGTTGTGTTAAAGGATGCATGGAATGGAACAGTGTAACCTGCATTTGTCTTACTTACTGTTTTTTATTGTGTTGTCTTTGTGCTGAAGGAGTTGTGTATGACAGTCTGATGCTGAAGCACCAGTGCATGTGTGGCAACTATGCTAATCACCCTGAACATGCTGGAAGGATCCAAAGCATCTGGTCAAGGCTGCAAGAAACTGGGTTGCTAAACAAGTGTGAGGTAAAAAAGAATATGAAGACCAGATATTTGGCTCGTTAAAGTAAATGGTAAATTTATTAAATCCTCAATCTGTCTTGCTTCTGTAATAAGAAAATAATTTGTCTTAGAAATTATTTGGACTTTACTGACAATATTTAAATAATGCATTTTAGGAAAATACACTTCCCAATCAGAAAACAAAGAATTTGAACAATGACAGTCATTCACCTCATCCTTTAGAATATAAAATCAAGACATGACTGTGTTCCTCGACTTGATTTAGGAAGGTTGACAAACAGTAGTCAAACAGCAAGTGCAGTCCTTTCAATAGCACAGTTCTTAACTTTTTCAAGCAGCTAAGGATTTTACTTCTGTAGTAGCACAGAACACTTTTTTTTTTTTTTTTAATGTAGTTTATATCACTCCATAAGCACGTTGCATATTGTCTTATTTTAGGCTATAAAGTCTGTTTTCATAAGCATTTTCATTTGCCTGGTGTACGATGGGTAGCACACCAAAACCTGAGACATTAAAGTGCAATCTTGTAGGCAATATCAGGGCAAATGTGGAACTTTCTTCTACTTTGATTTCCCTCACAAAATTGCATATTAAAACATCATGCTTAAATCAAATATGGGATCTGGGGTTCATATATGACTTGGGTTGCTGAAAAACAACCTTTTCCTACCTTTACCTGCTTCCTGTGGGTCATACAGCACTGTCAACTTCTGCAGAAGCCCATGGCAACTGACGGTTCTTACTGCATTGCAGCGTGAGTTGACAAAGTCCAACACAAGTTTGCTTAGGTTTTGCAGGATCCCAAAATTGCCAGGACTCTTATGCTCTGTTTTCTGTAACTACTTTTCTTTACATAGTTAGGTTTTTAGAAACCCAAAGGAACTGATACAATAGGTCCCTTTGATTAGCTATTAGTGGCTAGCTGTGAGGATTTTCTGCAGGTAGTCAAGCGTACTGGTCTGTGGTATATTGCAAGCCCTGTAAATGGATTTGTTGTACACACTCGTCTAACTAGATGGCAGCACTCTAACAGGATAATTCTTTTTTTTTAACTTGCATAGTTTTTTTCAGTCTTCCAGGAGACTTTCTTTCTGGAAGGCCCTTAAGGCCACATATGGCGTAAGTGGTTTCACTGGTGGAATCACATACTAAAGGAATATGTTAAATATACAGCCGAGTGCTTTACTAAAATAAAGCCTTGTTACCTTCTTGACTCAGGACCCATATTAAAAAGTAAAGATAAAAAGAGAAAGAATAACTAAAACACAGTATGCTACTATGCATTGCATTCTTCAGTAATAAACATATATTACTGAAAATAAATTGTGTCAATCTGCAAAAGTTGTAAATAGGAGAAGTGGTAGAGGTTAGTCTGAGGTGCATGTAGTCCAACAGTTTCCTGGAACATTTAAAGTTTCTTCTTATAATTCTACAATTTCAAAAAATGAAATATAGCCTATTAGGTCTTGCAAAATACAGTGAGTGGGTGGAAAGGAAGTAAGTCACTTCATGTCAAATGATATTCAGTTAATTTTGAATCCCATTGTGTGCTTTGAAATGAGGATGGAATGGGAAACGAGCTGTCAAAATGATGATAAAACTTTGAGGAATCCCAGTGTGAAGCTGGTACATACATCTGGTGTTTATCCGGATCCTCTTGTGTAGCTAGACAGGATTGTACTTGATGATGCAACCTGTCCTTTGCTTCACTGAGTTCTCTAGCACTTACTTGACCTCAAACATGTCCTTAAACCTGTCCCCTTTTCAAATTAAGGAAGGTGGTTGCAGTGATTCACTTAATTGGTGCTCTGATTCTTTTGCAGAATTATTCAACTGAATATATGACTCGTGTCACTAAAGGAGCGGTTGTTGCATTATTCAAGAAATAATAGGCCACCATTAACTTGCATTCTGGAATATACACACTGAGGATGTGGAGTCAAAGCATCATGGACAACTCCACTGTCTTTTTTACCGACTTCTTAATGCTCCCTCATGGACATTAGTTTTTCTTAATATAATTTCTCAATATAATTTCCCATGGTTTCTGTCAGAAGGAGCAGAGAGATCACTGGTCAGGTTTTGCCACGTTCGCTGCCTCATGCACCAGGTCTGAAGGAAAGTTTAGGAACAGGAAGCAGCAACAACCACTTAGGAAATCCTCTGTAGTAACTGTGAACCTTCTTTTTTTTCTCTTTTACTAAAAAAAATAGTCCCACAAGAGGACTGTGGTCCCACTGTTTGCCTGATTAGGAGTTTCAGGATCAAAGCTAGTTCAGTCAAAGGTAGCTCAGATCTTATTACCTTGCAATGTGTGTATCTTTAGCCACAGGCTTGTGCCAGGGGGCCCTCCCTCTGTTCTTAATCTAACAAAAATCCCTGTGAAAATGAACAATCTGTCTCTATATGATCTTTGTTATCTATAGCAGGGAGCAAAATGTGTTCTTTAAATTGTGTGATGTGGGTTAGCCCCTCTCATGCACCTCAGGTCTATGACCACGGAGAGGTGACTGGCGAAGTGCACAGGGAACCATAATCTCTAACTGGTCTTGGGATGATGGAAGCCATATGTATTGGGCTGACACCATCCTTGCTGCAGTTAATAGATTAATCTAGGTAGATTAATCTAGAATTAATCTATTACTTTTCTATATTGCTCTAATTGTTCCTATATATAACATTTAAAAAATGTAACTTGGTAAAATTACAACAAGGTTTGTCTGGGGTACTCAAAGCTGTGTCTTCATTACAAAATAACATGTTCCTGGGACTATTCTCCACCATTGAAGCCAACTGGCGTGGAAAGGCCCATGTTCCTACTACCAGGAATTCTCCCTGGCCCATGCCAGTGACCGAACCATGTCTGGGAGCTGTTTGGGAGTGCTAGTTGCTGCTCAGCCAAAATGATGTGAAGGACCACTTTAGCAATTTAATAGTACAGATGACTGTGTTCCTCTGCCTGGGAATGTTTCCTGGCACTGCTTAATTTACTTCTGCAGACACAGCCAAGAGGACTTGCTTGTCCAGACTGTATTTTGTCTTTCTAGCCATAGATATTTGAGGTCTAGAGCTATTCAAACAACAGTGTAGAGGATTTTTCCTACATGGAGAAACTAGTTCTAGCTTTTGAATTTTTTAAAAAATTCACTTTGCTCTTCCAAATACATAGATTACTTCCTCCATCTGCTTCCCCAAGACAAAAGAGAAACACATTCCGATCATGGCTAGCCCTGAAGAGTGAGATTTGAGAGATCAGTCCCTGACTGAGTCCATGGCAAGAGAATGGAGTAATTTCCCACCACAGTGGGCTTTTTTATAGTCCTGGTATATACATATTGGGAAAATAAAATACAGCTTCAATATTTTTGCATTCTTGATGAAGAGCAATGCATAGTTGCCCTATCTTTGGGACAAAAAAAAACGAATTATGTTTTGGTAGTTGTGTCTGCTTTCTACTTGTTCTAGGGAGAGGAAGTATTTACATAACTCCTTTGGGGTCATAATTTATGCACACATGACTGACATTAGGCTGCACTGATCAGCACAGTTTTAGAAAAATAAAGAAGAATGTAGTCATGGGCCCACTTTGTGCCCCCCCCTCTACTTCCTGTAGGGACTGTGG
Source organism: Streptopelia decaocto (assembly GCF_964273445.1). Lineage (NCBI taxonomy): Eukaryota > Metazoa > Chordata > Aves > Columbiformes > Columbidae > Streptopelia > Streptopelia decaocto. Next base: position 131,615,892 of record NC_138655.1, on the reverse strand, counting down.
TCCAGGAGCATTTTTGTCTTCAGCCTGCAATTTGATCTGAATTCTCGTAGTTTTCTGGATTAGAGTGACATCTTACACCTCCTACTGTCCACTTCTCATGCTCCAAAGGGGAGAGAAGGAAAGAATTTAAAGATTTAAAAACCTTTGAGTCTGCCAGATCACATAGACTGAAATATATGAAAATAATCCCTAATACGTGAAAATTACTCCATGAAGACACTTTAAGAACAAAATTTGGACACGTTCAGTTTAAGCACTTGAAGACCAAAACACCTGAAGAGAATAAATGCCTCTTTATGTAGGTGCATTCATGTCAGAGATCTGTTTGCAATTCCCACATAATGGAAAGAGAGCAAGCGATGTGCGTGTACTGACAGGCAAAAGATCCATATTATCTATGTGTATTTTTAAAAACAAGAGAGAATTTCACAACCATGAGAAATCCCAGAAAAAGCAGGGAAAGCTCTGAAGACCTTTTTTACAAATTAGATAGCCTAAGGGAATTTCAGAGGCATTAGCTCCACACAAATAGCTGCAGTGAGGGCAATGGACACCTTACACTGAGAGACTCAAGTGAGAAATATTGCTTAAGCTATGTCAACATTTCCTGTTAGTTTAGCAGAGAGAAACAGGCAGTGTCACCTTTGTCTTTTTGAATCTCTGCCTGTGCAATGGTTTAGTCTGCTGAAAGTCTAACCAAAATCTTCAGGTCAATAGAGGTTATCTGTGTGAAACTTTAAAGGTCTATTTTAAACAGAAGACCAGGCTAGACAGTCCTCTTTGACCTTAAATACTTGAAAAGTGAAAGCATTTTCCCATCGTGGGGAGAATAACTTTGTAGTTGCAGTCTTTGACTATGACTTGCCTTCTACTAAGGATGTAGAAGATGGATAGATGTAGTATTCAAATCCCCCTGAATGAAACAAATACTGTACGTAAGTTCTTCTATGCTATTTCTCCTTTTTCATTTGCTTTATGCCAATTTTCTGGTTTCTACTAAATTTTTTGGGGCTTTTGATGCTACTATGAAAAATGAAAATTAAGAAAGACACTTTAAAATAAGAAAGATGTAGATAAAAGTGTATCCATAAAGTTATACAAATCTATATGTTATGTTGTCTGGTAACTCATGCCAGTGAGACCCAGAAACTATGGCTTTATGTAACTGAAGTTACATGATTCCCAATTCTGGTAACAGACTCATGACGTGCTTTTGTAGATCTAACTAAATCCTGACATCATTGTGTAAGAACTGTTCTAAGCAATTATTACATGTAATTTTTAGTATCGACTATTTTTTCTTCTGTGTAGAGCCTTAGATAGTTGGAATTTTAATGTTACTGCAAATGGCTTGAGAAGGAGACACACTGCAATGGCAGGATGAAGGAACAGTAAATGAGGAGGTGGGAATGCAGAAACAGCACAGATGCGTGCACTGCTTACCCTTCTATTTCCTCCTGCCATTTACTGTGCAAATGCGCTTGCTGATGCTCATGGTTAGAGCTGGAGAAGCTGTGGAGAAAGAGCAGCTCTGGGTTGTGCCTGCCCTGGCAGCTCTGCTGCTGGCTGTGTCCCAAGGACCTCACTGCCCGGAGCAGCCTGTTTGGTGGGGTTCCAGTTCTGCACCAAACCTGTTTCTGCACAACCTTTTTCTGCCCCAAACAATCTTACTGGCAATATTGGGTAGTAAATAGCTCCTTCACAAAATGTTTTGGGGAGGCCACTTGCAGACCCTACTCTGTTAGTGCAAATCACTATATTCCATACGATATCACAGAGCTCCCTGTTGTAGGAATAACAGCCTGCTGTGGGTCTTTTTATAGCTAAAGGGATATGGCATTTAACAGAACTTTTAAAAAAGCCAGGCAATTAACTCTCTTAAACATCTATTAAAGAGGTTTTATATAATTTGTAGAAAATATGTGACTAGAGAGTATTTTATTCAAGGTCCTTTGATGTGACCTTCATAAAATACTTCTTTACATTTAGTGTACATTTGTTTTTGCTGTCCTAAAGCCAGCCCCCCTTCCCAGTTTTGCTGTGGAGAATTGGGCATATATTTTAAAGCAGCTCATTAGAAACATAGACCTTAATGAGAATAGATGAACAAATAAATGAAACCAGTCACCTCACTTGTGAAGAAAAACATTTTATCTGACCCAGAAGAACCATTACAGGGTTTACTGATTCCGTGAAGTAACATAATGTGCTGATTTTGATTGTGCAACTGTGTGTGCTACAAATTCTCATGTGAGCCTGGGAGAGGCTTGAAGAAATTAGAGATGAAAAAGGGTTTATTAAGTCATTTAGTTCTTGGATCATTCCCTAAAATATTTTTTCCACTGCTGCATCCAGTCAGGTTTTAAAGACTGCAAGAAATAGGGCTTCCACCATTTCCCTGAGGGGGAGCTTGTTCCACAGTCATCTAGATCTAACTCTTAGGACATTTTTCCTAATCAGTTAGAAAAAAATTGTCAGTGCTTAGCTAAATATATATATTTTGCATGGTGCTTCTGACCTCTCCTAGGCAGTTCCTTTCTTCTGCAGTGCACATTCTCTTTAATATTTATAATATTACTTCCTAGTGAAGATGTTGCTGCCTTCTGATGTGCATGGCTAGGTGATGGATATAAGAACTATAACTTAGTGTCTAAGAAGACTAGAATTGAGTGGTATTTCTGTAACAGGTTAATCAGTCTATTAAAAATAGGATGATCTATTTAGACAACCTCTGTACCTGTTTACATATAGACCCAGACAACTGGACTGATCCAAGTTGTGAGAGGTTTTGCCTCAGGTATTCATAAGGACCAACTCTGCAAATAGAGTTCAAGACCTTAAAAATAGACTGTTTTCTCTTTACAATAACCAATATCAAGAGGAAAGATGATCTTGGGACCAGAACCATGTTGACAGTGCTGTTTATTAGGCCCAAACCTGAAAAAAATTGCTTCATGTTGCTGTGTCTATAAAGGCTGTGCAGCACCAGCACATGCAGAGAAGAATTTTATGACAAGCTGTAACCAAATACACGCAAGGAACAGATCTGCTGAATAAGAAAGTGTTAGTTTCAATCTTTTATTCCTCCTTTCCTACCTTCCTTACTTTCTAAACTGATTAAATAGCAATGAATTTCTAGAAAGACATCCCATATTTTTAAGCACTGATTTAAGTGGGGAGAGTACAAACTGAAGAGTTAAAGAGACAGTTAAAGAGACAAACTCTACTTACAAAAATGTAAGGAAGTGAGTCAGCATGTGTAACAGCAAAAATGATCCTGGGATATTGAACATACAATATTAAAAAAATAATTTTTATATATATATATATTTATATATATATATATATATATTTCATTAGAGAATTTAAACTTTAATTTTCTTCTTCTCCCTGGCTCTCCTCACTGATCATGTTCTTCCTAACAGCATAAATCACAAGTACTAGTAGTAATGCAAAAAACATTAGTCCTCATTCAGAACACTTCTGCAGCTTACAGGTGTGAATAAGTTTTTACTCTTTAAACCAGAACTTTTCTAGCCAGCTTTCTTATGTAAGTAATATTTCACCTTTTCATTTGTATCTCTTAATATAATGTAGAAAAGAGGCGGAATATTTTCTTTTTCTTGTATGTGGGACCTCGTATTAACTCTGCTAAGACTTAAGCAAGGCATTTGTGATAAACCACACACGCATTTGTTTTCCATATAGCATTGCTTTAATAAACAAATCAGTGTCACATTCTTGCATGACGCAATCTCAACCCATTATTAATCATACTAAATGTTATTTCGGACCTTTATTTTTTTTTTCTTTTTTTTTTTTTTTCTCCCTAAATATTGTCAGTGGAATATTGTAGGCCTCTGCTGTTTTCTTTCAGCGAATTCGAGGTCGAAAAGCCAGTCTGGAGGAAATACAGCTGGTTCACTCTGAACATCATTCACTGCTGTATGGCACCAGCCCCCTGAACAGACAGAAGCTGGACCCCAGGAAACTCCTAGGTCTGTACAGGCCTCTATTCTACTGAGAACAGCACATTCCAGCACTGTCATTAGTCATAGCTGGTGTCAGTTTTAAATACTTGGCAAGCAGTGTGACAAAAATTCACTTTTTCCAACTGCATTGCTATGTGGAAGGAGAATGTTACAATGGAAGCCAAATACAGATTAGCAAAATGCACAGGCTGGAAAGCAGCAACAGAATTTTCTCCTTCTTTGCTTCAAAAATCATCAAAGTGTTAACCCTTTACTGTAATTTGTTCTCCAATGGAGGTCAACAACAATTTTGAACATGGTTGGTCTTCTATCTCCTTGTATTCTTTTATTTGAAAATGGGAGTTTAATATACACTTGCTTGTCAGAATTGCTTGTTTGCTGTTCTTATTTGCTTTATTTCAATTATTTCAGCCATGTTGAGTGCAGATACCATGCCTAAATCTTGCTAATAGGTGAACCTTAATGCCTTCCCATTATACAGGATATGATATGTTTCTGAATAACAGGGGGGGAAAAACACATTGAAATATTAAATAGATCTATGGATGTACAGAATAGTACAAAACTGACAGGATTTTCATAGCAAATATCTTAAGGCACAGCCAATGCTCAGTATATGCTTTTTACAATAGCAAAGTAGAGTTAAACTGAGCTCTGCCATGAGTCTAGCATGAAGCAGATCTACTTGACAGACCTGCTACAGAGAATGTGAAAGGAAACACACAAAAAAGTGGTGCATATTGGAAATAATCTGAGTATAATCCTGCCCTTTATGTGGATGCACAGTGGATGCAACACACTAATTCTCAGCTATTTTTATAATGCTTATTCTAAGATGTGGAGCTATTGCTAAATGTAATGAAGTGCAACCCAAACAAAAACAACACTAGCCATCAAAAGAATTTGCTGCCACAGTTCTAGTAATAGCTAGCAATTATCTTGCTTTGGGAACTAATACTAAGCAGACTGTTGCTTCAGTGAGTTGTAACAGTAGATAAGAAAAATGTCTTGATCACAATACTATGTAAGTTTCTACATCTTCTTAGCCAAAGCAACATCAAAACAAAAATATTTACAGTATGGTAGATTGTTGGGAGCTTGAATTTCTGAGGTAAGAAATCCCCCTTAAAAAAAACCCAAAAAAGTGTTTCCAATAAAAAGCACTAAATTCCTGCAAAATGAAAATTTGGAAACATTTTGAATTCATCAACATTGTCAAAATGTTCCATTTTGATAGAGTCAAGTATTTCATTTAAATTGCATTGGTTTTGATCCATTTAATATTAATTTTTACATTATCTAATACAACATACATTAATATAAAATAATGTTCCCATCTTGGATCTCAGTGGTTGACCACCATATAAAATGCAGTGTGTAGTTACAGCTACAAGGTTAGAAAAGGATTGGACCCAGACATCCTTGCTGTATTTCTGCCTGTGTATAGAATAGACGGAAAGCTTTGTTTATCCAGTCTCAGAAAACCATTTCTTTGCTCACAGATCTTTACTCGGCACTCTTTACCTTTTTCACTTGACACTTAGTCCAAAATAGTTACTCTCTGAGTTTATATCAAGATCACACTCTTAGCATACATTCTGAGTGTATCCTTGGCTTCCTGCCCTTTCTGTCTCTGTTTCTGGGTTGTTTTCTTGCTGTGTCTCACATGGCCTTTTACCAGGATGACAGTGAATGAAACACCCTTCCCACGTGCTTTTGCGTGTGCCTGGTTTTTGGTTGGAAACTCTAATCATTTGAGCTTCCAGACACTTTTATAAAGGATCTTTATTGTTTCTTACATTTTTTCCAAAATGTGCTGTTACTCTTCCATCTTTCATTGTCCCCAGTTCAGTGAGGTTGAAACTAACTAAACCTGACATTAAAATTAGCATCTTGGTATAGTGTAGAAATTCAAAAGGATATGTAGCAATGAAGAAAAATCTAAGGGAAATGTTTCTCATCAAAGATGTCATCAATAACAACATCGTCTCATAAAACATTTCTATTTCAATGAAAGTGCAGTTTTTGCTACAGAAATTTTTCCATCACGTTATGGCTTGGCATCCTAATGAAAAAGATAACTTACCAATTCCTTCCCTTACTCTTCTACCCACCCAAAAAGACAGAGGTACCCTTTGTTCTCCACTTGTGCTCCGGGAAAGTGTTTGTTCCCTGTCTCTGTTCAGAAGTGTACATCTGCACATCTGCATTGTCTGAATGTCTTTTTTTTTTTTTTGTCCTAACAAGCCACTTCTGTATCTTTCAGACAGAAAATAAACACTTGAAGGTATAAAATTTAAGAACAACTAGGACTAGAAATGTGCCACTTATCAATAAATGCTTATTTCAGTTCAGGAAAAAAAACTGTTCTGGAAGACTCCAAAGCGGAGCAACTATGAACTACAGAAATCAGTAAGAATTATGCACACAGTTATAGTTCACATATTCTTATTGCTTTCAGAGTATAAACTTGGCTCTATTTTCCCTACATCAGGGCCTACAAATACAGCTATTCCAAATGATCACTTCAACTTCTATTAATGCGCTATTGTAGTTAAACTTTTGACTGATTATATTTCAGTGTGGTGTGTTAAGCAACATGTTATGTTGCATTACATTGTCTTGACATGAAGGAAACTAATGTACAGACTATGTGTCACACTGCATTATGGTTTCATGTGACAGGATACAGCCTTTCAAACCTCTTTGAATAAACTCAAGAGGAGACAATTATCAAACAGGTCTTACAAATTTGTTTGCTTCTTCCCTCTCCAACCATAAGTAAGAAAATGCTTCTAAAAATCTGGTTTCCAATGATTACAAGTTTGTAAAAGTGAGAAATACGCTGTCAACAAATCTCTGACAGTGAGGCTGTATTTAGAGTACAACTAAAAAATACATTCACAGAGCATCTTTGCAATTGCAATTTCAAGTTAGTGAAAAAAATGACCACTTTGCAGAAGTGGCTTTGTTTGTGAGGAATGATACTGAAAACAATCAGGCTCCTCAAACTGTGCCCTTTCACAAATGAATACATTTTCTAATTTTTATATTTTTTTTTGAAAGAGAGTTTTTGCCCATTGCTTTTCCTGCTCATCAGAATCTCAGTCCCCAGTCGTCAACCTCTGAAGCAGCTTCCTTGACTTCTGTAGAGGCCCTGACCTCAGTCAGTGATGGGTGCCTCAGCACTGATTTTATTAACCAGCTCTTATGACACTTGTGGGTAGAAATTTTAGAATACATATCTTTGATAATTTTTCTAGCTCTATCAATAAATTGTTTTGCTGAATCTTCTCTAAAAGATATTTTATTCTGAAATTATTTGCTGGTGACTACAAACTGTGTCCTGATGCAAGGCCAAAAATGTAGGATTATTTAAAATTTGTCTTCTGTCTTACCTGAAGTATCCCAATATCTTTTTTATTAATATTCTGGAGGTATTCTGGGGTGGGAAAGGTGTTACTTGAAAACTATTGTTATTTACTAAGTTCTGCTGGTGCATCAACTCCAAACATCATGGGAAATTCTCACATTGATTCCCTTTCAGGGTTTGCTTTCTGCTACTGATTTTCATTTATTAAAAAAAAAGAGTGTTTTGAGATCTTTCCTGTCTATAGGGCTAGCTGAGTGTTGGTCTCACTCTCTCTTAGTAGAACCTTTCCTCTCTGTTCTTCTGATGAAATCTCAATGTTTTTCTTGTTCTGCAAAGCCTGTTATCTTCTTTTTTTGACTATCATGCAATAAGAACTGAGTATCCTGGCAGGTTTCTTGATACACTGAAAATGCTTCATTCTTCTTTCCAGTGGTTTAGTACTATCTGTTGATTGAATTTAGTGTCCTTCCTCACCATCTGCTTTTCTGTTTTTACTTTGTGTTTGTTGGTTTTAATTGTGTTTACCAGGCATGTTGTGCACAACTGCAGGGAGATAAATGAGAATTCATCTGTTCTCTCTTATGTCCCAACTCTGCAATGGAATTTAAGAAAAAAGGTCTAGTTATTCAATGTGCAAAAAATGCATTATTTTACCTCAAATTACAGCTTATGTTTCCATTATTTTCTCCTGTCACCTTAACAGCACTAATTTTTTAGTTTTTTGCTCAAGACTTTTCGATCTTCTCCCCACTAAAAACTGAAAAATTGCTGTTCACATTGATCCCTGGATCTGCTTAGCAAGAGATCCGGAAATTCCTCCTGTACTTCTGCTCTGACCATCTCCTGCAGCCAGCATTTCCTTGCATGTCTGGGGCCATTAGGACTCACAGTATGAGAATCATCTGCGTAGCTGCTGCACCTGCATTTCCCCTGGTAGCTCCACAGGAGGTTTTGTTTGGCTCCTCTTGCTCACTGTGCAAACTGATCAAAGGTCTCTAGTTGGTTAAAAATGCATCTTGGATTTTACTCAAAGTGTAAAGCACTTTCTTCATCTCAGACTTACAGTCTGGTCTCTTGTACTTCAAAGATGATGACTTATAATTGTCTTTATGCATTTCATTGTCACCTGCTAAACATGAGTAACTGCAGTGTTCGCCCCTTCTGTAACAATGAGTGGCTCCTCTAGGTAACTTGAGTGATTCACTATCTAACGTTTCCTCCAGATGGCAAAGTTACAAAGCTAGTTCTGTGATACGGTGGGGAGAAAAGCCTGTGTTCTCTTCCACAGCTGCCTTAGGATCAGATTACATACTGGGTTAGGAACTGCATCAAATCCTGAGATCCTTACCCGGTTTTCATATTGTCCTTATCAAGACAAACAGAGAGTTTAGTGGTATAAAAAAAGAAAACATGAATGAATAAAAAGTGAGTATAAATATGAAGTTAAATCCTATTACATTATCTAACGTATAGAGCAAAATAAGCTAGAAATTAGATTCTAAAGCCTATTAAGTTTCTGTTCCCTTTACTAGAATGTATTTACAGAGTAATACCGACACAAGTCTTATTTTGTTTTATGTTTTAAAAATATTAACATATTCATTGATGGTATGTAAATGAAGAGAACAGTATTTCTGCATAGGTAGGAAGACTAAGGCTGTGATTTTCAAAGGAAAAACTTTTTGGAGAGATGAAGTTAAGAAATTAGTCATCAGTTTAATACCATCTTAATGAGGTTCTCTCTGTTGTCAGTGAAAAGAAACAGGCACTTCTGAAGCACAGTTCATCCCATTAGTCATCTAGGCTGGGCAGAGGTGCCTGCCGCACTCCACTGGCTGTAGAAGAAGCCGACTCGCTTAGACAAGATGCTTATCAGCTACAGATATCAGGATGACCAGTCACCCTAGTTCAGGGTGACTTTCTGTGGAGATTTGATCATTATAGTCCTTTGAAACTGCTGCTTACCAATCTTAAGATTTGTCATTGCAAAAGACTGCCGTAAATGTCCCATGGCTGATTTGCTTTCTAAATGCTATTAATATTTTTTATTCTAATATATGGCATTTTCAGCATGTGATAGCCAAATCTGAATTACTGTAAAAAGTGATTACTGTTCCAGTGTTTAAATGTCTTTTTGATAAATGATGGTGTTTTTTTTTTCTTTGTTTGTTTGTTTTTTTTTTTTCCTTTAATATATAGGAAACGTGTCTCAAAAACTCTTTTCCTTGTTGCCTTGTGGGGGACTTGGGGTAAGTAGAGGTTTGCTTTTTCACAAGAGGGGCAGCACACAACATATGTATTCATTCATGAATTCTTTAGCACTATTGCATTTTCAGTTCAAAGTCTTCAGAAACTGATAAAAAGCCATTATCATACTGTGTTTTCCAAGACACAGAAGACAGTACATCACAATAAGCATATGGAACAGTTAGATTTTGTGGTAATGTATGCATTTCTTCATTGTCTGACTTCAGGTTTTTCTCACAAGCTCTATTTTTGAGGAAAGTAATGTGTATGTAATTGTTACAGCAGAATAAGCTTTGGAGAAGCTGTTTTGTGTACTGTCGAAAGGTAAACATGGCTTCACATTTCTCAGAAAGGACATTTAGTATGCTAAGTGGTCACTAGCTACTATCTAATAACTTGTGTGTTGTGAAACTAATACATTACTTGAGCATTTTTATGTCCTATTTCAAAACTGATTCATTCTGAAATATAATACAAGCTTGTCAATATTAGGACACAGTAGACAAAATACTGCAAACAAAAATTTGTTGTAACACAAGGTAAAGGAATTAACATAAATTATTGAAAAACATTTAGAATGGAGAATTTCTACCTATGTTGGTATCATGGTCCTATTAAATTCCAATAAAGACAACACCAGGGAGAAATAATTTTTCATGTACACAAAAGTACACAAAAGTATTCTATACTTTTGGTCCAGCTGGGACTGCTATTTTCTGATGTCAGCAATATCAAAGTTTAATGATGATATATCAGATATTGATGAGCTGGCTGGATGATGCGTATGTCTTTTAGTTCCCTTTCACTATTTCTGAGTATGCAGGAATAAAGGCACAGTCTCTGGAGGTCAACTTCCAATGCAACTTTCTAACGTTTTATTTACTTTTACATTTCACAAAAGATAAATTCCATACCATACTAGTGTTATTTATAGAAGGGTATTTTATTATGACATACCTGACAGAAGAACTACTAATTTTGTAAGATTTTAATACAAGAAAAAGAAAAATTCCATTTTAGCTGTCAGTATTTAGTAATTTTTGAGGATTTCTGAACTATGACTTAAGGAACAAAGAATGAGGAGGAAATGGCAATTATTGCAGCTCCTCTACTGTGGACTGAGCTTGCTGAGGATTCTGCCTAAAATTTGGTGACTAGCAATTTGTGTGTGGATCAGCTAACTTTACATATTGAGACAGACATGTATGTCCACAGGCACCTCATGGGCACATATGCGCACACACACACACGCATGTATGCACATATGTAAAAAAAGGTATATTTTCATGCTGTTGTTGAAGTTATTGAGAAGTTTAGAGAAAATTGGACAAGGATGAAGTTGATAAAAAATGTTGTTCAGGCTTCTGAGTAAAGAGAAGCTGATGTAAAATTTCTTCACAAATCTTTTTGAGGGTTTTGGCAAGTAAATAGGACTGTGGTACACTTTGAAAAATAATGTATAAGATTTTTCTATGAAACAAGTTATTGTGGTATTAAAAATTGTGAATAGAAATATGCTTTGCAATCCTTCTGCTAATGAAAGTACATATTCTATTTGAAATGTAACACAAGGCAGAGATGCTCAAGATAACTTCATTTTTTTAAGCACTTAAATTTATCTACATTTTTTGAGTCTGTTTGCTTTATTTCTTATTTAAAATAATGGAAATTTGATTAAAGAACATGTTGTAGAAATTGATCTTTTATTTATTTTTTTTCTAGTTGGTTTGCCTTTCTACATGTTATTATTGTCAGGCTTGCTGTGGGGCTCTTTTAAAGGAATGGGTTATGACCTTTTTCAAGGTAAATAATCAGATTAGGAGGTCTTTTTCAATGATATTTAGCTGTCTATTGGTTAAGAGGAGCTCTGGGAAAGGGAACTGCTTCAAATTGTGAGGAAAGCAATTCTTAAGTTTACTTTCAAAAATGATGGTGCAAAGAAAGAAACAGCATTGCTAATTTGTATCTTTCCACTTAATTGAGGGTTATAAAGCAATAATCAATGTAAAGCAGTACGAATAGTTTGTGCAAGGATTTTAAGGAGGGATAGAAGCGTTAATTTTTTTGTTTTGTTCTCATTTTTTTTTTCTTTCTTGCTTGTTTGTTTTTTGGTTTGTTTTTTTTTTTTTTTTTTTCTGAAAAATACAGCGAGGAAGTATTAAAAAAACAAAAACAAAAACAAAACAAAAAAAACCAAAAACAAAACAAAAACAAAAACAAAAACAAAACCAGAAAGACTTCCATTCTTGCAGGAGACTTTATGGCTGCCTCTTGAATAATGGTTTTCAGAGCTCTTTGGTCCAATTGTCTTCTAATGATAAGGGGACCTTGCTGGCTGTTATAATGCAGCTCTTCTATTACTAAATAGACTAATGGTTAGACTACCCACATAGGAAATGGAAAACCTAGGCTCATTTCTCTCCACTGCCAGGCTGGATTTAATATTAGAGCTCACATCTCTTAGTGGACATTGTTACCATAGATTGTTCCTGGCTGGGGACCCTCACATCACACACTGAAGCTGTGCCACTGTTGAAATAGCACTGGGCCAGTAAGACTGCGCATAAGTAGGATAAAGCCCATGTAGCTAAGGCTATGATCTACCTATCATACATTTATAAATAATGTGAAGTCCTAGCTCTGAGCCACTGCTCCACAAACAGCTTCTATATTTCACATTAAAGAATCACTGAATGAACTGGAAACTGCTCTTGGAGCAAGGACTGGAGCCTAGGACTCCACAGGCATTGAAGACATCCCAGCTGATGAGCTATAAAGACTTTATCAGCATGAGTTTGGGATGGCTTGCATTGTTCTCAAACAGAGGTCTGACAAACCTTTGTAACCCCAAATTCTACTATATTGTTTCATTGTTATCTCTTTTCTAATAGCACAAATAAACATCAGTCAAGATCAGGGATCATGTTCTTTGGAGATTACTTACAGTTACAGTAAAATAAAGTTTTCCCAGTAATTTTGAAAAACAAACAAGAGGCAGTGTCCATAACTAATATTTTCTAATCCTGTTCCATCATGGTTCTAAATCTTTTGTACCAGTGCAAAATGCATGTAAAGCTACTGTTTACTGACTTTGTAAACATTTTTCATCCGTATGAATTTTCTTTCAAGTAGTGATAGGAACTGTTTATGTCAGGGTCACTGGTGGATTTGGTTTGGTATGTGTTAGACTTTCAGAGGAAATCAAACAATAAACTTTATAGTTTTATAGGAAATTATCTAAGTAATAATTAGCTCTCTTATCTAAGAGCACAAAGCTGTTTCACCCTGACAACCAAACTGAACAGGTCTAACAGTTGTCTAAATCTAACCTCCTAAATTTGTCCATTACAGGTTTTCTTGCAATGATGGTTAATTTTTTATCAGAGGACTACCCAGGGTCAGCAGTACAACAGTCACTGAATATGGGACCTCTCTCTTGCAATAATGCTTTTTATTCTTTTTTCAAGCTTAAGGCTGTTCCAGAACCAACTGTTGTTAAAGAATTCTATAATAATACCGGGGGGGATGCAATTCCTTGTGTTGGAGAGAGAATAGCAGCTCTACAGCCAACAGTTTTAATAACAAGAGATGGTTTCTTGCAGCTGGTCAGAGGTTTGGAATGTGAACAGGCTTCCAGGAGAGGTGGGTAGATTGCAGGTGAAGTGGCCAAATGGGGAGAATAATCAGAAATTACTTTTTGGTTCTGTGGATTATCAGACCATTCCACAATTTTTCATCTGTAAACAGCTGCTAGAGCTATAACTGATCATTTGATCAATGCATCCATCTATTTCAATTCTTCCACCTCTGTTGTGCTGTGAAAATGACAATAAGAGAAGCAGAAATCTACTTTTAATGGCACTAAGTTTCATCTCCTTTCCTCAGTCTGTCACTAAAAATAGTGATTGTTTTCCTGCCTGTTTGACCTGCTGCTGTGTGAAGAAATCTTGAAGTCATTTCTCAGCCATATTTTTTTGTCTAGTTGATAGGCAAAAAACCCACAAAAGCAAAGAAGAGCAGTCTTTTATGATAATGTCATCATCGGCTCCTAGCTTCAAACACTTCTGCGGCTTTTGAATTGTCATTTATAACTTGGAACTGAACCGACCCATAATTCCCTTGATGCATTTAGAGAAATTGATAACAGACTGCTTCTTTTATGGCTCAGAGGAGGCAACTCCAATCACATCACTATTGGCAGTCAATATTATTTTCTGACATGGTTGTAAAAGTATAAAGGGGCTTATGGCATTTGTTTAGATGAGGAATGGGCTCTCAAGCTGTGCTGGGGTTTATGGGTCCAGATTACCGAGAAGCAAAGGGAATATGATGTTTGCAAACAGGATATGATTTTATTTAAGTTTGGGTTTCATACGTTGCTCCCTGGGGATTGTCCTGCAGACAGCAGAGAATTTCACTTTTATCATATGAAATTGGGCAGTTATCCAATCCCCCCTGCTCTCCTCCCACCCTCCAAAGACACTGCTCCAAACCTGTAACATGTAAAGTCAGGTCTTTGAATTGCAAGAGGAGGAGCTGGGGGGGAACACCACCCTGTGAGAAATCGAACTTTTGCCGAATAAATATTTAGTGAGCTGAATAGACTGTAAAGCTATAAAAACTCCCTACATTTTTACAAAAATCACAAAATATTAACATTCTGTGGATGTTGAATTTCTTCCTGGCATTCCTTGCTGTGGTAGCTGGACAGTACTGCTTTTTATCCTGACCACACAGGAACAAAAGCAATAAGAAAGGCAAGATTTCACTGTTATACAATTTTAGTAAGTCATCCAGGCAACAAATTGTTTTCTGCTGTTTCTCATATCTTTTGCTCCTTCCCTTGATCTTCTCAGTCTGGGCCCAGGAAGAATTTTCAGCCTTTACACATTATGGCTCTTCATTCCTGTTATCTGTATAAGAGCTAATGGTACCTACCTAGCTCCATTACCATGGTACAATAGTGTAAAAATTAAGAAAGTATTGGTGATGGCATTGTCTCCTTGTAGTAGATTTCAGGTTCCAGGCTGCTTAGGGATGTCTCCTTATATCTGCCTGCAAATCTGGCTGTAAAGAAGTGCCTATGGTTTGAGCACTCAAATTAAACATCACCTCCACTCAGGTATTCCGATAAACTTGTGTCCTTCCCCTGTATCCCAGGCTGTCCCAAAATAGGTATAGTGTGTGCATAATATCAACCAAAACTATGTATTTTTCCTGGTTTGGGGAAAACAATCTGTTTTTCCTAGAATCTCAGCTAATTAATATGATGTCTTTCACTCTGAAATCACCACTGCTAATATATTAACCTATCAATTGAAACTACTTGCCTGAGTAGCCTTATTAACCTACTGAACTTTGCCAGTTATAATATTTTTGAGCAGATTGCGGGAGACTTCTGGGAATGAAAGACTGGTCTGCCTCCTAAGCCTCTCTGGCAACTACACCATCCCTAAAGAAATTCCAAGATTTAGTCAAAACAACCTCACAGGCACATTTTTCTTCAATTGATACACTAACTGTTTAGGACTCACAGTTACACAGCATTGACTGTGTGTCATTTTCTGCAGAAATCATAAAAATACATGACCAAAAAGGCCATCCTAGTACCACCCCAAGGCACAACTTAAGGCCAGTGGGGATGGGACCAGAGCAAGGGCTGCAGGTTTGTCATCCTGGAGCATTTAAGTGTCTGCATGCTCAGACAGTTTGTGCAGTTCCAGATAAACATATTTAGGCCACAGAATGAGGGAATGAGTGTGTAACGTGCTCCCAGCCACTCTGGTGAATGCACTTTTTAGGTAATACACCCTATCGGTTCTGGCAATTCATGGGAGCCAGCTGTTTCAGTGGACTATGTTTTGTAGGAATGGACCAACTGACATTACGTTTTAGTCAAGCTCTCATGCATACAGAATTGTAGGCTTTCTAGCTGACCAGCTCACAGCTTCCTTGAGTGGGCAAACTGAAGAAGAAATTGGGAAATGAGAGAAAAACTGCACATTTACTTACTCTTAGCTCAGAACAACAGCTGTCTGAAGACTCACTTGTCCAGCTTCACATACCTCACTTTAGACAAATTACTGAAACAGCCAAAGCAGGACCCTGACCACCCTTGCTTGCCTGTATAACCATTAGAGAGCCATGTGCATTGCTAGAGCACGAGTCAGTTCACCTAAGATCAGAAGAACTGACTGGAGGTGCTTAATTTCCTTCATTGACAGGGACTTGAAGTAGCTAGGTTGACAATTTTAGGCACATACGTCTTAGAAAAAAAGTAAGTTAATAAGTGTGAGTCTGGATGATCAGAACAGGAAACAGATACTCCTCCTTTATGGAGGTACAGAGACTTCATATGTGGATCTGGAAAGTGCAATGGTGTCTTATCTCTGGCAGGGAAGGAACGCCACATTTAGCATATCAATACCATGGCCACAAAAAAGGAAAAAATCTCTTCACACTATGGAGCTGATAATATTTTTTTCACCCTTTTTAACCGAGGACCTTTTTTGCTTGGTGCTAGACCAGATTCAAATTGTAAACAAAGATACAGCACATGGAACACAGGAAACTATTGAGAAATTAATGAGCTATCATAAAGTCAAACCTTTAAAGGTCTAATTTTGTACATTTCCTAAAAACTGTTGTGTTGCCAAAGGCCAGCATCTTGCAAAGAAACCTTCTTATTTGACAGAATATGAAACACTTTATATATATATATATATATATACATATGTTAAATGTAAATAGTGAAATAGTGTCATATACAATTTACTAATATTATTCACTCTCCCCAGGTTCAATCACACAGACACATATGGATTTGATAGGAATTCTGTAACTAAAGCAGAATTCACATTTGCACTTTAAAAACACATCATGTATTTATTGATAAAATTTAGTCCCCAAGATGGACAGAAAAGCTTTCTGAAGAGGAAATGTTCATGTGTTGCTTATCTGAATAAACACTAGGTTCTAGCATAGCTCCATGGTCGCCTCTAACATAAAGATCATCTAAATTCCAGAAAAAAGCTGAAATGTTGTGTATTGCGAAAATGTGTTCAGCAGCAAATGATCAGACTTTAAAAAATAAGGCCTGAATTCTGCACACAAAAGTTGTCTTTTCTGTAACAGTACGCATTACAACCAGCTTCAGACCATTCTATCTATTTGCCCATGAACTCCTGGAAACTGCATGATCAAACATAAGAAGGCAGTTGTGCAAGCATTTTCACACACTAATCCATTAAATACTAAAACAAATGTCAAGTTAAATTAATAGAGTGCTCAGGGCTACGTCTGAAAGTGCAGTAACATTTTTACAAGCATCTGGTGATATATGCCACATATCTGAGACTTGAACCTGGGCCTAAGTGTTTTATTTATGAGTTTTTTCTAAAAACGAGTTCTAATCCACATCTAATCCATGCTATCCTCCCTTCATTTCCCTACCAATGATCCACACAGCACTGTTTCACTAAGGCTTTCAGGTCCTTTAGGGTGTCTCATGTATGCTTTATGAGACCTAGAGATTCTGAATGCCTGTCATAAAACTCAGTTTAAGAGAGTAACCAAATCAAACTACTTCTTCTGAAGATACCCTATTTGGGCTTCTGCTTGATTTAGCAGGATTCTTTTCTGATTCTCATTTTGAATATAAAGATATTTATTTTTCAATACATACTTCACACATTTACTTGTTCTTTTACAAACCTCGAGGTGAATTCCATTTGTACAGTAGTATGGGTGCTATATTTTTAACAATGGCTGACTACTAACATCAGCAACTCTGCTAGGCATTCAATTACTAATTTTTACTTAGATTATTTTTTTTCTGATTATTTTCTTAAAATTGGCTTTGATTTATAATAGCTTTATAAATTAGGTCACTATTAACAGGTAAAACTTTAAAAATGTTAAATATTCTGCAGATGGTGGGTACATGTACTGTCCACATTCCTTATTCTTGCCCTGAAAGAGGGTTTTGTGGGCAGAATTAATAACCTCAGTTAGAAGTCAATTTCCATGAATACTATTGCTGACAAATTCTCCTACTGTAATTACTCAAACACAACAGAGAAACCAATGCAAGCTCAAGTAAATTCCACCCTTTTTGTTTAAGCAATGATTTGTGAAGATCCTTTGAACTACTCATCCCACTGGAGCCTAAACATCACATCCCCTTCACAATTAATTTGTAAACCAGACTGGTAGGCAAGAAAATATGGGTACTCTTTATGGCAGGCATTTTAGATTAAAGCAGCTGGAAACAACTTTGACAGGACAAATCTCTAATATGGCTGGAAAATAACAGTAAAAATAAAGTAAGTTTACTGTACATATTTTCCCTGAAGAAGCCTGCTTTTACACGGTTCCTGTATATGGGATTTATTGAAGAGACGTCAGCCATGTAAACTTTTCTTCCTTTGTTCCTTAATGAAAGACATGGCTGACAGGCCATTCGTTAGACGTTGTCCCTTGGAGATAGTCTGCACACCTTCGCTTCTTTAGTCATGGTGAGATAAAACAGCAGCTGAGAAGCACATCGAGGACCTTTTGCTTCTTAGTGGAAATCACAGAGGTGATGGATGACCACCAGGACATGTGTAGGAGTGGGAGGTGAGAGCTTTGAGTGTGGCACCTGGGAAGCTGCACTGCTCATGGTCAGGAGCAAAGTATCCCAAACTTATGTGCTAGTGTTTACTGGCACCAACTGTCTCCAAGAATGACAGACTCCTTGCTGGAAGTGGTAGCAAGATGCCACACACAATTTTTAGAGGCTACAACACTTCAGGAAAATATCTGATTTCTATTTTCATGCCAGATAATTTAAAAAACACAGTGATGCAAACATATTTGCTCTGGTGTAAGTAGAAGAGTGTGAGACTCTGAATGCTTTTAAAGTTAAAGCACAGTAATTAACTCTGCAATACACAAGTTTTATTTAATTGCAGTATCATTGAGGAGGTCTGTACTCTCCTATATTATTTCTCACAGTTTAATCAGTTTGTTTACTACATATAGCTATGCTGTTGCTAGCTGACTAGATTTTATTTACTTCTTGATTTTATAACCACTTATATCAAAGGACAGTATTTTTATGTGGTAGTTTTTCCAGATTTGTGTTGAAATGTATCCATCTGAAATGCATACTGAATTAACTTCCATATATTATAAGAACAGTTGAGCCCAACCTCTGCTTTTTAAATAATGGGCAAAGACTCTAAACTACTGCAACTAACTGCTACTTTTTTGTTTGTAGTTCAGGACATTGGACACATAGGATACAATCACTGCTATCAAAGGATCATCACAGGTCAAAATTTTCATGAAAAGGTAGATGACAGATTGCATTTTTGAGCTATTTTCAGATAATAAGTAGAGCATCCCTGGGAGGGACATGTCGTAACTCTAGGAGGACTGGTTTTGATTTTTATGATGGCAACAGTTGTGCAGAGAATCCAGAGCCAGATGAGTGATTCAGTATATTTCTAATTCTTTCTAGAAGTTAAAGCAGAATTCCACTGTGGAAGCTGGATTTATGTTAAATCACGAATTGTGTGTGTGTGTGTGTTTGAGAGAGAGAGGGCAAGCTCTAGGATGCTTTGTCAGAATCCATCCCAAAGCAGTAGCATGGGATCTCTTTTATATTGCCATATATTTATCAGTGGATGTGTATTTAAGGCAACTTCAGAGTTTACAATAATTATTTAAGAAAGAGAAACAACTCACCCAGGTGAATACACCACACAGGGTATGAAAAATGGAATGGTGTGTCAAACTGTGAGCAGAATCTCTGGTCAGCAGAACAGTGACCCAGTGATCATCAGGCAGATCACAGGAGGTTTCCAGAGGAAGGAGGACTGAAACAGAGGATGAGTGAAGAGATTCTCTAGCCAGGGAAGGGACAGGTAAAACAAAAGGCAATTACAAGTATATTTTAAAAATTATTTAGAATTACTATTCGTGCCACTTTTTTGCCTCCCTGAGGTAGGTTCCAGATAAATGTAAATAGCAGGACAAGTAACATTTCCAGTTTCAGCAACTGTGGTGATTTCAGAAAGGCCTTTAAGTTAACAGTCTCTCAGATGTACTTACATATCCCTTTTTTCCACCTTCACATGCACGTGCCACAAACTGAGGACAATATGAGGAGTTGGTAACTTTCAAACTTTATAGTCAGTCTTCCTTAACATGCAATATTCCAGCCATGAGGGGGTACAGTACAAGCTTTCTATCTGCTGAAACATCTCTGCTGCAAAGCTTCTTGTTTCTTAGCTTGTTTTTAGTATGCTTAAAGTCTTCACTGTGAAAGTCAAATTATCACATAGATATTTCTTGCAGGAAGCATTCCTATCAAGTTCTTTTTGTAGTGCAAAGCAGGGAATTTCTGCACACAGGGCTCGAAACATAAGTTGCATTCAGTAAAGAAAAGTTACCTACATTTCTTTTCACTTAAGTCATTCGCTTCCTCTTTAATGCCTCCACATCCACTTCAGGGACAGGTAGCTTAATTTCTATCATCTGTAGCTTTACAGAGTATTAGCTTTGCTACACATGCCAATGATTGAGCTATACGAGATGTGCTTGAAAAAGTCTACAACCTGCAGTGCTCATTCAGGAAACTCGGAGTGAAGTAAATCCATATGTGTGTTAGAAAGTCAGTGTTCAGATAGGGCTCGTGTTCTCTGGCTCTTGGTGCTCTCTACGCACAATCCTTTGAAGAGCTGCAGCAGTGATAGGATTTTTGATAACAAAATGTGTAATATGCTCATAGTTTAACACTGAAACTATTATGCTTTAGATTTTTTTTCTTTTTCATGTGGTTGGACATTCATAATGTTTTCCTACCCTGACAATTTTTAAAGGACTCTTAAATGAAAATAATGTATCTAATTAAGCAGAAAAAAGGGGTAAGATTCTGTGTTAGAATAAAACTACAAATGCTGTATTTTCTCTAAATCTTGTTTAACATTTTCTGAAAAAAAATTCCTAATCAAGACAGGGTTTTCACTGAATGGTTCAGCTGCTCCAAATCACTTGCAGAACAAAAATAACCTCTTATAAAATTCCATCTGACTTTTTCATAGTCTGTGATTCAGACAGCATCACATTTGTCACAAATTCATGCATACTCAGCATCTAGATAGACCGTCAGATACACGTGATATTTACATGAACTAGAACCAGAAACCAGTGTCTGATCTTATTCCCTTGTATAAAATCCAACCATTTAATCTAATGGGAATAAAGAAAAGCATATCTAGTAGGATTTTACATTGCTACATTTTATATATATAGCTTGACAAGTGGGCCAGCTAGAAACTGTAATTTTAATGGGTTTGCCATTTGTATCACTGTATTTCATCAGTGATTTACAATGTAAACATTGAGTATCACTAAAAGAAAATCTGTTTAAACACCTGAAACATTTAAGGCAATACATAGCACTAATAGAGATATAAAATGGAGTGAAATGGCATTTTCCAGTAGTTACAGCTAAAGCATTGGCTGTGTGATGAAAGTTTTTCTAGGCAGTTCTTCATCAGATGTTCCTCAAAAAATTCAGTCTTAAATTTTGTGTTAACATGAAATTGAATTTGACATTTAAGTTTGTAATACTGTGCCTTTCCAGGATAATTATTAATATGTTTATGTTAGTTTTCTTGTGCTATAATAACTACACTAAGTTACACAGCTTCAGTTGGCAACTCCTGGATTTGAGGGTCTACCATTTGTCATATGTACCATGCCCAAGAGATCAGCTAAAATATCTTGAATTTCCTATGTACATTTAGGTGGCATTTTTTTGAAAATTCCTCAGGAAACACTGCTTTGTTTCCTGATTTCCCATTTTTATTGGATCACCATGAGCCAGCACTGTGACCCTGTGGCCAAGAAGGCCAATGGCATCCTGGGGTGTATTGGAAGGGGTGTGGTTAGTAGGTCGAGAGAGGTTCTCCTCCCCCTCTACTATGCCATGATGAGACCACACCTGGAATATTGTGTCCAGTTCTGGGCCCCTCAGTTCAAGAAGGACAGGGAACTGCTGGAGAGAGTCCAGTGCAGAACCATGAAGATGATTAAGGGAGTGGAGCACCTCCCTTACGAGGAAAGGCTGAGGGAGCTGGGTCTCTTTAGCTTGGAGGAGACTGAGGGGTGAACTCATTAATGTTTACAAATATGTAAAGCGTGAGTGTCACGAGGATGGAGCCAGGCTCTTCTCGGTGACAACCAATGATAGGACAAGGGGCAATGGGTACAAACTGGAACACAGGAGGTTCCACTTAAATATGAGAAGAAACTTCTTCACAATAAGGGTGACGGAACACTGGAACAGGCTGCCCAGGGAGGTTGTGGAGTCTCCTTCTCTGGAGACATTCAAAACCCGCCTGGACACAATCCTGTGTAACCTCATCTAGGTGTTCCTGCTCTGGCATGGGGATTGGACTAGATGATCTTTTGAGGTCCCTTCCAATCCCTAACGTTCTGTGATTCTGTGAAAATTAGGTAGCAGTCATTCAAGTGGTATGAGGGAAAATTTTTAGTGGAAGATATTTGGTCTTATTGTCCCAGTTCAGTCTCCTCACACTCAGCTGAAAGCAAAAAAATGATAAATGCTGTATACCGGCCAATACTCAGTGTTCGGTGGTTGGAGAGTCTGCCGTCTCATGTGTCAGAGCAGACAACTGTCTTGAAGGGTGGGTACTCTCGAGCTGTGGTTACAATTTTAACTTAATCGACCTTCCTGGAAATGAATCATAGTCCCTTTGAGGATGCAGGCTCCTGCTCGTGCCCTGGTGTACCGAGCAGCTGCCATTGAATCATTTTCATCAGCCACTCCTTCATGTTAACCTTAATTTGCTAGCCATAAAAATAGTAAGACAGTACTCCCTCCCAGCTCTCTTGTTGATACTTCTTTATTTAAAGTATTGCACAGTATTTTTCAAACTTTATTAGAGTTTGATTAAATTGATTTAACCAATGACCTCTACTTACTTATCTCCTTATTTGTTTTTAAAATGAAAACTGATTCAGAGTTGCTTTAAAGCAGTTGAGAGACAACTTGAAGGTCTGCCTAATGTTAAATACAACTTTTTTTTTTTTAACAACTTGGTTTCTTTCTTATTTCTTGTTGTAATTTTCTTAGTTACCTATTGATTTCTGTGTGTCTTTGGGAAAGCTACTTAATTTATTTATATTTCAAGCTACCAATCTGCAAAACAAATACAATAAATCATCCTGTATCAAGCTGATGATGCTTAATTGTGTTTGTACAACATTTTGAGTTTCTCAGATGAAAACACAGTGTGATGTTATTACTGTTATTCTAAACTTTGCAAGCGAAATCCAGTCTTCTTATTCAGGTCTACCGTGGATACGAACTATTTTCATTAGTTCTGCTGCATGCACACAAATCTGATCAAAATGAGAGAAAACTCAGGTCCAGTACACTGAAAAATAAGATCACTTTAGTAGGTTGAAACATAATATTATTGTAACAGTAATGGTGAAGACATTTGACAGGTGTAGAGAAGATCAAGCTTCTTTCTGTTTCAAATGACTAATCAGAGAAATTCCTCATAACCTCCAGAGTTGAGTAGCAGTTGCATCCAGTTGCATCCATTTTCAATTACTTGATTACTTTTTTTTTTTTTTTTTTTTTTTTTTTTTTTTTTTTTTTTTAGAAATTAGGAACAGAAGCTTCTGGTTCAAACTGAAAATGTCTCGATGTGCTTGGAACTTACCCAAATAGCATCTGTTACAGTGTTTTGTCTATTCCTAAACATTTTTCATGATGAATGTGTACAGTATGATACAATTAAATGCACTTCCCATGGAGCGTCAAGAAAGTCTGGCTGTCTCTTTGGATGACTTTTTCAGACTATTTCACACCATCATGTCTGCTTGGCAAAGTATCATATATGGAATATAAAACATTTCACCTGTATTTTTTTGTATGTTTCTGCAAATAGTAACTGAAAATAGATTTCAAAAATAAAATTTGAGCACACCAATTTAAGCTGTAAAGCAGCTGCATAGCCATCTTTATAATATGTCATTTATAATATTTTATCTTTACAATATTTTATCCTTCTGTTTTATATAATGTTTTACATGTTGTACTTGCTCATTTAGAAGGAACAAAAGATAATTTTCTCTGCTTTAGAGTAACACATTCATCTGTTACAAAGTGGGATCTAAAGCCCTTCAAGCCAAAATTTATTAGTTCATCGAACTTCATTTTATTTAATTTTCTTTTCTGTCTATGGCAATAATGGCACTGAAAATGATCCAAACAATTAATTATTCTGATTTTTGGTCATTTAAAAACTGCTTCTGCCTGGGTGGGAAAGATGAGTGTTTGTTGCCCTTATTTTTTTAAAAAAAAAAGGGGTGATGACCCGAGCCCCTGGTGAGTTTTGGTCGCTGGAGTTGCTGGTGGTGGCTGCTGTAGCCAGGGGTGGCTGTCCCCGCTGGACACTTGGTCCCAGAGCTGGCAGGTCCCCGTGCCCCCACCAGTGTGAGGACCTGGCGCGCTGCATCTGGCGGCCGATGAGCCGGCCCGGCTTGGCGATGTAACACTGTTTGTAATGAGAAATCTAAACAGGGAATGGCAGCGAGGCATGACAGGAATGTGTTTCCATTGGAGAAGCCCGTGCAGAGAAAAAGCATAAGCAAAGCCATGTCCAGAAGGCCTTTCAGCTGGCCAGGACGGAAGACTGATGTTATTGTACACGGGCTGTCACGCTGCCAGCCCTCCCTCACGGGTTTGTTTTCTCTCATGCTCTCCCTCTCCCTCTCCCTCTCCCTCTCTCCCCTGCCTTCCTCCCGGGGCCGGCTGTTTGCTCAGGTGGACAGTGACACCGTTTGGAACGAGCTGCACTCGGCCGGGGCGGCACGCATGGCGGTGGGCTGTGTCATCGAGCTGGCGGCCCGTGTGGCCTCCCGGGAGCTGAAGGTGAGGCCCGGGCCGCGCCGTGGGTGGGAGCGCCGGGGCAGCGGGGCGTGGGGGGAGGCTGAAGGGAAGGCGTTGTTCAACGTTCTGCTCCTGGGAGGGTGGCGGGAGGAGGGCGGGGGGCACAGCCATGAAGGTGTGGCAGCCCAGGCGGTGCTTCCAGTCCTCACCAGGGACTTCCTTGCTGTCCGTACACTGGGGCAGTGGCGGTGGTTACAGAGCAGGGGGCTACAGTCCGAGGTGAAGCTCCTCATTGCCTGCACACCTCTGGGCAAGTGGTTGTGGTGTTGCCTTTTGAAGTTATTTCTTTAAAAAATAAAAAAAAATAATATGTATGTTTAGTTGTGCATGTAACCTCAGGATACCACCCAGGGAGAGGAGAGGCAAACAACGGGCATGCAGGCTGGGGGCAGAGGAAGGTGGCTGGTGAGGAGAGCCCTGACCTGGAGGTGCCTCTGCCCCGCCGGCCGCCCCGTGCTCTTCTCCCTGGCCCCCTTTCCCATCCTATCTCCGTGCTGCTCGATCTGCAAGGCATGATGTAGAAAACCCAAATTATCCCCAGTCTAAACAATTTATAAAAGCTCCAGGCCTGACGGACTTTGACATTTTATTTGGTATTTTAACAGCCCTATTTAAAGGTACACCATATGCCGCCGGAGTGCAGGCTTGCCCCAATAAACATCATTGGAGCTAACATGTCTCCTTAATGAAACTGTTTATTCCCTTTCCAGTCTAAATAATAATGGATTCAGTCCTGTTTCCAAAATCAAGATAAAAATAAATATTTTAGGATTCACATTATATCATTTTTAAACTCCAAAATGTATTTGAACTTGAGAATTTTCCTTCTGTATATCTGTCTAATTTCAGTCAAAATATATTAGCTACGTATTTGTGGAGGGGTACATATGTCTATGTGTCTATATACATAGATATAGAATAGATAGGTACATAAATGACAGTGTGCTCGGGTGAAATGCAATACTATAGCTTTGACACAGTTGAGTGTGGTTACCAAATTTTCATATTCAGGAACTAAAATCATTAGCCAGGTACTACACAAAGTGTACAAGTTTTGAAATCTCAGATCAAAGACAAGGGTCCATCATATGGGAGCCTGCTGAGCATCCTTTCTGATGGGTACTGCATCCCCATTAAGTTTTTTGGACAGAACTGGATTCAATACACGACTCACTGTGCATTCTTCCCACCCAATGGGACCAATGAAAGTGAAGAAGGACTTTTTAGCTAGTTTTTACTTTTGGCAACTGCGGGACACATGTAGGTCTCTAAGGCAATAGAAAAGCAAGTTTTGATAAGAATAATGAGAGATGTCCTATGTGCAGTTGACATGAGCAGGGTATACTGCAGAATCTTTACTGCTTACCTCTGTACATTTGTGGTATCTTTCCACAGTGTGAACGCTTCTGGTTGTTTCTATGTCTGTGATGGACAGCTGAAAAGAATCAAACATCAGGCACTGTGAGACCTTGGTTGCTACTGGCATTGCAACAGTCTGTAAACAAATATTTAAAATTTAGTTCTAGTTTGTAGTTTACCATAAAATTATTGTTGATCCTAAATATAATCCTTGTGTATAGTGCAGGGAATTGAAACAGTCTCACACAACTTCCAGTTGAGGCATGGGAAAGGTAATTATTTGATAGATGTGCCAAGTAATTGATTTATACCAAATCGTCAAGAAAATAGGAGTGGAAAGGCTTTGCAGTGAAAAAGAGTTGGGAATACTCACACCATTCCTGATAGGCATTCATCTAACCTTCTCCTGTACTTCCAGCATGAAGCCCAATGACTTACATGCCATCATGCCAGCTGTATGAACTAATAATCTACGTGTGGTATTTATAATTTATGGTTAGGGAGAGGTTACTAAGGCTGGACTGACAGAAGAAAAGCATGCTAGCAGAAGTTCTGGAATGCACTGATCCTGACGTTAGATATTTTGACAGAGTCCTCCTATGTTCGCTCTCTCATTGCATCCATACAAATGTGGGTTTTGCTGGCAAGTTGCTCCCACTAGCCTCATATGCTAAATGACATTGCGGGGATTTTTGCAGTGTATTCTGGGGCTTTTTACTTGATGTTCAGGATGAGATTTTAGGTAGCTTTAAGATTTTAGCCCCACAGAGCTTCGTGTTCCACTCTATGTTTGTGACATTACATGTTGCTTTTCCATCTTGCTGCCATTTTTCTTCTAGAAACATACATGTTGCATATATAGGGAAAATGTCAATTCTGTAGTGTACTTGTGAAGATCTAAGGGAAAATAACTGAAGCTGACCATTCCATGTGCATTCATTGGCCAAATATACAAGTGAAGCAATCATTTGGGGCCTGTACTGTGAACACTGAGTGGGAGGATTAAGTTCTGATGGGGATCTGGGATGATGTGCCGCAGCTTCAGAATCTTTGGATGACAAAAAAAAATGCCTTCCAAGAATTGTGTGTAAGCTATAACAGCTCTGCAACATGTAAATAGCAGTAGAGAAACACACCGTAGTTTTTCCCTGAAAGTTTACCACTGTGGATTGCTATCAGATGGTGCACAGTCAGCTTGGTGTCATCTTAAGAAAAAAAAATAAATTATAAGGCAGGACATACTGATTTGTTCTGAAATCCCACCGTTCTCTGAGAAGAGCTGCTGTTAGTATTCCTTAGTGGCATACTAACAATACACAGCAAGGACTTCCCACAAGGCAGTGCTGCAGATTGCAGCAGAGGAGGCAGTGGATTATCTCCCCACTGCGCTGGAGAATCACAGATGTCCTTTTCTGAAACAACCACAGAAACACTAGGATAACCTCAAAGTAAAACTATCTGGCATAGACGAAGTCTGAGACAAGAAGTCGCAGGAATGAGAAACTGAAGTCATTCATTTAACAAGTGCTTTTCTGATATGAGAATTATCAAATTTGTTGGCATAGCTGGGTATGAGCAGCCCAAATATTTCTTACAACTTGATGAATCAATATGTATGTTTTTAAAAAGTTGAATATGCTTTTCTTAAAATGAATATAACAGTTTATTTTACGGACATGAATTCAATTAATTTAAAAAATGAATTATTTACAATACTGAAGACAAATGTCTTCACTGCCTATCAAGAGTGTAGAAACAAACATACAAACATAAAGTGCCCTGTGTTGACTGGCATCTGACATTTAAAGTCCACTTCAGGAAGGACAGGACATTTCAATTTCTAGGTCTCTATTGATACTGCTATCTATTGCACAGTGTGATAGCTGCTAAGAGAAGGGTTGAAACTACAAAATAAGTTATGAAAGTCTGTGGAACAACTGAGAGATTCACTGCAGAGCTGGGCATGAGTCAAACTCATAAGAAAGGCAGAAGGTTCTTTACTTTGTTCTGAATTTCCTGAGACTCAGTCCCATTTCACACAGGTCTCATCTGAGAACAGCAATATTTTGTTCATCTAATTTGGACAGTGTTCAAAAACTGACCAGGAGTTAAGAGTTCTCTTCACTGTAGTTCAAACCCCTTGTGAGACATCAGTTTTCTTTGATCTTGACTAATGAGAAAAGCATTAATATGACAGTGCTAACCGTGTAAAACAATAGGGTTTACTGAAATTCTGCTGCTGCTGTAATAGTAAATTACTGTAGGGTTGCTTTTTTAAAAATCAAGACAAATTGTGCCTTCTCTCAGGAGTCTTAATCTGGATATTGTTATTATTATATCAGACAAAAAAATAAGGATTTCGAGGGATTGGTTAATAATATAATGAGCACCCATTGAGACCCATTTGACACACATCTGGGATAATATTTATAATAACAGAGAATAAAGATTCACACCACTTAAAGATATAGTATGATAAACGTGATGTTATACTGAGTTGAATTAAATGCTTTTCCTTTTTTTCATTAATTTATTTACATGTATGATGAAAGTCATCTTGGCAATATTACAATAGGAGATGAGCCTAAAGATTGCATGAAGTTCACCTTTTTTTGAGATTTTTTTTTTTAATTTAGGAAACCTGCCGATGCATAGTGAGGTATTTATGTTGTATGGAATAAGTGCCACAGCTCTCCTGTCTAGCTGTTTTTCTGTAGCTGCCTTTGCTCCTTTCTCATTTCCCCAGCAGATTTATGTAAATGGGTTTCAATAATCTGCTGGCTGACCACAGATCTTTAGAAGAGTGGAATGTGCAGAACTGGGTGAATATAATTCCACAGCAGTCATTAGCTATATCCATTAAATAACTTTAACAGATATGACACATCTCATGATATATTCCTTGGAGCTTAGAGAAGCAATCAAGACAGTGCCCTTCATATAATTTCTTGGGTGCAGTGTAGCTTGTGACCTTGGCAATCTATGAATCACTGGATGATTCTACGAATCATTGTCTCTAGCTTCTGCCTAGTGATCGTACCTTCAGAAAGAGTGCCCTAAAAGATCTGCATCTGCACAGAGGGCATCTCTTTCTTGGAAGTGTCTCCTGAGAATCTTGTTCCTCTCTCACATTGCCACAGGAGAGATGTTCTAGAAGTATGTTGCAAAAGGAGGTGGCGCATGTGGAGGCTTAGGCTATAACACACATCCTCTGTGACTCACAGTATCTCAGTTATAACAAGAGAGATTTCAGGAGTTCATGGCCTCATGGCTTGGTGGCACTGAGAGGTGCTGTCCTGCCCTGCCTTCCCATTTATTTCCCAGTCTGGCCTGGCTGCTTCCCTTACATTGACTCTGATGCTCAGGTCAGTTTTCCTCCCCTCCCTATCAGCACACTGATTCTCTCACAGGCAGCAAGACACAGAGCCCGTCACCTCGCCTGCACCCGGCTGTCCTACACAGCAGGCGCTGCTCTCCTGCTGCTGAACTGGATAAGTACAGAGTTCATCCAAACCGCACAGTAGACGAGTCTTTGAGGAAAATAAAGGAGGGTTTCTGCATTTGTGGTCTCTCCTGAGTTTCAGATTTCATTTATAACTTTTAGAGCTTGCAGAGTATCTACCTTCAGGACTCAGCTTGCCAAATTATTATTTTTATTGAAAGAGTTCAGGTTGCTGATATTTCCATTTATTAACAAAATGATTCCTGGTGGTGCTGCCACCTTTTTTTGTTGCTTTATATTAAGTGTTTATTAAATGATTAATACTACTTTTAAGAAGTTGGGATTCAGATAGCTGATTATGTTAGTAAGATAATTTTGTGATAATTATACTTTGTTGAATAATGTCCTTCAAAATATGACTTTTTCTTGTAATGGTTATTTTTTGTGTGTGTGTGCTGTTTTGTGAACATCAAGTGTGTCTTAACTTCTTTTCTGATAGCAAATTGTACATTTCTCTGGCTGTCCCTTGTTAACTTACAATTGACTGGCAGGGAAAAAACTTGTACCAGTGAAAAATATAATTTATAAAGAGTATACCTAGTAAGAACCTCTTTTTGTTATGGGAGATGACTTTGCATCATAATGGGCAACTCAGTGCCAGAACAGACCGTTGAAGTACTAAAAATCCAAAGGAACATTTCTGGAATGGTTTTCTTCAGCCTCAGATGACCTCATTCAGTACTACTATAAGCTGGAATTATTTTAAGTACAGTACTAATAATAAGGATTACTGTCTAGTTGACTTTGCATATCCCTTAAATATGTCAACGTTGATGATAGTAGCACTCTGTAATAGAAACATGTAAGTACCATATATTTTTAATTTGGCAAATATGAAACAGAAGAGACACAATAAACTGTCCAGAGCTGGTAGGATTTGTATGGTTATTCCCTATTTTATAAATGTTTGAATTAATTAAGAAGCCATTTTGCAAAAAAACACTCAAGAAAAAAGACACATAAGTTAAAAGCGTGGTCTGAGACTGTCCTGAACATGCATTTAGGCTGAATTGAGGGAAGCACAAGCCCTTTCTCTGCCTCGTATGTATGTGTGTGTGCATGTGCACACACATGTAGAGCTGCCCTATTGGTAGTTAGGGGTTATTTAACAGAATGAAAGCAATTGAAATTAGTTTCTTCCAATCTGATACGTTCCTGGGATGCTTGTTTCTGATATGTCAGGTTGAATCAATAACAAAACCAACCTCCTGCATTTGGTCATAGCTACTCTGGTGTCTTTGTACAATCCATGGATAGCTGAAGTTGAACTTGAAACTCTCATTCCAGATGAGCTTGGTTGTTACTGTTCTCAAGGCCATTGTGAAGGAATCTTCATACAGTAAATTGTACTTATCTAGTCAATAAGCAGAATTAACATAATCAACTCCCTAGCTCCCCCCACCACCCCCGACCAAGCTCTTAGTTTTCAAGTCTGAAAAGTGTTCTGTATAAAAATCACTCAACCATCTTTCACAGCTCTACTGTGATATTTTCTTAGAAAAAAACTTTAAAGGAAGTATCTTTCTAAAGACATAAGAATCAAAAAGAGCTGAGAACAATGTCTCCCTAGTCCCACAGTGTCCTCCCTCCAGTAAAGCTTCAGGCCAGCAAATTTCCATGCCTACCTGTGAGCAACAGCAAACCCCACACAGCTTCTCTGGTTACCTGCAGAAATCTCCTTTCCTGGGAAGTGCTCTATGCTTGGTGCCTCCTGGACAGTCCTTCTGCAGGCTCTGTCCTGCCCTTGTTTCTAACTCCCTATCCCTAACTCCCTCTGCCCTAAAACACTCTCCTTCTGCCTTAAAAAAAAATTCTGAGTGATGTGTGGCAGCCACAGAATGAGGCATTTCTTTCCATGCCCAGGCACAGCATTTTTAACAAATGAATGCTTATTTTACTAGTGTTACAGATATGCCTGATAAAAGCCATCAGTCAAGGTCTTTTAGATAGTAGTTTGTATTCTTTGCTTTTACAAAGTGACAAAATTACAAAACCATCTCTTAAAAATTTATCCCAGCAATTATGGTTATATTTGTAGCTGAATGACTATCATTATTTCATAGAGCAGTGCAACTTAAATTATATGTGCGGTACATAACTTACCTCCATGACCAGTCTGTTCTTAAAATTCTTTGCTTTCTTTCCCAATATAGTTAACACTAGTTGTGGCTAAACAGGCCATCATAAGTAAGTTAGCCTGCAAGCATCAAATTTTCATGTATGTTTTCTGATGCTGTCCTCTAAGACCTTCAGGAAAGCAGACAGGGAACTCTTTGTTTCCATTACAGAGTCGAATATTTAATGTCCATTTCTGTGTTCTTGGCCTCTACTAGCTTCCTCTGCAAGACAAAATGGTATTCCCTCATGTCCATTACTGTTTTCTTGGCAAATCTACATGCTGCTAATACTGCTCTGTTAAATCATGGGTTCTTGTTCACTGCATTCGTAGACCCCCAGGGCCAGATACTGGCTCCTGCTCTGGCAGTATGAATAGCTTGTAAAATTGTCCTAAATGGGTACTTGAGGATTGCCTCAGCCTTACACCACTCATGCTTATGCTTACCCTCCCTGCTGGATGTCATAGCTTGAGATCATGTTACAGCGTAAGTGACACTGGTAAGAATATGGTCTTCTTCAGGGTACCAGTCACAAAGGGGTTGTTGCAGGTAGTTGAGACCTGAGCTTTGTTATTGTAGGAGTTAACTAAGCCAGAGGTAGCAGAGTTGAAGATGACACAGAGACTATTTCAGAGGTTACACCCTGTCAGATACACTGTATGGAGCACCTTTTAAATGTAAAGAAATAGGTTTTTAAAATAATTTTATAAATATTAAAAACTGTATATCTGTAAGATGTAAGGAATATAAAATCTGACAGGAGGAATGGATAAATTTCTGCATAATAACTAAAAAAGTTTCTACAAAGAAACAAAGTATTATCCTCAGTGATTTACTTCTCATTCTGAAGCCTGTGCACATTGAAGCAAAAATAAAACCTTTCCATTAAAAACAAATGAGTGTCCAAGAATGCCATTTTTAAGCACAGCTAATTTTAAGAGCTAAGGGCTAGATAGGTTAAGGGATTTAGACATGTAGAAAACAGAAACTTTAACAGCTGACTTTAGGAGCCTACTGAGCTTCAGGTGTGGAATCCAGACCCTGAGCTAGGTACCTGGTCTCTATATGAGATACACAGAGGTTCCTGAGAAAGCTGTCCTTAACAACATGTGCATCTGCAATTAGCTAGTGCATGGGACACTGTTCTGCTGATAAACTTGCTCATCACTAGGGGTTACACCGATTTTCCTGAGAGACTTTTTTCAAACTTCTGAATAGAATCACAGAATCATGGAACAGTTGAGGTTGGAAGTGACCTCAGGAGGTCATCTGGTCCAGCTCCCCTACCCAAGCAGGTTGCTTAGGACTATGTCCAGATGGCTTTTGTATATCTCCAGGGATAGAGATTCCACAACCTCCCTGGGTAACCTGTTCTATTGCTCAGACACCTCATGGTAAAGAGCATTTTCTTACATTCAGATGGAGCCTCTGCTGTTCCAATTTGTGAGTATT
The DNA here is from genome assembly GCF_964273445.1 of Streptopelia decaocto. NCBI lineage: Eukaryota > Metazoa > Chordata > Aves > Columbiformes > Columbidae > Streptopelia > Streptopelia decaocto. The sequence continues at coordinate 131,582,870 of NC_138655.1, read as the reverse complement.
ACCACTTGAATGGTTGAGATAGATGACATTGCTCTTTTGTACAGGGGTTTAAAACTTAAAATACAAGAAGAGCTTCGATTTCTTATCTTTTCAGCTGGAAGGAATCCATTTTAAACTCCATATAAAACTGTTTTATCTTAAATTTGAGATTAGTGGTGATGTTTTGTCCTCTATTGAAGGACTACTACTCTGCTGGAAATAATTAAAGAGCCATAATTTGAATAAGAACTGGAGAAGAGCGTGACTCTAGACCTATTGTTAGAAAACTAACTCAGACTTACAAGATGTGTCTCAGTATCTAATTTGTGGACCACATAATCTAAATACACAAACAGGTATGTGAAGAATGCTTACAACTTCATCCTCATGTTCAAGCAGGAGTTGAATCTGAGTCTTCTACCACTTCAGTAAGTGCTCTTGGGGTTCATTGCTATTTCTTGCATGGCACTGGCTTTTATTAGAGTCAATTAAAAGACAGAGGATTTTACTAGAGTAATAACAGGCTGAAGCTAGTATGCACAACTTCTCAGCCAGGCTTCTCAGCATGCCTGGAGTGCCAGACTGCCTGGGCTGCTTTTGGTCCACTTGGAACCTAGGCAGGGCAAGCTCCTCACTGCCAAGGAAAGGGAAGAGTGATTCACACCTTGCCACAGTCACTGCATATTGCTCTAGGGAAAAAATTACCTATGTCTGTTTTTACCTGCTTGTATCATAGACACACAAGTGGAAATCTGCTGTAGATGGTCAGTCACAAGCCATGGAGTGATGACTTGTTTTATGGTATTGCTTTGCCTACTTGTTTTGGAAAGGTTCAGGCAGAGGTATAGTAGATGCCCAAGCATAATATAGCCCAACGCGCTAACACAGCATACCACAGAGTGGAATCAACTGTACCACCAAAGACAAGAAGGCCACAGTAGGATGTATAGCTCTGTTCTTGGGAAATCAAGCATCTGACTACCTATTTGGAGTCATGAAAGAAGAGAATACTTAGCTTACTGTGGAAAATGTTAACATTTTTTCTCAGTTTTTGTTAAAGATCCAACTGAGTGGATCTATCTGCAATGGACTTTCTTTGTAAATGAGTTTGGGCAGGCTTCATTTTGTTCTTTGTTGAAACAAGCACAGAGTTTAGCATATCTCTATTCAGGCTTTATTCTTTATTCTCAAATTTAACTAAAGGTAATCATATAATGGCACAGACATGAATCATTTTTCTAATATTCTTGTCTGTCAGTCAGTTTAATGTTCTGTCTACATATAAAGGTGTCTGTATCCTAGTATAAATAAGGCTCTGTACAAAAATGCTTTGAATTTATGTGTGTTGGCTTCATTTTCAACATATTGCTCTCTGTTAGTGTTTCTATCCTTAAAGCAGATTTTTGCCTTTCTGTCTACTGTTCCGAGCTCACTGTCTGGTATTTAAATGTTGCCTAAATAAATGAATTCACGTTCCGTTGTGCTAATGTACACCGTGTTCCTGCAAAGTTTGAAAGTAGGAGAAATGAAGTGTTTTACCAATTACACAAAAATTGCTGTTAATACTATCTGGTAACTAGTCTTCAGTGTTTGGTAAAATTTGATTGTATCATATGCTTTATCATCAATATAACATATGGCATTGTATTTTTTAAAAAAAGACCATTCCCCCTGTGAATACCGATGTTCTTGTAATGTAAACACATATAAAAATGGTCACAACACTGATGTGAATGCCCTGCATGGAGAACTGTAATAATTAACTTAAGCTCTAACTGCAGAAATTATCTAATTATAGCAAAACTGGGCTTCCAAGCAGTCTCACCAGAGTAAGGGAATAGAAAAGGGAAGCCTGTGTTATCAAAAACACCAGTGTTGAATTTTTCCATCTCTATATTGTGCCATGAAATCCTCCCAGAGAAAATCATCTTAATTATATTGATCTTTTGGGAATGCTGATAAAGTTAGATGATAATGAGCTCTGAGCTGAGCAAGGGCAGCAATAAGCTTTGCATGGACTTTTTCCAAATACAGAGAGAACAAAATACAGGTAGCATGATGCTCTCTCTCTAGTAATACCCTCTTCTCTGAGTCTTCTTTCACTTTGTTATCTGTACATTCCTCATCATAAACATACCTTGGTTTTTGATAAATCCTACAAGACAATTCTTTACAGATTTCTTCTCAAAGTCATGTTTTGTGTGAAAAAGAAATGTTAAAATCCCTCAGAATGATAAGAAATAGGGCTTTGGCTAAGAGTGTAAAGCTGGTTTGGTTCTGAAGATCGGTGCAGTCCACAAGGCCTTTGTTTTGATGGTGTGTTTGATCTATAAGAAATTTATATTCCACCTCCAGGAATGTCTGCTGAAATATGAATGTATATATTTTTCTGTGTGTGGTTGTGGGTTTTTTTTTTGTTTTTTTGTTTTTTTGTTTTTTTTTTTTCTAATATGGACATCTATTACAACAGAAAGCATGATGTCAAGTCCCCCAGATTCTTTAAATGTTGGCCAGAAGAACCACTCTTACAGATGTACTCCATTTGCATTATAGTTTAACTTTGCTGTTGTCTGATAGAACTTTGGCCACACTCCAGAAAACTTTGCAGCTGGCTGCTTGGATTACATTTAGCAGCAAATTCTATGAGATAGCCTGGCAGTATTTGTTTATAAATTCATGCCAGTGAAACAACATAAGTAAACAATTGCACAGGTACACACAAACACACATTCATAAGATTGTAAATAAACAGATTTCAAGATTTCACAGGCACCAATGTACCTCTACTAACTGTTATGTTGTTCCTCCTAATTTACATGCACATGACTGAAAGTTCAGTGATTATCATGTTTGTTTCAGATGTGTAAAGGCTGAAACATTGACATTTAACTACCTTAAGTATATCAAACTGGACTACTTTAATACTGACTGTTAAAATATAGAAATATTCCATCCTTTTTCTTTCTGTCCTATCCTCTCTGAAAATACAATGCTTGGTTTGTCCTGCAGCCATACATACACACAGTATTTTTTGTGAGGCTGCTTGAAAAGACAAGTCTGGCTGATATAGTAATGCACAGATTATAATTTCTTATTTTTATGAATGTGTTAATTGTCACTAATTTGGTGTAAAATATGTAGCCAAACAGAAGAGATTAACTGTGTTGAGTAGCTGAAATAAAGAGTGAAGTTGATGAAGTAATGGTGTTACTCCCAAGTCTGACTGTTGTAAGAGAAGTTTGATATGATACACCCTTATGAGACACTGTTTCATGAATATATCTGACTTTCTGAACAGAACTACCTTGCTAGTACTTATACATGTTCCCTTTATCTTACCCGCACTGTAAGGAGGGAAATTTAATTTCTCTTTTATCTTCGGTGGCTCTAGAGGCAAAAAATTCCTTGATCATCACTGATGCTAATACTGTACTTTCTGAAATGTATATACAATTCTAGCAAGTGCATTAGAAATGGACTGTAGGGAATCTATTAAACTTGTGAGTGTAGCAGGTTCCCAAGTTTAATTTATGGTTTGCAGAGATATGGGATATTCATTGTTGTCCTTATTCTGCTGTTAGGAGTGCATGTGTGTCTGAATTTATCATTTAGACCATACAGAAGGTAGGGTCAACACTGAATAATCATGTAAAATATATACCTCAAGCTGCTTTTGTTTTGAAGAATCTCAAGCTGGAACAATGTAAGTTTACATAAACTTAGATCAAGAATGGATCAGTAGTCTCTGTTTCCTTTTAAATGTGAATTCTAGACAGCAGAATGGATAACTACAGCTTTTTCAACCTGCCTTTTTCCTCCTCTTTAGATCATGTTGTGTGTGTATGTATGTGTGTGCGTGTGTGTATTTATATAAGCTTATATGCCCCTGTTCTCAAATATATTATTTCTGGCAGTACTATGAAAGGGTGATTGGACAGAAAAATTGCTCAAGAGCTTCTAATAGATTTCAATCCAGTCTGCCTGCTGCTCTGTTTTGCACTCAGTGAAGTATTTTTTTAAGCTGATAATTGAAAAGCTATCTTGTTCTTACAGAATGGCTTTGCTGTTGTAAGGCCCCCAGGCCATCATGCTGAAGAATCAACAGCCATGTAAGTACCAGGGAATATTGCCCATCTTGGAGCACTAAGGTTACTGGCAATCACCTGCGTTGTGCATGTCTCTGAAGAACTGTAATTGTTAGCAGATGACTGAAAAGGCTTTCTAGGTACTCCCAGAAGCAGATTTATGGCCTCAGAGATCATATAGCATTTTTAAAAATGCTCTGAACATTATTTATAGCTGTTTTCCTGACTGATTTGCTTTCTTATTTCTGTTCTTCTCTATTCCACAGGGGGTTCTGCTTTTTTAATTCGATTGCAATTACTGCCAAATACTTGAGAGACAAGCTAAATATAGGCAAGATATTGATTGTAGATCTGGTATGTATTCTTGGCAAGCATCGCACTTTCAGTGCATCTAGACTAAAGATAATGAATTTGTATTTGTGTGTAAGACTTTCCTACTTTTAATACCTACAAGTAATAAAGGTGTGCATTTCCTCTGATTTTGAGAACTCATTAAAGCCAGGATGGTAGTACTGAAGCCATAAACATCTATGTTTCACTTTAATGGTGTTAACTGCAATTTAATGAGAAGAAGGCACAGATCAGGGCAACTTTTATGGTCCTTAAATGAATTGATACTTCCACTGTTAAAATAACCCTACAGAACCTAAGTTTACTTTCCCCTACAGAATAGAAACTTTAAATAGTTAGATGTGCTTTAAAGAATGTTGTTGCTTTGGTAACCAAATTCACCACTTCCCCCAGCTAGCAATGATTTGACTTGTTGTGTAACTTCGATATTATTAAACAAATCAACAGATCATTCCCTCTAAGAAGTTTTCAAGTCATGTATGCCAGCTTTTGATGGTTCCCCGAAGGAAAGCTGCGTGATTAAAAATCCACTTCATTGGATTAGTCTTGTATTTTAATAGAAGGCATTCTTACACAATACTTAATATGTTTAACAAATGGAGTATTTAAATGCAGATGACATTTGGCATATTGTCTATATTATTTTCATGAATAATGAATTGAGGCTCTGCCTTGCACTTAAAGGATCAGCCCAATGCACAGCCCAAGGAAAGTTGAATGCTGATTTATGAGCACCATTTTTGTTTTCCTACAGTTCATGAGGAGGTGTAATAGGGTGTCTGACAAAGCATAGACAGGAAATGAACCCTGGCATCAAAACCTAACCTGTTACATCTGCACTTAATTAATTTTTGCAGGTGATAAAAGATTTAAGAACAAAATATGTTAAAGGGTTTTTGAAGTGCAGGGCTTAATAGTCTAAATCTTGTTCATATCTGCACTCATAATTAAATCTTATTGTGAAGTCATGGCCTTACCATCTAGCACTTTTGTTCAGTAAAACATGCGTACTGGCTGTTGAAGAGAAGCAGAGGGGGAGTGTGGGAGAAGGCATGGCAAGTGAAATATGAATGGCAGAATGAGTATGTGAGTATGTGAGTATACGGGCAGATATTCTTAGAATCTCTTTCAAATATTTCTCAGAGTGTTCTACTATCACTTAGGAACATAATTATAAACTGCAAGAAACCAGTATTTCTGAAAAAATCACTTCCACTCTATGTTGTAACTGTTTGCTGATTTGAGTCTTACAGTTCAATGAACTGCTGGAAATGCTGGCCAAAAGTATGTGTAAGAAAAAACTATTCAAAGTTTGCGTTTTGTGAATGTTTTTAAGTCTTTTTGACTGTAAGTGTTACATTCAATTGTTGGGAAAAGAAATCACTTCCATTTGACCTACTCAGACAATAAGGACTTCAGAATTCAGCTTCAACTTTGCAAGGGAAGGTTAAATGTGCAAATCATTACCTGTGCAAATGATTACCTGTGAAGCCACCTATCCTTAGGAAAGTAGACAGGGAATGCTCAGCCTCTCTCTGGCTTTGCCCTATTGGCCAGAATAACTCAGCTGGTGAAAAGGGAGAAATATATGGCTGACACAGATTACTTAATTCCTGGAGCACTTGCATTCTGGTCCCTAGTCTGCTCCATGATCAGTGCAATGACGTACAAAAACTTGTATGGAAAATTTCTTATGTATGCAAACTATAGTTAAACAACAATCCAAACTGAATGAATTAACATGTTAATAGTGATATCCTGATGATCACCAACAGAGAGTTTTCAGCATCTGAAGGAAAAAATGTAATTACAGATGTTAGACTTGAAATTAACCTTTAAGGCTATATTTTGATAGTGACTAGTGCAGCAGGACCCCATGCTGGTTGGCAGCTATGTGTGTTACTTCAATGTAGATGTTTAAAAATAATATTTGATCCCACATATTAAACTGTACTCTGGTTACAAATTAAGTGTAATCTTCATATCTGCTGCATGTATTAATATAAAAATGCTTAACTTTTAAAAATTTTAATCTTTCCTTCATTTTTTCTACACTGAAATAAAAGACCCCTCTTTCCGCTTTTCTTTTCTTATCCCACCATTTGAATAAATCTCCATTTCGAACTGACTTATATGCCCTGAATACATTTGATGTACTAAGGGCAGAATATGAACATGTTTCCCACATGGTAACATCCGCACTCTTAAACAGCACTTTCCTTTGTCTAACTAGAGAAGTTACTGCTTTTCAAAACAAAGTAACCCTTGGTGAGATTAAAATCTAGACAAGAAAGCTAGCTTTGAGATTTGAATAATCAAAATAAATTTAAAGATCGCTCCGTATTTCCATTTAATATTTTTTCTTCTTATTTGAAAACTGTTACGGCAAGAATGTATCGAAACCTCCAAGTATGAATTGAAAAGAAAGACTAATTGCAATCACAAAATGAAGTCCTATTATGATTTTAGTCATGCTCTTGCAGATATATCTATATGGCCAACATAACTTCTCAGGTTCTTGCAATCCTTGTTCCAAGATCATCAATACTTGCATGTATGTCAGTGTGATCTGGGTCTGTTTTGGAGTGAACCAATTAATTCTGTCACAGTTGAAGACTGGATGGGATTCTGGGTTTAGTCTGCATGCCAGATTTTACTTCACTTGCCACTCAAAACCCTCTAACACTACGTTGGCTGCCTTCAAATCTCCAACACCCTCACACCAGTGTGTGCTCCCTTGCACCTCCAACATGTGTTGCATTTAATCTTGGCATTAAGTTGCAGTTGGGCTGTAACTTTGTCCTCATGTTGTTTCAAGTACTTTCAACTGAGAAAAGTAACCATTATAATATCACCCCACAGAGGTCCCAGAGGACGTACAAGTCAAGCACAATGCAGTACAAGTAAGACTCATTCAACATAGAGAGTCCCGAACAGTATGGATGAAAGTCATACGCTGCATTGGCTGGCAAAGAGCATGAGCAATGGGCAGTGCTTGCTGTGCCATTGGTATTGTTCAACTAACCTGAGCCTTCCTGGAGTCTAGGCATCCTGAGGAAAATGTGACCATTGTTCCTCTGATACTAAGTTTGGTTCAGACTTCATGGTGTTTGTAAAATAAATAAAGTCTGGGTGAGAGTGTTGTCATTCAGAGTACTTTTTCAGTCCTCCTTCTGAATTACCTCTTTAAATCAGAAATTTTAAAGGGATAGATTAAAAGAGGAGAAGCAAATACCTGTAATTTTTCAGCTTCTTACAAATGACAGCAAAGAAACTTCAGAAAAGACTCAGTTTTCTGTTACTGAAAAGCAAGTGGGCTTTCCATTTTCACTTGTAAAATTTCTTGTGTGTCTAACCACATAATACAATAATAGAACTGTGAAAACAAATCTAAAAAAGAGGAAAAGTCCACATCATCAGCCTTTGTTGTATAGACATATTGCCAGAGTTTATTTTTCAGTATTTTATTTAATGACAGAATTTCTTTTCACTGGCATTATATAACGTTTGAAATATGGACACTGGCCAAGGCCGCTCCTTGATTGTAGAAGGCACCATCCTATCTGCCAGATGATTTAATAGCTAATGAGATCATATTCCTATGTCTTCAACTGTTGCCGTCATGATTTTGCAAAAATGAAGTATGAAGTCCTTTCTGCATCTGGCATCTCTTTTGATGTGGATCTAACTGCTGAGGGACTGCTAACTGAACTGAATGTTTCAAGAAAGCCAATTTACTCAGCTGGTCGTAGAGCCTTTGACCTCAATAGTGGAACTTGGCAAATCAATGAATACACTTATGTTTAGTGTTCTGTCAAAAATTGTGAAAAAGCTCTGTAAACCATAGATCCTTCTGCAAAATACTAGTTTGTAGTTTAAACATTAGTCTTTCTTCAGAGGCCAATGAGGCTAGTTAATTAAGCCTGAGGGGTTATGAACTGTTGGCAGTTAATAAGTCATAAAATTCCTCCATAAAACAGGATGCTAGATTCCATCACTGAAGCAAGGAGTACAAAGAGCCGGTGTATAAATATCTAATTGTACAAAAGGACTGGGATTTCTCAATGACTGCTCATCTGGAGTCTCCAGGGCATGCTCGCTATGGTTTCCTGATTTTTAGAAGCCAGTTTAAAAAATGAGTGCATTAAAGAGTAATTTGCCTGAAAGTTCAGGAAGTATGGGGTGGTGAAGGGAGGGGGAAAGGGATAGACAAAAGGAGGGCAAGGGAGAGGGAGAGAAACAGGGAGAAAAGGAGGGAGGGGGGGTAAAAGAAAGCAGAACTGAGCTCTCTACACCAAGTTGGACATTATTACATTTGTCATCTGTTTTCTTTCTCCTTTAGGATGTTCACCATGGCAACGGTACACAGCAGGCTTTTTATGCTGACCCCAGCATCCTGTATGTTTCCCTCCATCGCTATGATGAAGGCAACTTCTTCCCCGGCAGTGGAGCCCCAAATGAGGTTAGGTTTATTTCTTTAGAGCCCCATTTTTATTTGTATCTTTCAGGTAATTGCGTTGCATGATTACCCCTAATTTTCTTGTCCTTCTCTGGTTCTTTAAATTACACCAGATTACCAAATTGTCCACTGGGAGCAGTGGACCAGTGGAGAACAAGTGCATAACCCAGAGCAGTCCTTGTCAAACAAGAGTGGGCTGATCTGACATGTTGTTTGATGTTTGTTTCTAAAGCATGCCTGAGAATTTTTTCTGTGCTGGTTTCCACCCATCCCC